>NC_052084.1:7813333-8117500 GCF_015852505.1 Tachyglossus aculeatus | reverse complement strand
TCCCATGCTCTATCCATTAGGCTACACTACTTCTTTAACTAAGTCCTCATTCTGCAACTAAGCCCTAATTTCCCTTCTGCATCACCTATGCTCTTGGATCCTTACCCTTAAGGACTTGGTATTCAACTCACCCTCACCTCTACAGCACTTATGCAAATATCTACAATTTATTTTAATGCCTGTCTGTTGTCTCTCCCCCACCCCCCCATACTACAAACTCATTCATTCATTCAATCATATTTATTGAGCACTTACTGTGTGCACAGCACTGTACTAAGCGCTTGGAAAATACAATTCAGCAATAAACAGAGCCAATCACTGCCCACACCAGGCTTATAGTCTAGAAGATAATCACGGTATTTGTTAAGCGCTTACTATTTTCCAGGCACTGTACTAAGTGCTGGGGTGGATACAAGCAAATTGGGGTGGACACAGTCCCTGTTCCACGTGGGGTTCACAGTCTCAATCCCCATTTTACAGATGAGGTAACTGAGGCCCAGAGAAGTGAAGTGACTTGCCTAAGGTCACACAACAGACAACTGGCGGTGCTGGGATTAGAACCCATGGCCTTCTGACTCCGAGACCCGTGCTTTATTCACTATGCCAGGCCATTTTGGGCAGGGAACATTTCTACCAACTCTACTGAACGGCTTAGAACAGTGCCCTAATACCACTGATTGATTAACTGCTAATTGGGCTGTGGTTCTCTTTACCACTTGTTGTATGACTTGACCTGGGATAGCTCAAAAACAGACAGCAGGATGGAACAGAGAGTGATCATGTTCTCACACAATGAAGGATTCCATACAGCCCTAGCAGAAGAGAAATGGCACGACCCAAGGTCCTATATGATATGAAGCAAGGGTTCCTGATGCATTTCTTGGAAGAGTCTTGTTTTCCTGGAAACTCGTTTGTTTCATTTTTCTGGTATGCCTCAGGGCTTAATTTCTAGTCCCAAGTTACTTATTCCCCATTTCAGTCGATTTTTTTTTACCATTCTAATAATAGCCCCATTGTTTTGCAGATGTTATACAAATATATTTCTCATGACTAATCTCTGAGATGGGGTGAGGTACTGGTCTACCTATCTGTTTTAATTTCACTTTTCATTGCCCTAGTCCTGCTAGCTGTTAAACTCAGAAAAGAAACCTGAATTTCCATTGATTAAGCCAGCTACTCCTAAATCTTCTAGGCTCTCAATCAATCTCTCCCTCTTCTGCCTTTTTAAAATGCCACCTAGGTAGGGGGGTTTTACCAAAAGAAAATGAGCCATTTCATTACAGCTACAGTTCTGGTGGGGGGAAAGGCTGTAGCAAAGAGATGTTCAAACCCAGTGTGCTTGATGGCCTATACATGGGATCAATCAAAGGCATTAATTGAGCACTAACTGAGTGCTGAGCACTGTACTAAGCACATGGGAGAATACAATATAACCTAGTTGGAAGACACGTTCCCGGCCCACAAGGAGCTTTCAGTCTAAGAGGGAGACAGACATTAATAAAATAATTTTCAGATAGGCGCATAAGTGCTGTGGGGCCTTAGCAATGGTCATCTTTGAGTAAAGTATGCTTTCCAGTCAATTTTTTCAAGCTCTCCCATGAAGCAGTTCACTATTATCAAGAAGATTCCCTGGTCCATACTACAAGGGTTCCACCTCCTCTCAAAGTCAGTTCTTGATTTTTCTGAAAACCTAGGTACTTTCAAAATTCCATTCCAAGTTGAAGTTCTGAAGGGTATGCAGATATGTGCTGAGAATGTGAATAAATCCATAAATGTTAAGGCAGAGTGTGGGCTGACAAAGCTGGGGTTTTGTGAATCAGTCGGGGAAGGCCTGCTTTAGATATCACTCAACAGTGAGTCTAATAACCACTTCCACTTCTTAGCCATTTCAATACAGAGCTGATTCCTGGAATTCTGGGCTGCTCCCACATAACTGTGGTATTCGTTAAGGGCTTACTATGAGCCAAGCACTGGGGTAGAGATAGGATAATCAGGTCAGACACAGTCCCTGCCCCACACATGGCCACCAAAATAGAGGTTTACCCAATGTACCATCAGAGATGGGCATGCACAGGTGGTTGGTTCCTCATTAACAAATGATTTTTTTAGTCTAGGTTGAAATCATTCCTCCAGAGGCTCTGCGCCTTTCTGTAGGACTCAGAGACAGATATTCCCGCAGGGCAGGCTGGCTCGGAGATACCCAAACCTGCTCGCACACGTATAAGCTCCCGCCGACTGCCATGGAGCAGTTTCCAGTGGCTGCCGCTGGAACTGGAAGAGAGCTGGGGGGCCTCTCCAGACAACATCCTCAGTTGTTCCCGTTTTGACACCCTCTTAAAAAAAGTTGATTCTACATTCCAGAAGCCTCCCAACTATTTTGCTTTTAAATATTTCTGCTGGAGCTTTCTATTTTTAGACAAAACTCAGCCTCTCCCCATTCCCCACCTCCTAGCCCCTCCCCGAAGGACAGTGGAAATAAACAGATGAGTAGGCTGATGGATTGACCTCTTTGGCGGCTAATTTTACTTGTCCTGTTAGGCAAGCATTCTAGAGAAAGTTGTATGATAAGGCAGATCCCTTTTCCCTTCTGCCAGAGCCTGCTGGTATCCCCAACCTCAAGCATATTACTGATGTGTAGGATGTAATACCCTATACTAGGCACTTGAGAAGGACAAAACAAAGAAATATTCCCCACCCACAAGAAGCTTACTCTTTAAACTAATGGATAGTCTTAAAGACACTCCTCTATTATCTACTAATGCAATCGGAGGCCCCTCCTCTTCCCTCCTTCCCTCACCTATTGCCTGAGAGTTATTATATTGACAAGCACATTTTACCCTTGCTTGAAAATTAATCTATTTTCCCTCTATTAATGGAGAGGAGGTGTAGGAGGAGGAGGGACCCTCTCCTGCTGAGGAAAGAAACCCAACACTCCCAACAGAAATATAACTTCTGCAAAACAGAAGAATATTCTAATTCCCCTGAGACTCCCATCTCTCCATAACCAGACAGAGCACATCTTCAGCCAGCTCATCTGCATTTCTTTAGGAGAAGCTGTGCCCTCTTCAGAACCAGACATACCACAACTTCAGCCAGCTCATCTGCATTTCTTTCTAGGAGAAGCTGTGCCAGTGAAATGACCACTTTTGCCCTTCTGCCATATTATTCTGGAGCAGGAGTGCCCAGGGGCCAATCAGAGAGGGGGTCACTATTGCCTTAGGGAGCCCCAAGCTAACAGTCTTAAAGTTTTGGAGCTCTATTAGACCACAGGGACTCCCTCAGCTTCCAGATGAGATTGAAGGGGGTTTGCTCTTTGCCTTAAAGCTCATTTATGGGTTGAGATCAGGGTGCCTTAGACATCACCATCCCCCTGAGACTCTTGCAATCAGCTGAGGGGGAAGGGGGCAGAGTCCCTTGCCCAGCTGGTCCTATAGTCTAGGAGCCAAGGTGCATCACAGGAAGGTCCAATATCTCTGGAAATGTTTCCATGAGAGCCAGTACAAGCAGAGGGCCTTGTCAGTCAGACTGCAGGTGAGTTTGCTTCATTTAGCCAGATAACCTTAGGGGTGAGGGATGGGAAGGCAATTCTCTTGGGAAGCTTTGATTCATCCATAGATCTAAAATATTATTATTGTTGTTATTATTAATTATAACAATAATAATAATAATAATGGTACTTGTTAAGCACTTCCTATGTTCTAGTACTCTAAGCAGTGCCAGGGTCAATACAAGATAATCGAATCAGATACAGTCGCTTTCCCATTTGGGACTCACAATCTAAGTAGGAGAGAGAACAGGTATTTAATCCCCATTTTATAGACAAGGAAACTGAGGCATAGAGAAGTTAAGTGACTTGCCCAAGATCACACAGAAGGCAAGTTGTAGAACTGGGATTAGAACACAGATCTTCTGACACCCCGGCCTATACTCTTTCTACAAGGCCACGCTGCTTCTCAGGCAACCTAAAAAGCAGCTTTAGAAATAAGTACAGAAAGTGAATTGTTCCCACATGCCTACCTACATACATTACTTTTAGACTGTGAGCCCACTGTTGGGTAGGGACTGTCTCTATATGTTGCCAACTTGTACTTCCCAAGTGCTTAGTACAGTGCTCTGCACACAGTAAGTGCTCAATAAATACGATTGATGATTAAGTAAAATGAATGAAACATCACGGTCAAGTTCTAAGCATAGTACCTTGCACTCAGGTGTTCAATAAAGACAACTACTATTTGCTCCACCTATTTCCAGAGCCACTATACAGCAAGTATAGCACCAGTATAGCACCTGCCAGATTTTCAACCAGATTGTCTCTGGGCTTCTATTTTTCTTGTCAACTAGGAGTCTATACAAAATTCCAGTGCATTGTGCATTCCTTGATGAACCTGTTAGTTTATCTGATTTCTGGGGTGAAGGACTGAGATTTCTTTATTGGCAGGTCAAGTTGATACAGCTGACTCATTGAGATATCTGGGGAATAGTGCTAGAAAAATAGCTGTTGACAAGTTAGGGGAAACTGCAAGAGCAGTAACCATCTTGGGTATGCCCCTAGTTGGCCTTTAACATGAAGGTTGCCTGCTCTTGGAATCCTGCATTAAAGAAAAACATATGCTAAGGTAATAATAATGATGGTATTTACTCACCCCACGTCCAATGCTGCACACCTACAGACAGTTGTTACTTCGGATATGCAGGATCCAGAAAGACATGCGGGGTCCAGGCAGATGCGTGTTACCAGAAGGTAATTTCCCAATTTTGCTGTTATAACTGATTTGGAACATGTAAAGAACAAAAAGAAAAATCAAATGGTCACCTCCAAGGCTTAAATAGAGACATTAAAAACACATGCTATTAATGCAATGTAAACCATATTAAAAGGAAAATGAGATCAAATGTAAAATATGTGAAATTCAGTGGAGAAACACACTGGGTTTGGGATTTGTTCTGTGACTTTGAAATATGAAATCACTGCCCAGGATGAGATTCTCTGTTCTGCTGCAGCCTTCAAAGATCAAATCGGCTGCAGTATAATAGACCTGCAACGTCAAAACGTGCAGACGTATTTAAGGATCTTGCTTTGGCACTACCACTTTCCGCCTCAGAACAGACTGAGCTCTCAGGCCAAATCACTGGACTGTGAAAGCCTTTTGGGTGCGGAGCCAGTGGATAACGCCAGCAACTAATCACTGGAAATGGCTGCACTGTTTCCTCATAACCTCCCCAGATAGGCCTGTCATGATGCATCGTCTGCCCCTGAGGAAGGGGAGAAAGCTATGGAGGCTATTATTATTATTATTATTGTACTTATTAAGTGCTTACTACATGCCAAGCACTAGTCCAAGTGCTGGGGGGAGATACAAGTTAATCAGGTTCAGTTAGAAGAGATTATTCCAGCTGAGGGAAAGTCAGTTGCCTTCTGCCATCCTAATTCTCAATGACTGAGCCAGGAGACAATATTTACTTAGCCCCCACAGAGGACAAGGGAGGGGCCTTGACACTGAGAGGAACGCAAGATCTGATAATAATAATAATAATAATGGCATTTATTAAGCGCTTACTATGTGCAAAGCACTGTTCTAAGTGCTGGGAGGATACAAGGTGATCAGGTTGTCCCACAGGGGACTCACAGTCAATCCCCATTTTACAGATGAGGGAACTGAGGCACAGAGAAGTTAAGTGACTTGCCCAAAGTCACACAGCTGACAATTGGCAGAGCCGGGATTTGAACCCATGACCACTGACTCCAAAGCCCGGGCTCTTTTCCACTGAGCCACGCTGCTTCTGATCACCAGAGGGATTCACAATCTAATGGAGGAAGGCATCGCAAACATAAGTGCTCAAAAAAATGAATAATATAGCTATAAAGATAGACACTACATGAAGGATGGTGAGCAGTTCTTACAGAAATTTGCATAAGGGATGAAGGTTACGGGAACGATTGTTTCTGGGAGGGGTGGGTTTACATAAATACACAAACACAAACACTTAACATCTGAAGACAAAACAACACTGCAGACAGTCAAATAATACTTGTTAGACCACACTGCCACTGGGTGGCACATCTCGAGAGGCAGGACAATAGCAAGATGCCCAAATAACTAGTTTTATAACAATAATTGTGATATACGTTAAGTGCTTACTATGTGCCACAAGCACCATACTAAGTGCTGGGGTAGATACAGCACAGGCAGATCAGACACAGTCCCTGTCTCCCATGGGGTTCGGTTAAAGAAGGAGGGATAACAGGTATTTAATCCCCATTTTACAGATGAGGAAAGTGAGGCACAGAGAAGTTAACTGACTTGCTCAAGCTCACTCCACAGGCAAATTGTGGAACTGGGATTAGAACCTAGGTCCTCTAAATCCTAGGCCCATGCTTTACTCATTAGGCTATGCTGCTTCTCAAGTACTGAGAACAACTGTATAAATTTGATCACTACTTATAAATATAATATATATGTATACGTATATTCATTTATATATTTTTTTCACTCTTCACTAAAAGGAATCAAAACGGTGCCACGCTGTAATGATAACAAAGTCAACCGCATAGCAAGGACATTTTTGTTTTAACATTTCACAATGTAGAAAGAGCTGTTGGTCACACATCCGTCTTATCCACACGTGGGCATATACACACATGCAGAGATAAAAGCTTGCAGGTCAGTGGTGCTGTCTTTGAGCAAAAATGAACCTGTAACGGCAACCTAACTAAAAACTGTGCCAGATGGCTTGGAGCCAACTGGCCTACAACTGTTCCATCACTGTTGTCTTGAGGGGTGTCAACAATAGGTATCCAACCCAGGACACCTCTGCCAGGGGAGACAGGTGACCCCCAGAAGGCCACAAATCTAGGCCCCCTCTTTAAGGGCCCTTAGGGGGCTACTGCCAGGGCTGGTCATCAAATCATTCCCACTCTCCCCTCCCGTCTCTTCCCACTCTGCCCTCCTTCTTCTCTCCTTTTCCTTCCCCTCCTTTCTGCCTCCCTCCCCCTCTCTCTCCCCTCATCTGTCTTGGAATTCTACAGGCAGCAGTAGCTGTTGCTAGGAAGATTCCTCACAGCACAATGACGTCATTACATTTCCCAGCATAATATAATGTTGTCACATGTCATGAGGGAGCCATAACTGACATGGATCTTGCACATCAACCATTCAATAGTTTCTTTATGTTTGGAGCAGCTGGGGGGGAAAAAAGTTGACAATCCTTGGTATAAAGATGTTCTTTCATCCAGGCTGCTACAGCAACTCAGTCTTTTTCAGGGTAATAATAGCATTCAGGTTAGTTCATAGTCTTTGCTGATTTGACAAATCCAGTCATAATCACTTGCAAAGCTCTTATGCATGCATTTCCAGGGCAAAGCTCAGTTCCAGAATAAATGATTTAAAGAGCTTATTGGGTTCTAAGAGTTTCTGGAAAACTAGAAGCTCTTAAGACCATAAGGGTAGTGCCATATTGGATCAGACCAATGGCATATTATTCTGTTTTGGCCAGTGGCAGCGGGACTCTTGGCAGAACCATGGGGTGGCCACCTCTCTTGTCAACCCATTCTACTGTTTTAAGACATCCCATCTAAAATCCCTAACCTTTCCTCTACAATTCTAATTTTTCCTCCAGTAACTCACTATGCACCATTCATCCAAGAATTTAACCAAACCCTTTCTGAACCCATTGATATTTTTCACTAGTTCAACTTCCTGGGCTAATGCAATGTAAATGTTTACCACCCACTGTGTGAAAAATTATTCTGTTTCAGCCCCATGGTAACTCAATTAAAAAAAAAACTATAGCATGAAACCTCACCAAGCGTTTATGAAAATCTAAAATATAGTATGTTCAATGGCTTTCCTCGATTGGAATTATGTTAAACTCTAGATTCTGGTCCTTTTGTTTATTCTTAAGCATGGCTAAGTAGAATTGATTGAATAAGAACAGACATGGTGAGAAACAGTGTTGCCTAGTGGAAAGAGCACTGGCCTGGGACGCAGGAGCCCTGGGCACTAATCCTGACTCTACCACTTGCCTTCTGTGTGACCTTGGTCAAGTCATGCTCTGTGCCTCAGTTTCCCCATGTTTAAAGTGTGCAATAAATACCTGTTCTCCCTCTCCCTTTACTTTGAGTACCAGGGGTGACAGGAATGGTGTCCGACCTCATTATCATGTATTGACCCCAGTGCCTGGAACAGAGAAAGTGCTTAACAAATATCACTAATTTTTTTTATTATTTCCTATTGCATATCCTTTCTTTACTCAGTATACTGAGAGTGAAAGCTTTTCTCCTAGGCTCTGAGTTGTATGTCTAATCTGAGAGGGACTGGGTGGTGTGGAGAAAGTCAGGAGAGGTTCCCTGGGGCAAATACTAATAATAAAATAATAACTGCGGTTTTGTTAAGTGCTTACTATGTTCCAAGTACTAAACTAAGTGATGGGACAGATACAAGATAATCAGATTGGAAACAGCTCCTGTTCCACACTGGGTTCACAGTCTAAGAATGAGGACAGGAATTAAATCCCCATTTTACAGATGAGAAGTGAGGCAAACAAAAGTTAAATGACTTGCCCAAGGTCACACAGCAGGCACGTGGCAAACCTGGGACTAGAACTCAGGTCCTCTGCCTCTCTGGCCCAGGGTCTTTCCATTAGTCCACACTGCTTGTCATATAAAAAAATTGGTACCAAGGGCAGTTTAAATGATGGAAAGGAAAGAGCTGGGGTGGAAGCAGAAGAAGGAATGAGGAGTCAGAAGACGAGTTTGTGATCTCAGCAAAGAGCAATGGTCAGATTCCCAAGTGTCCCCACAGTGTCTGGGGTCATCTAACTAGGTCACAATCATGTTGTTGGAAACTAATCAGAAACCTTGTTCACCACTGGTGCCTACCTGTCTTTCCCCTCACACCTCCCCATAATACAGAAGAATTTAAAGAGCCTTAGAGACAATGCTGAGAGTAGAAAAGCAGCACGACAGTTGTCTTAAGACTGCCTGTCGTGTAGTAATTACGCTTGTAGTGTGTGCCAGGGTCCCTGCAGTGGGAACACTAATAGGTGGTGGAGGTAAGTTACAGGAGCTAACTGGAAATCCCATAACTCTGAAAGGGATTAGCAAATTGCAGGGCAAAACACATCATTTCTGAAAAGGATGGCTCTTCTTGACTACTGGACTCCTGAGCCTGACAGTTTTCCCCTCCCTGAGTCACAAGGATCACAAAGAAGTTTCCAAGTTACTCAGAGCACACCAATTCCACTCACATTACTTTTCGATTGCAGGGTTTGGTCTTCCATGCCATATGGCTCCCAACTTTGATGTGACATACCAAAACAGTTCTGTTTCAAGCCTGCCCTGCCCTCCAATCAATCAATTCTATTAAGCACTTGGAGTATTGTACTAGCACTTGGGAGATTACAATACAACAGATTTGGTAGACATGTTCCTGCTCTTCTCAGGAGAGAGTCCCTTAAGTAGTAATATTTATTAAGCATTTACTGTATGCAGAGCACTGTTCTAATTGCTGATAAAAAAAATACACAGGTGAAAATTAGACTCAGATCCTGTCCCTTGGGTGGCTCACAATCTAAAATTCTGTGCAGGTCTTTGGGGCAGCCCCCTTCCTCCCTCTGTCCCTTTCCCATGGGGTCATTTCTACAGAAAGTAGGTCATGGTCAACAACAAACAGATTGAAAGGAGATCTCTTCATCCAGGCTCTGCTACTGACACACTGAGTAACCTCAGACATGTCAACTGCTTCCATTTTCTCAGCTATGTGATAGCGGTAATGACCCGTAATCCCACAGGAGAAAATGGCTTGCTCCCAGAATCAGGAAAGTCCAACCCAAAGATTGTCAAGAGGAGATTTCCAGGAGCTTCTAGGGTCAATAGCAGAGTACAGGGAGGGAGGGTTACTACATAGTGAAGCAAGAGCTCAGCCAGTCTGATACTAAAAAGTCCAGGTCAACAACTCATATTGCTATCAGATGTCAAAAGCGAACAAGTGGAGCAACCCAGTAAAAGGCTGCATAAGCCAATGCTCATAATCACTGGTAAATTTGCATAAAGTAAATTCATCATTGTCATCATCATTAATCTTCCCTTCATCATAAACTTTTATTGAGCACTGTACTGGGTACTTGGAGAATATAATAAAAATAGAAGACATGATCCTTATCCTTGAGGAGCTTACACGATCATAAGTTTCTCAGGGGCAGGGATGATGTCTATTAATGCTTTTGTTCTCTCCCAAGTGTCTCATACAATGTTCTGCACAGAGCAAGTGTTCTGTAAATGCTGACTCATTCATAATCTAGTGGGGAAACTGGCAGACACACATTGAATACCTAAAATGGGAATAAGAGGATAAACAAGCACCATGGCTTAGTGGAAAGAGCACTGTCTTGGGAATCAAAGGACCTAGGTTCTCATCCTAGCTCTGCCAATTGTCTGCTGTGTGACCTTGAGTAAATCACTTCTCTGTGTTTCAGTTTCGTCATCTGTAAAATGAGGATGAAGAGTGAAGAGAGGATAAAGTCCATGTGAGACATGGACTGTGTCCAACCTAATTATCTTGTATCTTCTCCAGGGCTCAGTACAGTGCCTGGCACATATTAACCACTTAAATACCATAAAAAACAAACTGGCAAAGGAGAAAAAAATGCCATTTGTGAAGCACTTACTATATGCTTGTGATCAGAAATAAATGAAAATTAGTGATCATGAATAAATGAAAAATGAATTGAATGAAGTGCTAAGGGTAGCTGAAGGGAGGTGGAGATTAGTCAAGGAATGCCTCCTGATGGAGGTGGTTTTGCAGGAAGGCTTTAAAAATTGGAAAGGACATGATCAACCTCCACAACTTGTATGAAGAAAGGCATAAGACTCGTCTTTATCAGGCTTCCCAGAAAAATCACTGGAAAAGTAGAAGCCATAGTTCCCGGAAGAAGTAGCACTCCTTAACTCCCTCAACATGGAGGCCTCTCAGCTGGCTGCCTCTTGGCCCCAAAATCTTTTCCATTAAAGACCCAAGCTTATAATTTTCAACGAGCTTGTTGGAGAGGGGAGATCTGAGGGCCTCACTGGAGCAGAAAAGTCTTACAAATCTCAAAGCAAAACCACCAAGATTGTCTAGAGTTGCCTGACTCCCTCCGTTCCTAAACATAATGGGCTGCACCATCGAAGCTCGAGCCCACCCTGCTTTTCCCCGGCAATCTTGTTTTCCTGCAGAGAGCCCCCACAGAGAATAGTGTGGTTGTGATGAACAACTGTTGGGCGAGGCCAGTCCATCTGGTTTGCATATATATTCCAAGCCTCTAATTTGAGGGTTTGGGCTGCTGCCATGTCTTACCCATAATCACCTTGTTAACTGTGGCACAATCAGTACAATTAGAGTCCAAGAGCCCTCGGCCAAAGGTAAACTACACAAGCATAAATCAATAAGGTGTTTAGGAGATAAATGGCACGTATCCTATTACTCCATAATACTTCATTTCAGTTTTCCAGAGCCCTCCCACAGATGCTAGGACTTAATTTAGAAATCTAAATTTCCCAACTTAGTTCATGGTGACCTCATCCAACATTCTGCATTTATCAGAAGAGCTAAACTGGGGCAGAGAGATGAGCCGGTTGGAGCTGGTGGTTGGTGACTCCATTTGGAACCTCCAGATGTGCACATAAGGCCTGGGTTTTTTGCCTTACCTCTGTATGCCTAGTCTTTGGATAGGGGTGAGGACAAGGAGACAGTGAGGGAGGAATCACAGAATGTACTCTTGAACAGTTCTGAGCTAGCCATGAACACCTTGTTGACTTTTGATGCGGGGGTAGTGGGGAGTGGAGAAGGGAGGGTCAGGGGAAGGGGAGAGACAAGTTTGGATTTCGCTGCTCCTGGATTTGAAAAGTGACTGCATCACCCCTTATTGTCTTCCAACTCCTCTGCAGACTACCTCATCCTTCCTCTGATGCCTTCCCAACTTTCTCCCAACCTCCACCCGTCCTTCCTCTCAGTGGCTCCCAGGCTGCTCAGAAATCTTCTCGTTTGAAGCCAGCCTTACAATGGACATCTTTCTTGTGCCTGGCTATCTGTTTGACTCTTCTGCTTCAGGTACCCTTTGGCAAGACATCTGTGATGCTGATTCATCTTGTTTTCCAAGATTCGTCTTGCAGCTTCAAAAGGCAACTTTGGATACTTCATATAAGAGACGCGGTATAAAATAAAACAGTTCTGTACCTGCTGGAGTTCTGTAACAAAAAGGAAACCCGACAGAACTTGCTAAGAATTTTATAGGTTGCTGTATGTTAGAAACCAAAGTGAAATTCCAGGTTCCCTGAGCAAGGATGAAAATCATTCATCTCTGCTCCGTGCAGAAATTTGCTACAAGCACCTAGTCAATGACGATTCATCTCAGAAGCCTCTCAATGGGCTTTACAAGAATTTTTTTTTGTACTTTATTAAGAATGTCTTCAGTGCCCAGAAAAGAAGTCTCTTCCAGCAAGGTGTCATTTTTTTTTCCCTGGGTTTGTCAGGGGTGATGACTTGCCCCATGGTTATACTTAAATGTACTTCAGCATCTATCTTGTGGGTCTGGAGTCTTTATGAAAACTACTGCAAGAACAAAACTGACAGTTTCTCTTCTCCTCCCACCCACCCCACAACCACTCGGGAAGGAAGGATTGCAGCCTTCCGTTAACTGATGTGGCAAAAGTCAAATCGAGAAATGGATTGACTTGTCTTCCACCCTCCTTTCCTTTTAGAAAATAAGGCCATGTTCTTCTTCTCCCCAGAAGGACTACCTCTCTGGGTGACTACTGGGGGCTGAATATCATGGAAGCCAGCATGAGCTAGTGGATAGAGCATGGTCCAGAGAGTCAGAAGGACTTGGGTTCTAATCCCAGCTCTGCCACTTGTCTGCTGAATGACCTTGGGCAAGTCACCTAGCTTCTCAATGCCTCAGTCACCTCATCTGTAATAATAATTATGGTACTTGTTAAGTGCTTACTATGTGCCAAGCACTGCTCTAAGTACTGGGGTAGATAAGAGTCAATTAGATTGGACACAGTCCTTGTCCCACATGGGGCTCACACTCTTAATCCCCATTTTACATATGAGGTAACTGAAGCCCAGAGATGTTAAGTGACTTGCCCAAGGTCACACAGCAGATATGTGGTGGAGCCAGGATTAGAGTCCAGGTTCTTCTGACACTCAGGCCCTTCTGACTCCAGGCCTATGCTCTATCAACTAAACCATGCTGCTTCTCATGACTGTGAGCCCCATGTGGGACATGGACTTTGTTCAACCTGATTTGCTTGTATCTACCCCAGCGCTTAGTACAGTGCCTGGCACATGGTAAGCACTTAAATATCATAAAAAAAAAGAAACCAGGCATTTCTCTGACAAAATTATCAACTCGAATTCAGAGCAGAAGAGACCCCTGGTTAATTGGTCCACGCCTCTGCCTTTAGGCAGTACTGAAGTTAAACCCCATCAAAAAGATAAATGGCCCTAGCTTATTTTTAAAACTTTCCAGCATGAGGATTCTACAGTTTCCTTTGGTCATGTGTTTCTGGGACAAAACTTCCCAAATTGAGAAAGTTCCTCTAAAGGTTTGCACAAGTTCCTCCTGCTGTGAAGGTGAAAGTGGAGAATCAATTGTATTTCTTGAATGATTACTGTGTGCAGAAAATGGGACTAAACACTTGGGAGAATACAATAGAACAGTACAACATTCCCAGCTCACAACAAGCTTACAGTCTAGAGGGGGAGACAGACATTGATATAAATAAATAAATTATGGATATGTATACAAGAGCTTTGGGACTGAGTAAGGGTGAATAGAGGGAGCAAATCAGGGAGATGCAGAAGGGAGTGGGAGAAAAGGAAATAGGGGTTTACGGCAAGGCCTCTTGGAGATGTGCCTTCAATAAGGCTTTGAAGGTGGGGAGAATAATTGTCTATTAGATATGAAAAGGGAGGGCAAGGTGTTCCAGGCCAGAGAAAGGAAGTGGGCAAGAGGTTGGCAGTAAGATAGATGAGACTGAGGTACAGTGAGTAAGGTCACATTAGAGGAGCAAAGTGTGCTGTCTGGTTTGTTGTAGGAGGGTAGCAAGGTGAAGTAGGTGGGGGCAAGGCAACTGAGTGTTTTAAAGTCAATAGTAAGGAGTTTCTGTTTGGTGCGGAGGTGGTTAGGCAACCACTGGAGGTTCTTGAGGAGAGGAGAAATGTGTCCTGAACCTTTTTGTACAAAAATAATTCAGGCAGCAGCGTGAAGAATGGCTTGGAATGGGGAGACACAGAGGGCAGGTAGGTCAGAAAGGAGACAGATACAGTATTCAAGGCAGAAAAGGATAAGTGCTTGGATTAATAATAATAATAGCATTTATTAAGCGCTTACTACGTGCAAAGCGCTGTTCTAAGGCTGGGAAGGTAACAAGGTGATCAGGTTGTCCCACAGGGGGCTCACAGTCCTAATCCCCATTTTACAGATGAGGTAACTGAGGCACAGAGAAGTTAAGTGACTTGCCCAAAGTCACACAGCTGACAATTGGCCGAGCCGGGACTTGAACCCATGACCTCTGACTCCAAAGCCCGTGCTCTTTCCACTGAGCCACGCTGCTTCACGTGATTAATGTGGTAGCAGTTTGGATGGAGGGAAGGGTGGATTTTAGCCATGTTGTGAAGGTTTGAACTGACAGGATTTAGTGATAGATTGAATATCTGGGTTGAATGAGAGAGAGGAGTCAAGGATAATGCCAAGGTTACAGGCTTGTGATACAGGAAGGATGGTGGTGCTGTCTACAGTGATGGGAAAGTCCAGGGGAGGACAGGGTTTGGGTGGGAAGGTAAGGAGTTCTGTTTTGAACATGTTAAGTTTTAGGTGATGGCAGGCCATCTAACTAGAGACAGGAGGCAATGCAAAACTGCAGAGAGGGAGAGATCAGTGCTGGAGATGTAGCTTAGAGAATCATCTGCACAGAGGTGGTAATTGAAGACATGAGAGCACATGAGTTCTCCAAAGGAGTAAGTGTAGATGGAGAATATAAGAGGACTCAGAAGAACCTCGAGGGACATCCACAGTTAGGGGGTGAGAGACAGAGGAGAAGCCTGCGAAAGAGGCTGAGAATAAGTGGCCAGAGAGATAGGAGGAGAACCAGGAGACACCAGTGTCAGTGAAGCTGAGGTTGAATAACGTTTCCAGGAGAACGGGGTGGTTGAGAGCGTCAAGAACTATTGTAAAATATCCTTCTTTAGGAATATGAGGACTGCTATCAAAAGTTCCCACAAAACCCTTGCAACGATGATCACTAACCCTGATCTTTGCCTCCAATTTTACAGCAAATCAGGAGCAGAAACAATTCTACTTTCCATCACCTGGCCCCCTCCCCTTAGCTTTCTCCTGAATTAGCTTCAAAATTCTAAAGGATAAGGAGCTATTTAGCCTTGAAGAAAAGGGTGGAGAGGAGATTTTGTACCTTTTTCAATATCAGTGAGCTTCCCACAGGATGGTAACCAAGTGCTGAAAACTTAAGTGGGCTGCAAGGAGCCAATGGAGCCATTTAAGTAAAACTCTTCAAAGAACTAACTGATAATAATGGCTATTTGAGGAATGGGTTCCCACGCAAGGTTGGTTCAGTTCATGTTTCCCCACTCCTCAAGAACCTCCAGTGTGGCTGCCCATTCACCTCCCTGCCAAACGGAAACGCCTTACCATCAGCTTTAAAGGCCTAAATCAGCTTGCCACCTCCAACACCTCACTGATTTTCTACAATTCAGCACGCTCACTTGACTCTATCACCACCTGCTCATTGTACCTTGATCTCTTATCACTGACCCCTTGCAATATATCCTGCCTCTGGTCTAGAATTCCCTCCCCTTCATATCCAAGAGAAACTCACGTCTCCCACCTTGAAAGCATCACTA
The DNA here is from genome assembly GCF_015852505.1 of Tachyglossus aculeatus. Lineage (NCBI taxonomy): Eukaryota > Metazoa > Chordata > Mammalia > Monotremata > Tachyglossidae > Tachyglossus > Tachyglossus aculeatus. The sequence continues at coordinate 8,101,601 of NC_052084.1, read as the reverse complement.
AAATCAGAACTCTTCCAAGAGGTCTTCCCTGACTAAGCCCATATTTCATTCAAACATATTTATTTAGTGCTTACTGTGTACATAGCACTGTCTCCTACTACCTCCCTTCTGTGTTGCCCTTGTACTTGTCCCCTTTATTCACCACAACACTGATATACATATACGTAATTTATTTTAATGTCTTTCTCCCCCTCTAGATATAGCTTCCTTGCGGGAAGGAAACATATCTACCAACTCTGTTGTATTGAACTCTCCCAAGTGCTTAGTACAGTGCTCTGCACACAGTAAAAGCTCAATAAATATAATTGACTGACTGCAGGACTTCTCAGTGGGTCATTATAAACAGGCAGACACTAATCTACTTGTGGTGACTTGGGGGGGCCTACCTGGAGGCAGGAGGCTGAATTTAAAAGACCTCAGGGTCCCTTTCTGCCCACTGACACTATAAGAGTCAGGATGAGTCATTTAAAACCAGCCCGGACAAGTGCTGGGGCACTTGCCTTTGGAACAATGAGACCAGGCAAGTGGTCAGTCAGACCAGCCTGTAGGATTTTCCTGCCTCTGATTTCTATGATTCAGCCAACACAGATCATAGTGTAACGGGGAAAACGCAGCGTCTGTTTCACGTCATGGGGTCCTATTTTTATCCCCACAGTCTGCAAACTTGTGCAATGTGTCGGTATATCAACAATGAGCTCAGTAAACAAGTTCTGTGATCACCTATCTCTACTTGTTTAAAGTTTTGTGCTTTTTTTCTTGTTTACCTTTTATGGTATTTGTTAAGCACTTACTACGTGCCAGGCACTGTACTAAGCACTGGGATAGATACAAGGTAATCAGGTTGGACCCAGTCCTAATCCCACATGGGGCTCATACTCTTAATCCCCATTTTACAAATGACGTAACAGAGGCATAGGGAAGTTAAGTGACTTGCCCAAAGACACACAGCAGACAAGTGGTGGAGCCGGGATTAGAACTGTTTACCTTCTCTCCCTGGCTACGGTGCATCTCTGGGGAAGGGATTCATTCAAGTAGTTGGGCTACTTGTATTGCATCCATTGGAGACTCAACCTTTTGGTTTCCAACCAGCTTTGGATTCCCCAGGGATTCTGGAGACTATAAATACTCCCCTCCATCACCCTGTCTGAGCACCTAATCTAAAAACACCCCCAGAAGGGGAAGCCAGTCATTTTGATTTCAAAACTATTTTGAGACTCTAAACTTTGCGGGCATTTTTCCTGGTAAGATTTCCCACACGATTGTCCACTGCTGTTGGCCTCATTCCTGTCGTCACCCCCACCACCTCTTCCCCACTCCTGGCTGCCCCAATGCCAAGAAGAGGGTATCCCATGGGGCTTTGGTCAAATGAGTCACTGAAGAACTAAGCTAGTGCCCAATATTGCTCCACACAAGACAGCTAGTTGCTGGCTGCTTCCTGTCTGTCGGGACTCTGATGCAGACAGCAGAGACTAACCAAGGAAGAATCTCGTAAAATGACCCATGACCCTTAGATGAATGCCGAACAAAGCACATTGCTGAGGTCCAAGAGAAACAGACAGGAATCCTTAGTTTATACATGTTGATGTATGGGTTTCAGTTCTAATGTAACATTTATGATTCATTCTTCTATTGTTTGTGCTTTATATTGATTTCTGTGTTTGTGGGAGTGACTTGGGCTTTCTCCCTCTGTCACTCCTTACCCGTCTCTTTCACTTGCCTGCTGTGTCACCTTGGACGAGTCACATTTCAGAAATGAGGAAAAATGCATTCACCTGTGGCATTCCTGCCTCCAACGCTGCTAAGGGAAGCTTGGGGTCCTGGGATGTTTGTGAAAAAAAAAGATAAAGTCCAAAATGCAGTTCTAGGGTTGCAGCCCAGTGAAAGACCCCACCCTGCCCTTCATTGCTACTATGTAATCCATATTTAATCAGGTTTTTCTGGGCAGATTTTTCAAAGGGTAAAGGCACCACTGAGGAACTTTTTGCTGCATGTAGACCTTCTCAGGTCCTCCCAGATAATGAGAAAACATAAGTAAAAAATCTGTTTCTCTGGCTGGGTTCCTTATGCATGTTAATAAATGTGTTTCCTCTTACTGAAAAGCATAAAGCACACAAAAAAATCTGAGGTTTGGACCAGCACACTGGAAACACTGGGTTTAAATTCCTAAAAGATGTCATTTTGCATCAGATAAAGATTTGAGTCCTTTGAAACCCGAGTCATTCCGCCTTCCATAAGCCCAAACACACACTCACACACACATGGTCACAAACACATTTACAGACACATACACACACACATAATAGGGAAGCAGTTCTATTCTTGGTTAGACAATTCTTTAAAAGCTCACTTTTGCCCTTTGTCTCCATTTGCATGCCTGCCAGCAGCCTGTTGTTGGGTAGAGATTGTCTCTGTTGCCGAAATGTACTTTCTAGAGCTTAGTACAGTGCTCTGCACACAGTAAGTGCTCAATAAATAAAATTGAATGAATGAATAATGTCGCATTTTTTCCACTCAGTAATCCCTGGTTGTGATGTCATTTTTAAACCGCTCCATTGCTTCCTGAAATAATTTGAAATATCTGGGTGGAATTCAGTATTTACAATGGCATCAACCCACAAGGCAGGCTGAATCTCCAAATTAGCACCCAGGGAATAGAGGCAGGATAGGAGTTGAGTTAGTGGAGTAGGAGCACCTGAGGAGTTCTCTAATCGATGCTGGCAGGACATCAAGTCCTGAATGAAGGAAAATGACCCACTCTATTCACTCTAGCTCACACTGATGGAGGAGTGGCAAATCTCTTTCCTTCCCAGTCATTTGTTAACTGAGCTCCTCCATATACCCAGAGCACCATCACAACCACCAATATAACAAAGTTTCCTGCAAAAATTGTGGTTGTTACCTGATGCTGTTGGATAATGCGAGCAATTTCATTTCCTCTTCTGAAGTATATTACCTCCTGGGGAGCAATTTGTTTTAAAAGAGTACTGCCCCAACCCATCCCACCCTCAACTTCCGATGGGCCATGGAACTGGGCTAAGTCACAGGGACACAGAGGGGACAGGTCCACTTGGAAAAATTTGGCCCATCATTCTCTTGGGGTGTGGAGGTAAGAGGGAGAGGGGCACACATGGGTTTCAACCACTGCTGACCCTTCACTCACATGATCCCCCAGGCTGGAATGCCCTACCCTTCCATATCTGCCCCCTTCTCCAACCCAAGTTCAAAGCTCTCCTAAAATTCAAGCCTTCCTTAATTAATTCCCTACACCCTAAGTCATATCAACCCTTCAGCCACTCTGTGAGCAGATATATTTATAAAATGATGGTGTTTGTTAAACTCTTTCTATGTGCTAAATACTATATTACCCATCCTTTGCACTTAAATATTCAGTTATTCTGACTCACAAATATTTTTTAATATCTGTCTACCCCATTAGATTTATAAGATTTTGTTGGACAAGGAATTGTAGGCCTTGGCTTCTGCTATTCTTTCCAAGTACTTGGGACAGTCCTTGGTAACCTGTAGGTGCCCGGTGAATGTACTACTACTAGCTCACTCCTGTAAGCTCACTGTGGGCAAGTAATATACCTGTTATATTGTTACACTGTATTCTCCCAAGCGCTTAGTACAGTGCTCTGCACACAGTTAGTGCTCAATAAATACGATTGCCTGATTGACTCAACCTAGATTCACAGAAGAGGTAGAAGGTCAAATCATTTGAGTGATACTTGAAATTACCCCTAACAATGAACCCAATCTGAAGGTGTTATTTAAGCATTCACCACCCTATCTTATGATAAACTTATTGGGTACCTATAGATAGGTAGTTCCCTGTTGGATAGTAGGGAAAAGTAGAGGATTTCAGGAAAACCCTGAAGGTAAATTAAAGGGTCACTTGAGCATAATTTCTGCACAACTCTCATTTTGGTTCCCTGGATGATAATTATTACAGCCCCGAACCCAAATCAGTGTAAATGACAGGGCCAGTGCACAGAACTTATCTTGTAAATATACACCATCATTATATGCATCCAAGCAATTCTGTAGTAATTACCTCAGAAAACTACCACATAATTAAAATGATGGAGGCCCACCACATTACCATTTTGGAATGCCATTGGAAGCAGTAAGATTCCAGGGCCAGAAAAGTTCAAATTCGCCCATGGGGAAGAGGATTTTAAATATGGTTCGCAAGGATTAACAAGTATGACCCAATCATGGAGGAGCTATAGATTGGGTAGACACCCATATTTACCCACTTATAGACTGTGAGCCCATTGTTGGGTAGGGACCATCTCTATATGTCGCCAACTTGTACTTCTCAAGCTCTTAGTACAGTGCTCTGCATACAGTAAGTGCTCAATAAATACGATTGAATGAATGAATGAATATTTCAGAAAATGGTTAAATGCAGTAGAGTCTTAACCCCATGGAATTCCTGTTTCAGCTGTAACTGGAGGTACCTCAGATATGCTACTTCCTCTTTATCTAGGATGTCCAGTCCCGGAAGCTCCAGAGGAAGAACCATTCACACACAGATAATGGACAGTCCTTGGCCTGACTCACAAATACAGCAACAGTCTCTAGGCTGCCATCTTTTTACCATGCTGAGTTCAACAGCCCCTCCGCTGAGCTTGGAGACCTGTTATGAATTGCCTCTTCCCACCCTGAAACTCCAATATGCTGTAAACAGCTGATGAGACTGAAAAGGTTATGAATGAAAGCCATGCCACTCCCAAGAACAACTGCCTACAAAGTCAAAAACAGCTTCCTTTCATCTTGGCCTCGGGGTGTTCAATGACTGAAGCAATGAGAAGCCTCTTCACTTAATTGTAAACACAAGGAGCAATTCAAAGCTGAAAGATGGGATTGTTAACAGCAGTCCATTTCTGCTACGAAGAGGCCTTCATCGCTTTGAAAAAATGGGCCTTTTACATAAGACAGTTTTCATCCAAGTGACATAGTTTGGGTGTGATTGCTTTGTATATATATCCTCTGGGGGGTGGATAAATATGTACTTATGCACACACACAAGTACACTCATCATTCCATTGTTCTAGAGAAGCAACATGGTCAGGTAGAAAGAGCACAGGCACAGGCACAGAGAAGAGACAGATTTAAATCCCAACTCCTCTACTTGACTCTGTGGAGGACAAGTCATTTGGTTTCTCTGTGTCTCAGTTTCCTCATCTGTAAAATGGGGATAAGATACCTGTTCTCCCTTCTAGACTGTGAGAACCTGTGGAACATGGACTGCATCCCATCTAACTTGTATCTACCTCAGCCCTTAACATAGTGCTTGGTACATAGTAAGTGCTTAAATACCATAACTGTTATTGTTATTATTATTTCCAGGGGGGCTTCAGGATTGCTCCCCAAATGGTTGCCATTTGCCACCCCTCATTCCTCCTTCCCCAACTTTACCTCAGGGCCAGGGGAGTCATTCCTGATTTCTAGACTGTAAGGTCATTATGAGCAGGGAAAGTGTCTGTTATACTGCACTCTCCCAAGCACTTAGTATGATGCTCTGCAAACAGTAAGCACTCAATAAACATCATAATAATAATAATAATGATGGTATTTGTTAAGCGCTTACTAGGTGCAAAGCACTGTTCTAAGCGCTGGGGAGATACAAGGTGATCAGGTTGTCCCAAGGGGGGCCTCACAATCTTAATCCCCATTTTACAGATGAGGGAACTGAGGCCCAGAGAAGTTAAGTGACTTGCCCAAAGTCACACAGCTGACAAGTGGCGGAGCTGGGATTTGAACCCATGACCTCTGATTCCAAAGCCCGTGCTCTTTCCACTGAGCCACGCTATCTGGGACCAGGGAAAAGTGTACTGCTTCCTTTATAGCAGATCTGGTAGCCCTCACCAAGCCCCCAGACTTCAGCATATTTGTTGCTGCACTTAGGAAAGCCTGCAAATGCCTAAACCTCCTCTCCTGTAACCTTCCCAGCCATGATTCTTTAACACCCGTGCACACATTGCTCATCTCTGGGAAAGTGAGTTTAGGCATATATTCATGTTCCTGTTTCTTACTTCTATGTTGTCCTGTCACGCCCATTATTAATAATACTAAATTCTCATTGTCAGCCCTGAGAATATAGTGCTTCTTTGGCCGTTCCCCACATCACCAAGTACAGAACAGTCTTGAGGCAGTGCCCATTAGTGAAAAGCACACATGTCAGGGAGTCAGGGAGTCCAAGTCCTGGTTCTGCCACTGTCCTGCTGGATGATCTTGGGCAAGACACTGAACCTTTCTATACCTCAGTTTTCTCTTGGGGATAATAATCCCCACCTCTCCCGACATCAGGGAGATGACATGAGGATTAAATGAGGTCACTGATGTGAAAATGCTATGGAAAATAAATTAAATTTTATTGAGAGATTAATCCAAAGAAGAAAGGCAAAAGTAGGAAACATAGCCATCCCTTGGAATCACAGGAGATACTGGCAAAATCCCCTGACTTCTCCTATCGAACCTCAACCCCAATCTACCCCAACCTTGCCCATTTCTTGCCTCAGACTTTTTGACACACTCATAGGTCTCAACATTTGACCTCTACTGAAACTCAGCGAACTCAAGCTTCTGAATTTACACCCTTATTCATTCAGAAATAGTTAGAGAGTCTTTGGTTTAAAACTCAGTGAGATATTAAAGCATTGTGCTCTAAATTTTTCATGTTCAGGCTGCTGCCCAGCTGCCCGGGGAAAGCCGGCATGGCCTGTTGGAAAGAGCATGGGCCTTGGAGCCAGAGGTCCTGGGTTCGAATCCCAACTGTGCCACATATCTGCTGTGTCCTTGGGCAAGTCACTTAACTTCTCTGTGCCTCAGTTACCTCATCTGTAAAAAACGGGGGTTAAGAGTGTGAGCCCACTGTGGGACAAGGACTGTGTCCAACCTAATTAACTTTTATCTACCCCAGAACTGAGGACAGTGCTTGGCACATATTAAGTGCTTAACGAGTACCATAATAATAGTTATTATTATTATGTGGGCCAGGGGCAGCATTTGTAAGCACTTACTATGTGCCAAGCACTGAACTAAGCACAAAATAAGCAGCTGCCACAGCTGTTCAACAGCTGATGCACTTCCTGCTTCAGAGGGAGCAGCTTGTTTTCAATGCTGGCCCCCCAGTCCAACGTTTGGGCTGAAATTCTGCCTCTGTTCTGGCTGAGCTCAGAGCCTCGGGACCTGCTGACGGAGGATAAACCGAGGCTCAACTAATTATAAAGGCCTGTGGGCAGAATAACTCATTTCTGATGGCAATGAGAGTCGACAAGCTTCAATAAACTGGTGCAGAGGGGCAGGACACTCGGGTGGAAAGAGTGCTAAGCCGGAAACCAAAGGACCTGACTACGCTTGGTTAGGTGTGATGAAGCAGGTTGATTCATCTCTGGGGGCCTGATTCCCTCTAAGTTGGAGTGAGAATAATGAGCCTCCAGGGAGGTCAGGAAAATGTCATCAGGTAATGCCCAGAAAGAACTCAGTGTTTTCCAGGAAAACTGCAGCTGGGTTAACAGCGACCAATGTTATCAGCATGTAGAGGTTTTACTTCTCAGTCCTTATCCTCAAACTAAGTATCAATAAACATGTGCTGAGCTCCTCCATGGACATGGAACCACAAAAGAATAACAACTGTGGTGTTTTTTAAGCACTTACTACGTGCCAAGCCTTCTACTAGCTCTGGGGTAGAGATAATAAAATCAGACCAGACACAGTCACCGTTTTACAGGTTCAGGGGGAGAGAAAACTGGTATTTAATCCCATTTTACAAATGAGGAAACAGAAGCATAGAGAAGTAAACTTTCTTACACAAGCTCACCCAGCAAGCAACTGTACTAGGTGTTGAAGGATATGGTTCCTGTCCACGAGGACTTTACAATCTATCCAAACTGTAACCACATTAATCCAAGCACCTATCTTCTCCCACCTTGTTTATTGCATCAGCCTCCTTGCCTCCTGTTTCTCTCCATTCTAGTCCATACTTCACTCTGCTGCTTGGATCATTTTTCTAAAAAAAACATTCAGTCCATGTTTCCTCACTCCTCAAGAACCTCCAATGGTTGCCCATCCACCTCCACATCGAACAGAAACCCCTTACCATAGGCTTTAAAGAACTCAATCGGCTCACCCCCTCCTATCTTACCTCAGTCTGCCCACTTCACTACTTTGCCAGTCCACTCACTGTACCTCAATCTGGTCTATCTCGCCACCAACCCCCTACCCACATTCTCTGATGCCATCTCTTTTCAAATCAATCATATTTATTGAGCGCTTATTGTGTATAGAGCATATATATTCTTATCTGACAGGTGATCACTTTCCCCACCTTTAAAGACTTATTAAAAGCACATCTTATTCAAGAGGCCTTCCCCAACTAAACCCTCACTTCCTCTTCTCCCATTCCTTTCAGCATCATCCTTGCACTTGGATTTGTACCCTTTATTCACCCCTCCCTCAGCCCCAAAGCATTTATGTACATATACATATTTATTTATATTAATATCTCTGTCCTTTTAGACTGTGGGCAGGGACAAAGTCTACCAACACCATTATATTGCACTCTTCCAAGTGCTTGGTACAGTGCTCTGCACACAGTAAGCACTCAATAAATATGATTTATTGATTCATGGAAAGGAAAGACAAATAGACAATCTATTAAAAAATAGAGAGAAACACAAAAAGAGAGGATATATACAATGATTCTCCCTACCTCCCTGCAGGACTCTCATAGGTTGCTTCTTGTAACCAAGTTAGATTAGTAATATGTACAGCTGTACTGCATTATTTGAGATAGACCTGATTTTCAGGGCCATCCTACCACCCAAAATGGGCCTGACATGTCTGCTGTGTGACCTTGAGCAAGTCACTTCACTTCTCTGGGCCTCAGTTCCCTCATCTGTAAAATGGGGATTAAGATTGGGATCACCATGTGGGACAGGGACTGTGTCCAACCTAATTAACTTGCATCTTCCCCAGAGCTTAGAACAATGCTTGGCACATAGTAAACACTTAACAAGTACCATCATCATTATTATTATTATTATTATTATTAGCAAAGTCCTGTTTTTGGTGGAGGTGGAGAGAGTGACCATATTCACAGTGGCAGCAGGTCTGCTGTGGGGCGGTAGCAAGTCACTAGAGAGGGAGCAAACCCCTCTCCCCACCAGCACAGCCACAGCCATGACTGTTGCTGACACTTCTGAAGGAGTTATCTCAGAGGATTCTGGGGTGAGGGAACTGCTTGCAGGGCAGCAGCGTCCAAGAGATAGTCTGTTGCATTAGTAGGGATGGCCACTATAGCAGCTGCAGCAGCAGGCCCTGTGCAGAGGGACTGACTGCTTCAGATGAAGCTGTAGGGGGGAGGTGACTTCCTCTTTGCTTACTTGCTGTTGCTGCTGCCTCACAGAGAAGACATCTGACTGAGTGAAAATGTCTGGGTGTTTTCCTTCTGGTCTTTCTAGCTCTTTCTTTGTCCCCTCTCTGTTCCTGTTTGTGCATGTGTCTCTGTGTGTGCTTCTCCCTGTGTGTATGTGCATTGCAATCTCCCTCCTTCGCTGTGTCTAACTGAACCTTTCCTTCTCGGCTTCCCGTCTCTCCCTCCTCTCTCTCTTTTTCCTCTTTCTTCCTCACTCTCCTCCTCTACCTCTGGAAACCCCATTCCCCATAGTAATGAGGCACATTCAGTGTTCCATCTGTGTGAACATGGAAACACAAAAGAGGAGGCATATCCGTTTGTTGAGGCTCCTGCAGTGTCCAGCTTGCCTTCTTTAAGCCGGGATTTTAACAATGAGAGAGATGGGTCCTGGCACAAAGGACGGGAAGCTGTGCCAGTTACCTGAGGTGACCAGAGCAAAGACCTGGACAGTACCCCACAAGTAAGTGGGGAAACATTTTTAAAAATCCAAATTCAGTGTGGGGGGTAAGGGGAGGATAATTATCCAGTACAGAAAACTTACTTTAATGAGGGGACATATTACTTTCTTTAAATTGAATGTAGGTGGTCCAAGAGTTTGCCAATTTTGCTTTTGCTAAAAAATACTTGCATTTTTCATTGTTGTCACCACCAGTGTATTTATAAAACATAGCTCTTGTAGAAAACCTCCCTGATGAGGGATAATACAGGGATGAACAAATTTGTGAAAAAAAAATTATCATACAAGGTCTGGGCAGAGGGTGGCCACTTGATTTGGGGGCAAGTCACTTAGCTTCTCTGTGGCTCAGTTTTCTTATCTGTAAAATGGAGATTAAGTGCCTGCCCCTTCTGACTGTGAACTCCATGTGGGACAGGAATTGTGTCTGATCTGATTAAATTGTAACTATACCAGCATTTAGTACAAGGTAATTTTATATGACACAGAGATAAATATGTTTCATCTCAAAGCCTGAAGAGTGGAGTCCGATTCCAAACCTAGACTCTCTCTGATGCTATTCCTATGGTTCCTCTCATTAACTTGCTTCTTGGGTATTTTTCCACTGCTTCAGTCGCCGTTTATCTGTCTACTGGGCCATGGGTTGTCATTATCTATTTCAGTGATTTAACTGGAACATTTTCTTTCCAGAATTAATAGTGAAGAACAGAGTGCAACTCCCTAGCCTGAAAACATGGGGATGTTGAAGCGAATGTATTATCTTCAAGTCATAGTGATCATGGTATTAATTGGACACCCACTGGGTGCGAAGAATTATACTAAGTACTCAGGCACTGCAAAGTTGAGCAGTGGCACATTCCCTGTCCATAAGGAGCATGCAAGGTTTTTTTACAAGAACAGCTTACAAAATTGAAACCATGAGATAATGTTGTGTAGAGTGTATTGGGTGAGCAAGGGCATGTGCATATATGACAGATTATCAGACAGATAATTGCTCTCCCCAACTTCAAAACCTTACTGAAGGCAGATCTCCTCCAAGAAGCCTTCCCTGACTAAGCCCTCCTCTCCTCTTCTCTCATTCCCTTCAGCGCCGCTTTTACTTGCTCCTTCATTCATCCATCCTCCCATTCCACAGCACATATGTATGTAGCTGTAATTTATGTATTTAATCTATTTGTTCATTTATATTAATGTCTGTCTCCCCCTCTAGACTGTGAGCTCACTGTGGGCAGGAATGCTCTCCCCAGTGCTTAGTACAGTGCTTTTGCACAGTAAGCACTCAATAAATTGATTGAATGAATGAATGCAAACCCAATCATAGCACTAATAACACTGTTGGTTCTACATTCAAAATACCTTGCAATGAGTACCCTGTTGGCTATTCCATTCTACAGATGAGAAAACTGAAAACTAAGATGAATTGGCTTGCTCTATCTAGGTCATATGGGAGTTGGAAGCAGAGGAAGAACTGGAACCATAATTATTGGTTATGGCTGATTTGCCATAACTGAATCAAACACTCCCCTCATGGAAGAATGAACGCAAGGCTTTCACCAAACTTTCTTAAAGTTTAACACGTTTCTTAAGGCCAGCTTGGCTGCTAGAAATCAATGGAAATCCAAACTGACTCTGCGTAGCAATGATGTCCAGTTAGAATGCAGCAACATTGGTAAAGGATTCCAAATTGATCAATTAAAATAGCTGTACTGTGAGAAGACCATTTCCCCGAGGTCTACTTTTTGTCTTTCATATATTCCAAGACAACTCCCAGCAGACAGCAGCTCCTTAGAAATGAGAAGACCTGTTTAAAATATTGCTTACAATTCTACATGCTGTTCCTAATAGAGCTTCCACCCTTCACCCAAGAAATTCTGTCATTATCCAGGAATATTTGAATTCCACAGCTCACCATTCATCTGATCAATGGCATTTCTTGAGCACTTACTGTTGCAGAGCACTGTACCAAACTCTCTATGAAAATACCAGGCAGATGATGATGATAATAATAATAATAGTATTTGTTAAGCACTTACTATGTGTCAAGCACTGTTCGAAGCACTGGGGTAGATATAAGCTAATCAGGTTGGACACAGTCCCTGTCCCATATGGAGCTCACAGCCTTAATCCCCATTTTACAGATGAAGTAACTGAGGCCCAGGGAAGTTAAGCGACTTGTCCAAGATTGCACAGCTGACAAGTGGCAAAACCCAGCTCCATCTGTCTCCCAGGCCCATGCTCTATCCACTATGCCATGCATCGGCCCTGGGATGGGGTGGTTGCTGAAAACCCAGCAAAAAACACTGTTCCCTGGCTGAGAGCACCCTTCCCTGCCATAGGATGCTCAAGAGCCAGCTGGGGGTGGGGTGGAATGGTCAAAAAGCAGGAGTGAGAACCACTATGTTGCTCACCTCTTTTCCCTCACAGCTCCAAGGCTCCTTCCTGGAATGCAGAGGAGTCTTGCTGATTCACCACAATTCCAGCTTCTGGGAAAGCTTCCTGCCCTCCAAGACATCCCAACTCAATGATGCCCTGCCTGGCTCCACTGCTCTGACCTCCATCCATCTAGTGACTCCAAGAGAGGAAGAAGGGCAGAGTCCCCTCCATTCTCTGAAATCCACAGAAACACGTGTTCTCACAGCAAAGCAGAGTCAGAACTAAAATAGCATTTGCAGACAATAATATTAACAGAACAGTCACATTTAGATAGTGCTTACTATTTGCTAAGTGCTGGGATAGATACATCCTCAGACCCACATGGGACTAAAGGAGAATAGATATTGAATCCCCATTTTACAGTTGAGGAAACAGGCACGGAGAAGTTAAGTGACTTGCCCGAGGTCACACAGCAGGCAAGTGGCACAGTCAGCATTAGAACCCAGGTCGTCTGACTCTTGGTCTTTCCACTAGGCTATGATGCTTTGTCTCATTGCTCTATCACAATAATTTGTCGACTGTGTCCCCTTCGGGGTAAATGGCCCACACAGAGGAATTGGGATACTCCTCCTCAAGAGATGCGTCACACCACAGATGTCCACCAGAGTTGCAGCCATGTTGATGTTAATCAGGAGGGCACAGGGGAGTAGTAAAGCACTGCTGCCTAGTGGATAAAGCATTGGCCTGGAAGTCAGAGGATCTGGGTTCTAATCCTGGTTCTGCCAATTGTTTGCTGTGTGACCTTGGGCAAGTCACTTAATTGATCTGTTTCTCAGTTTCCTCAACTGTAAAATGGGGATTAAATACATGTTCTCCCTCCTACTTAGACTGTAAGCCCCAGGTGGGACAGGGACTTTATCCAACCTAATTAACTTGTACCTACCCCAGCATTTACAGTGTTTGACACATAGTAAGTGCTTAACAAACACCATGAAAATAAAAAGCCCAGCCCCAATCCATTTTTCTTTCAGCCCCACCTTCGGGGCTGCTCCTGCCTCTGTCCAGTTGGACAGAGCGGGAAGGCAAAAGTGGAAGGGGGAGGCAGCGACATTCATAAAAGGCAGGCGGAGAAACCCCAGGGCCCACCCCTAAGACAAGGATCCCAGAATGCCATGTCCAAAACACTATCTTTCTCCACTTTGTTCTTCCCGAAACTTATGGGTCAAACCAAGGTAAACTGAAATAAAATGTTAGAATTGTTTACAGGTGAGCAGTAAGCCTTCCAGTGCCCTTGGCGACTCTCTTACCCAAGACAGGGTTTGTCACTAGCCCGAAAGGACCCAAGAACCTCAACCTCAAACATAGCCCCTTCCCACAGACCTCTCCCCTGACAAACAAGGAAAAAAGGACTATTCAAAAGTCCTTTAAGGTGTCCATTAGGAGAGAGTGCCCTGACCTTATCCAAATCTTGTCAGGGTGCCCTCTCTGCCCCCCACAAGGACCAGGCAGGATGTCCTCAGCACAACAAAGCGTAATCCCTTCCGAGGACTCTCAGATGATAAGAAATCTAGTTCCCATCTGCTCCCTCTCAGTTTCAGCTGGCAAATTGGAAAGTGGCAACTTCACAGAGGTCGCTGAACAAAACGTCCCTCGTGTCAGATCTCCTATTCCCTCGGCATTCCTGGGAGAGGGATGGGCGGGTAGCATTCCAACCAAATAACACCTAATCCCATCTCTGGAAAGCTCTCAGCTGGAAAGGGGTGGGGGTGGAATATGGGGGAAGAGGGAAGGGAGGCAGAACCCCAGCTAGGTGATGGGCTGGGTTGGGGAGCCCCAGTCAAAGCAATTGCCTCCACACAGGTACCTGAAGGCCAGAAGCAGCATCCCTGACTGTCCCCAACATTGTCTCTGGCTGTGCCTCTAGGAGAAAGGGATCAGAGTTGATGATAGTGAGTGGGTGAGGAGGAAGAGAGAAGAAGAGATTCCAGATATAGCTGGTTCATTAATGCAGGTAGAACTGGAAACTATTGGAAAATAGATGGCAAATAGGATTTATAGAGCCCTCGCTGTGCAGCAGGAAGTTATCTAGGATAAACAAGGCATAGAGCTTGTCCTAGAGGAATTTATAATCTACATCTGCTTATCTACATAGGCATATGCAAATAATATGCATCAATCCCCATAGTACAAGCCCCCAAATCACACAGAAGACCAATGGCAGTGTTGGGGCTGAACACATAAGCCATGACTCCCTCCCATGCTCTTTCCTCTACGTCACAACTTTGATCATGTGACCCTCAGGAAGACTTAGAACTAAATGCTAGCCAGAAGCCCATTTGGAAGACTTTAAAGAATTCAGGGGTTGGTGAGACAGCCAAATTATTGAAGATTTTCATCCCTGTGGCTGATGGTACTACTTTGGGGCAGTCAGTACAGTGCTCTGTACACAGTAGGCACTCAATAAATACAACTGAAAGATAGAAGGAACAATTAGATCATTTTGGCTTCAACCCCACACCATTTTACATACAAGTCCATAATTTATATTAATGTTCATTTCCCTCTCTAGACTCTAACCTCCTTGTTAACAAAGAACTTGTCTACCAACTCTGTTATAGTGCACCTCCCAAGAGCTTAGTACAGTGCCCTGCACACAGGTGCTCAATAAATATAATTGACTGATTGGCTGCATCTGGGATGCAGCATCCCTAAAAGGAGGAAAGAGTCTCCCTAATTAGATGCTCTTGGTCCCTCTTTCTGCAACACACCTGAAATTCCCGGTCCTCCACCTTGGGAAGGAAAGCTAGGACTACACAGCTTGTGGCCTGTAGAATCAAAAAGCTGGGAAAATAAAGACAGGCTGTTAACCACTGCTGGGCAAAGCTTCCCCTTGATGCTTTAATAAGATCTGTCAATTTTTCAGAAGCAGGAGAGAACAGGAGTTTTGGTCTCCGAAATATGGTGCAGAGCTGATGATTCCTATTGGAAAATCTCTGTCAACCAGATGTGACGTGTTGAAGGAGAAGAGCCAGCAGGGAGAGGCTGAGCAGCCTTATTTTAGAGGATTGGATCATCTGTAAAGATGACAGGGTATTCTGGGCTCATGCTCTCCTAATGAGTTCCAGACTGAGTTTGTTCCTTCCACAGCAAAGGACGATCCTCCCAGCTGCTGGAGCCTGAAAATTCACCTGGGACTTGCTTATCCAGCTGGGATTTTTCTGCTTCGACCATCATGGCCGGTAATTAAACTCAGTCTGCCTTCCACAGTCCCCTGGCAGCTTTGTGCCTGACCCACGGAGCGAAGCCCAGCTGAGTACCCACCCCCTAGTCAGGCATGCCGAAGACTGGGAGGTTAATAATACTGATGGTATTTGTTAAGCACTTATTACGTGCCTAGCACTGTTCTAAGCGCTGAGGTAGATACAAGGTAATCAGGTTGTCCCACATGCAGCTCAAAGTCTTTAATCCCCATTTTACAGAAGAGATAACTGGCACAGAGAAGGTAAGTGACCCGCCCAAAGTCACACAGCTGACAAGTGACAGAGCTGGGATTAGAACGCATGATCTCTGACTCCCAAGTCCATGTGCTCTTCCCAAGCCACACTGCTTCTCTGGTAGTCCAGACCTAGGGCTGGGGGCTCAGAGCACAAGAAGAAGCTGCAGCATGAGGGCAAGTTGGAGGGAGAAGATATGTCGAGGGTTAAGAACCCCACATTAGGGAAATTTAAAGTGATACTGCTTTATGTTGGCAGGAGGACTAAGCAGTCATCTTTCCTGCTAATTCCTTAGCAGCAGTATCAGTCAATAGTTCTGAATATCCTCTATGATTACAATGCTATCCTAGGTTTGGGGGACAGCTTTAAAGGAAGAATTGGATCAAGCACCCACCAATGACAATCTAGATGAAACACAAATGTCTGAAGCACTGAAATGCATGAGAGCCCTCAGAATACCAAGGCATAAATATAGGTTACAAGGATATGCATAAGGGGCTACTGGAGTGATGGGAGGAGGGGGAAAGGTCTCAAGTTAGGGGGGATCAACCTGAGAAACCTTCATGGAGGAGGTGTGTTTTAAGCTGAAGGAAAGGGATGAGGTTTGAATGGTAGAATAAATGTATTTTCACCACTCCCCTCCACCAACTGATTACAGAAGAGAAGGAGAAGGCATCTTTCTTACACATCTCCCTTCCCTGCTGCTGATCTCTGCTGCTTTAAGTACAGCTCTGCAAGGCAATGGAGAATGCCTGTGTAAAACAGCCACACTGGCTCAGTGAACTGTCCCAGCGTTCTTCCATTCCCTGCTCTCTCATCCCTCTCCTCTCCTCTCTGCCTCTTTCCTTTTCAGCTATTTCTCTCTTTCTCCCTGCTCTCTCTCCCTTCCTGTCCTCTTTCCTCCCTTTAGGGGTCCGAACCTCAAGAAAATTGAATCACATAATTCAATTCCAGCACCCATAAGCCACTCACCAACTTGCCACTATTTCAGGGTGATCAGAGCAATTTCATGTTGCTACATACCCCCTAATACTCATACTGGG
This sequence comes from Tachyglossus aculeatus, assembly GCF_015852505.1. Classification (NCBI taxonomy): domain Eukaryota; kingdom Metazoa; phylum Chordata; class Mammalia; order Monotremata; family Tachyglossidae; genus Tachyglossus; species Tachyglossus aculeatus. The sequence continues at coordinate 8,084,813 of NC_052084.1, read as the reverse complement.
GCAAAGGAGTGGGGTAAGTTGGCTGACTAAAACATCCATACCAATGCACTGCAATACACCTCCTTGCATTTAAATACTGCTTCGTGAAACTCCTAACCTGTTTTCCAAGCCAAGGGGCTTTAGAAGCTTTTCTAACTCAATGCCCATTTCAATTTAACTTGATAAATACAGTGTGGTTTAACTGATTCCTAGCTGACCATTATGGTTGAGGAATCCATAGAAGTGAAGCCTCTATAAATATAGTTGAGACAGACATTCTATCATTTCTTCTGGGCAGCTCTCAAACTGGATAGACACTAAAATAATGTGAGACACGAGTTTATATCTTCTGAATTGCCACTGTATGAATTAGTAAGTATGAATGGGAGCATTCATGATTATTAGCTATGAATACTGCCTAGTCAATCCACCTGATTTTCTGGGCCTGGAAGCCAGTGTAGCCACACCCTGGCATGGCCTCAGTGAGGAAGAGAGCTCACCATACTTTGAAGTGCAACAAAGCTCATGGGCATTCTGGGCAAGAGAGCCTCAAAAATGATGAGGCCCTGAGGAGGAGAATTGTGGGAGCTCCCCCCACCCCTCCCCTGGGGAAACAAAAATCACATGGTTATCCATCCATTATGCAAAGTCTATGGTGCTAGGCTTCTCTATTCCCACACTGAACCAAGATGGACATAGAGATACTCTTTGACCTCTTCCCTCAGCATCATTCTGGCAAATTAATCAATATATTTTTAAGAAGGACCCAAAGAACTTCCTAACTCCATATCTTTCTCTCCAAGCCCCACAGATTCATGGGCCCTATGACTTCATTTGATGCAATAGGAAAGTTCTGGAATTCTACAGGTCATCCTGAGCAATATAGCCTGCAATTGAGGTTATTCAGTCTAATCAGCTCAGCATCCTACAATCAATCAGTCAGTGGTATTTATTTAGCACTTACTATGTGCAGAGCACTGTACAAAGCTTCTGGGTGAGTACAGAGTTAGCACATACTTTGCCACAACAAGCTTATAGCCTAGAGGGGAAGACAGACATTAATATAAATAACTTATAATATGCACATAAGTGCTGTGGGGTTGAGGGTGGGGTGAATATCATATCCCCAAAGGTCACAGATGCAAGTGCATAAACAACACAGAAGGGAGAGGGAGCCAGGGGAAAGAGGGTTTAATTGGGGAAGATCTTTTGGAAATGTGACCTTAATAATGCTTTGAAGGTGGGGAGATACCCACTAACTCCCAGATGCACTTGCTCTCTTTAAGCAGTCTCAGTACCTGTTCAGGTTTGGTCCCACAGCACTCATGGACTTGTAGTACAGATGTTCAAGACTGCTAAGGTCCTTAAACCCATACTCCCCTTCCCAACCCACCTACTTTCATGGTCACCAAAGATGAAAGTGGAAGGTATACCTGCTTGGAAGTGGAATAATAAGTCTTCCCTTTCTCCCTGGTGTCCCAATGGATTAATGATTCAGAGAAAATGGTCATTCAAAACATAGAAAAAAATTGATATTCATCTTCAAAATTATCCTGAAAGTTAGACTACAGTTTGGAGCTAGCATCTCCTCTGGAATTTGGTTGCCCATTAGCCACTTAACTCTCCCTAAACCACTAGTGGAATATTTGTTCCAATGGAGCAGGAATAACTTGAACAGCCTGATAATGAATCGGCCTCCCAAGGTCTTAACATCAATGAGTGGTATTTATTGAGTGCTTACTGTGGTCTGAGACTGTACTGAGTGACCTGGTAGAATGCATTAGAGTTGGTAGACAAAATCCCCATCCTCAAGGAACTTAGCCTTTCATCAATACCTCCTAACGTGACGCAGAGTAGTTTAGGGCAAAGAGCGTCGAACTGGGAATCAGGAATTCTGGGTTCAAGTCTCAGCTCTGCCATTGGCCTACTGTATAACCTGGGGCAAGTCCCTTAACTTCTGTATAATGGGGAAAAGATTGCAAGCTGTGTGGGCGACCGAGACAATATCCAGTCTCATAAACTTATATCTACCACACTGCTTATTAAGTGCTTAATACATGCCATAGAAGCAATGGGAAAGAATATCATCATCAATTGGTATTTACTGAGCATTTACTAGGTGCGGAGCACTGTACTAATGCTTGGGAGACTATAATACCACAGAGTTGGTAGAACACATTCCCTGTAGAACCCCTGATGTCCTTCCCCCATGTGAATGAACTGCTGACAAATGTTGTCTCTAACAAAAAGTACAAACTGTGGTACAGAGTCCAGAAGTCCCCTCACTCCCCCAGACAGAAAGATCGATATCAGATTTAACCTGCGATTTCCCAGTCCCATAATGCATCTTCAACCTGACTCCACTGCCTTCTAAAAAAGCCAGTTAAAACTGTGGAACCCATCCTTGTGCCTATGTTATACTTAGTACACAAGAGCTGCATTTACCCAATCACACCATCAATGAATAGATTACTTCTCTGTAACATGCAAACATGCATTCACTGCTTTGTTGCCACTTTAATATGTTCCTCTCTGAGAGACGTCATCCCAAGGAGAGTGGCCTAAAAGTAAATTCATTTCCTGGCTCAAGTGTACATATATATATGTGATATGAGTCACATCTTCACTACTCTACCACTAAATGCTCATCCAGAATATCATAGCATGAGACAGTCCCTGACACTGCTGTTTGCCATCTGACTCTGAAGAAAACATTAACAGAGACACACACCCTTCCACACTCGAAAGCACATACGCACACCCAGATCATCCTGAGTGAGGTTCCTGTCTCTCGAGGCCCCAGACCAGAGTTACTAAATATATCCACCCTGCTGTGGCTTCACTCCTAAACTCTTGGTTGTCATCGCTTTCTCTGTGGAAAAATGTTTTTTCGCCCTCTGGCAAAGTCACCCTGTGTAGCTCTAGACACACACTTGCAGAAACTAATCAACACCTGCATGTACAGCCTCTCTGTAATAGCAGTGTACAGCCTTCATGGGGGAAGCTACCCTGGGAAGGTTTGGTTAACCTCCAGCAATCGGGGAGCTGAGATCTGAGATCACCCTGGGCTTGTCTTCCTCTGAGCCACATCAGTCAAAAGAACAAACCACATCAAAGACTCAAGGCAGCCAGGAACATAAGCACAGACCCAAGAAGTAATGAACCTCTATTGCCTGGCCTCTAAGAAGTGGAATATGGAAGTTTCACATGAAGGTTGTGCTCAGGATGGGAAGTGCCTAACTTCTTGTTCTTAGCCTTGTCAGGGTGACCATGGAGTCACCAGATATGAAAAACTGATGAATCTTGGGACCAAAAACCTGTTCAGAGGAGTTGATTATGATGATAATGACTTACCCAGTGTCACTAATCCCCCTCATCCTACCAGTCATGTTGCCCCTAGGGAGTGGAGAGCCAACAAGCGAGTAGGTGGCAGCAGGCAGCACATTGCAAAGTCAATGCAGAGGATTTTTATGTGGCAGGACCTATTTATAACCAAAGTGACCCCAGCACCATGACCCAGAAGGCAGCTGCTTTGTTAACCTTTAAGGTCTTTGCAACCCAGAAGGTAGCTGTTTTTCAGGATTCTTGCTGGGCCTGCCTACCCCATAAAACTCCCTAGATGATTCTTCGGTCAGAGGGCCCCAATATTTCATCATCTCTGAGATTTTAAATATCTCTAGAATTAGAGGGGGTGGATGGTGTTCCACTTAAAGAATGTAGTTCCCGAGGCCTTGTTTAATCTAATAAAGCTGCATTAAAAAAAGAGTGCTTATTCTCAGGAAATCCAATCTAAACCATACTTAGTTCCCATATAGCATGTAGGTCCACTCTCTTATTTAGGATTCATAAAAACGTAATGTAGCAATCATTCAAATAATTGGAAGCATTTGCCCACATCTTGTTGTCTTTACCTGCATTAGCATCTGGTGAAATCTACTAATCTACTCAGTCCTAACTCTGCTTGACCTCTCTGCTGCCTTTGACACTATAGACCATCTCCTCCTCCTTGAAACTCTCTTTAGCCTGGGTTATCAAGCCTGCTTCTTATCTCTCCAACTGCTCCTTTTCAGTTTCTTTTGATGATTCTTTTTCCCCTCTTTATCCTTTAACTGGGGGTGTCCTGCAAGACTCAGATCTGGGTCCTCCACACTTTTCAATCTAGAGTCACTTTCTCAGGGTTAGATGTTTACTTCAGAGGGGACAGAGGGTTAAGGCAAGATAGGAAAGAAAACTGAAAAATAATTAAGTTCACATGGTTTCAGTCCACACTTCTAGTACTGTTCCCTCACTTCCTTTACAAAGCCAAAATTTTTCCTACTATAAAACATCACCACCTACACTTAATAGGAGCTTCTGAGCCCAAAGCACTGCACTAGGTGCTTGGGAAGCACAAATAACTTCTGTTGGTGGTTACATGCCTACATGGCATAGACCACTCACAAAAGAAGAAATGATCCCTGCCTTCAAGTCTCTTGCCAGAGGGGGAGAATAAACAAGCAAAATGCTGCCCAGAAGAAGAGGTAGCCAGAGTACAAAGGATTTGCCATGTATACATTTATATAACTCTCTCCTCCATCCATAGAGGAATTGACAAAGGTGTCCACGAATAAAATTCACAAGTGCGGATATCAGGACCAAGGGGTGGGTGAGGGAGTTGAAGCTGGACCCAATGGGGAATGAGATTCAGTCCCGGCTTGAAGATTCAGGGTAAGGGTGTCTAGGATAGCCCAGGATAAACAGAATCCACAGGTAGCTCTCAAAAGCCTCATTTGTCTTCAGCTTCCACCACCAATTTGCTTTAAATCATCCAAATGTATTTATTAAGGGCTAATTGTGTGCAGATCATGGTGCTTAATCCTTGCAATGTTATCTCAGGCAAGAACTTCTTTGACTCTGAATTCTACCACTAGCTCCCATTAATAATTAGGCCCAGTCAATGATATTTACTGAGTTCTAACATGTGGGAGCGCAGTCCTAAGCAACAGGGAGAGTACCTCAGAAGGAAAAAAAAAAACCAGTCCCCATGCTTATGGGACTATGCTCTAATGGGAGGGGGGGGAAGAGGGAGCAGAGAAAGCCAGACAAATGTTTACAATAGAGGGAACAGGAAAAAGAGCAGGGATACACAGGAAGTTGTATGCACATATCAGGATAGAATAACTGCATAACAGTATATTTTGAAGGTAAATTGAGAAGATAATTACATATCTTGCTTGCAGCATGGTCTAATAATAATAATAATAATAATTATGGTACTTGCTAGGCGCTTACTATGTGCTAAGTACTGTTCTAAGCACTAGGGTAGAAACAAGTTAATCAGGATGGACACAGCGCCTGTCCCACATGGGGCTCACACTCTTAATTCCTCATCTAATCTAGTGGATAGAGCAGGGGCCTCGGAGTCAGAAGGTTCTAATCCTGACTCTGCCACTTGTCTGTTGTGTAACCTTGGGCAAGTCACTTCACTTCTCTGTGCCTCAGTTCCCTCATCTGCAAAATGGGGATTAAGACTGTGAGCCCCCATATGGGACATGGACCGTGTCCAAGCTAATTATCTGATTACCCAGCACTTCATACAGTGCCTGGAACATAGTAAACACTTAGCAAATACCACAAACAAATATCACATATAAGGACACAGAGCTAAGTAGAGAGGTAAGGATACAAATGCTAAAAGAAGCTGTTGGAAATCAAATGGGGAAGGCTTCTGAGAGGAGGTGAGATTTTAGAAGGATTTCGAAGATGGGGAGAATTGTGGTCTAAGGCTCGAAGGGGAAGTAATCATAACTTCTATGGTTTCATTTTGCTCTTATCTAAAATTGAAATCTTTCCTGAGATTAAATCACAAATGATAGAAGTCAAATAAAAATTCTTTTTCTCCAAATGAAAATACTTTCTTGCCAAAATTGCTTCAAAAGGTCAGGTATTACCAGGGTAAAACCAATCTGGGACTATGTTTACCAAATAGCCTGCACATTGTATGACAGATTTATATGGGTTCTTTTATCAGCTCTCACTTTAATCTTTTTTTTTTCCAAGAGAAAGAAAAATGCAATGAGAAAGCAGACCATTCTATTCATAGATGAACTTCAGGGGCAAAATGAATGCCCACTTGGAAAACATTTCATTCTGATACTGAAAAATACAGCAAAATTCATAGCACAGCAGAACTTCAAGTGCATAACTTTATCTACAAAAATAGAGAATATGTTGGAAAAAAATGTTAAAGTAAGGCTTTTATTCTATTTTGTTGGGGAAGTTTTTTTTAAAAAAAATCTTCATATAAGTTTTCAAAACAATCTTCTGAAATTTCTCTATAATGAATTCTGAGTAGGCAGAAGAAATGCTTCTTGGAAAAGACATTTCTGCCTCATGGTCGTCAGACTTTTAAGTCTCCAAAAGGTCAAGCTCGGCTTTTTAATTCTGCTTTCAACTCCTTCATTTCCCCACCCATACAGTGCTCTGCACACGGTAAGTGATCAATAAATACGACTAACTCATTGTTAGCATTAAGCTCGAGACTGTAAGTTCACTGTGGGAAGGGAACGTTCCTACCAATTCTGTTATATTGTACTCTCCCAAGCAAGTGATCAATAAACACGATTGATGAAAATATTTGATGATGGGTAGGATTTCCCTGATGTCTGTCAGTTGATAACCTCAGTGTTCCTCCGGCTTGTTGAATGCTCCCAGTTAGTGCCAACTGGGCAAATGAATCATAAGCATTAAGTGATTTCTTGTGAATGTGCTGGGAGACCAGTTTAAATGATGGACAGGAGATAGAGTGTGGAGGAGTCACCAAGACTTTCTTTTAACATTTTCCAATTTGCTTAATGTTGTTCGAAAAAGAGTTCCCTTTATGCCAACTGCTGCCTGTTGTTTGTCTGTGCCTTCCTAAAAATGCCAATGGCAAAGCTTTTGGAAGCCAAGAAAGAACATATTTGCCATAGGGTCTGCAACACAATTTGAGAAGTCATTAGAAAAGAAATGGCCTCAAACTCCAATAATGCCAGACACATGTTACTGGCAATAGAGGTAGTGTGGGAGATGAGAGAATACCTGTGAGGGGTCCCTAAAATATGAAATCAAAATAAATATCTAAAGGTCTACTGTAATTTCTTCAAATAGCAAAACAGATCCAGATCTCCTCTTCACCTTTCCCCATCATCCCCTGGTCAACCAGTGGACCCTCAAACTACTGATAAGGTAGGGAAGAAATTCTACCTATGTTGCCCTGCTCTCCTGCCTTCCAAAATGTCCCTGTCTAGAAGCAATGGGTTAGGGCTGTGGATTGATTTTCATTCTCCGGGCCTGAAATGGCAGGCCTCCTGGGGAAATTGGGTTATAAATAAGGGGACAGAGACACCCTTGGGCAGCAGCAGACATTTATTTGTTACTTCAACATCCTTTCTGGCTAAATAATTGGACACAATGAGAGACTGACACTACCTAAGTTTCTACCCACAGATATGTTGGCAGACAGCGCTTTGTTAGGCACTCTGCTCCTCTATGTACCTGGAGTTTTCGCATCAACTATTTTCTTTCTTTCAAGTTCCGTCTTTCTCCTCCCAGAAAGTGGTGAGCTAAGAGCTTTCAGTCTGGAATCAAATTCTTCTCTGTGCCTTTTCCTACCCGCTAACAGTTTCTTTTGGGGAGCAGGGTGGGACCCAGGTAGTCTGGACTAAGAACCTTTCCTGAAATCTAATAGGATGGGGTTTGGGTTCTTTGGGATCTATGTCCCTGAATCCTAGCCAGGAATGTTGAGTCTAATGAGACTCGTCACATGTGTTACCCATAGAGGAAATGGAAGGAGAAAAATGATTAGAAAAGAAGAATGCTCCTGAGATTAAACAAAATTGAGAGAGCTGTGAACCACTGACATGAGAATAAGGCATCATGTGGAAAGAGCACAGAATTGGGAGTCAGAAGACTTAGGTTCTAATCCTGGCTCTGCCTCTTGCCTGCTGTGTGACCTTGAGCAACTCACTTCACTGGGCCTCAGTTTCCTCATCTGTAACATGGGGATTAAATACCTGTTCTCTGCACACAGTAAGCGCTCAATAAATATGATTGATTGATTGAAAATCATTAAAAAAAGCCACACCATCTCACTGTGCAGAAGAGGAGCATGGAATGTATAGGAAGCTGGTTAAAGAAGGCTATACCACGATGCTAAGTTCCCACTTGGATTCACTGACCTCCAGAGGGTACTGAGTTCAGACAGCTCAGACTTGGGGCCCAGAGGCTATCTAGAGGGATTTGAGAACTAGTTAGTTTAGAGGGCAGGGGCAAGATGGAGGAAATGGCGGAGAGGAAAGAGGGAGAGCGAGTAAAGAACAAACAACTTACCTGAGCAGCAAATGGAAACATCATGGTGATCCTAACACCCCTCTGACGCTCACCCAGCTGAACCACAAAGCCCAAAGTAGGACTTAGAAAGCAGAAAGTGATACCCCTTGTTTAGATCTCCAACATGGCTGGTTTCGTCTGTCCTCATGTGCTCCTTTAGAATGGTCTCACCTCTTCTCTCGCTGGGGCCAATTTAGCTCTTGGTGAGTTCCACTGCTTCACAGATGGCTGTGGAGTAGAGGGAATGGAGCCATCTCATTATTGTCCTTCCCAGAAACACACCTCAGGCAAGATCAGAGGTTGACTCTCAGGCCCTCCAAGGACCTCTGGCCTTCTCTGATTGTAATGCTGTGAGTGATACCAGAGACTTATGCTGTGTTCTAGGCTGCCGACAGGCCTAGTGGAATACCAATGTGACTCTCTTATCTCGGTTTCTGGGTAGAGGAGTGGATAAGTATTTTTTAATCTGCAATTAAAATCCCCTGTGGAAGCAAAGCAAGCTAGTGTAGGCTATTATTTCAGTCTCTGCCTGGTCTGTGTTAGTTATTATGATTTCTTAGCCTTTGTGAATAATTACCTGATACTGTGCAGAAGAGTATCACATAGAAATGGTCACTTAGTGAATAAAGCTGGAAAGGGTGGGGAATAGCTGAAAGATCAAACACTTGGTTTGAGGGAAGGTTTTTCAGTTCAGGATAAGTTGTCTCTGACCCATTCAAAATGCAAAATGCAAGTCAGCCAGCAGAATTTATTGTGGCCCCACTATTTGTAGAGGACTACCAGACAGGCAGATAGAAATACATGATGTGGTCCCTGCCCTGAAAAGCTGTCTATTTAATAGTCTAGGGCAACATCAAATCACAGACATAAAAAGAAATAAAACAATCACAGGATCAGATTAGTCCCACACATGACTAGGTCTTATGCCCATTAACAGAGGTGACAGTGAGCTTATGCAAAGGTTGGCAAGAAAGAACATTCAGCAATAGTATTTACTGAGCACCTATGTTACTCGACCTCTGTCCTAAACTAGCTTGCAGCCTAATGGGTGCCATTTTGAATCTAAAAATGTGACACTTGCTGAGTTTTTATGATCTTTATATTAAACTGAAAGGCCTCAAGGGATAGCTTCCAAATTATCATAGCAAAGGGATGCAGAAAGGGGTCCTAACCACTGAACTAACCAACACAGATGAAGAGGAGACATCACTTAGTCACTTAAGTCCTCCCTGTTAAGCACTTAGGTACTCACCCCACAACAGCACTTTTAGACAGATCTTTAAACTCTATTGCTTTGCCCTACCTATAATCTGTTTTAGAATCTGCCTCTCCAGCTAGATTGTAAACTCTTTGAGAGCAGAGATTTCATCTATTAACTCTACCTTACTCTCCCAAGTGCTAATGCACTGCAAACCCTCAATAAATACTACTGATTAAGGGCCTCACCTGGAGCCCTGGCACTTCCTCATTTCCAACAGATTCTCAGCTCCTGCCCCACTCCCTGCAGGAGGTGATGTCAAACCCCTGGTCAGGCGAGTGATCATAAAGGAGCTTAGGTGGCAGTAGTAGCAAATGTCTTGATTAAGCCCTTACTATGTGCAGAGCCCAGTTCCAAGTGCTGGGAAAGAGGTGGGAATTAGGCTCAGATCCTTCTATTGAGGAGCTCGGAATCAGGATTTGGAAGCATGACAAAGAGCAGGGTCCTGAAGGTGAACTGGGGTGCCCACTGAATGAACTGTCCCCCCAAAGTGGGAGCATCAGGAGCACTGAGGCTGAGCAGGGTCACCAGATGTAAACCCGAAAAGATAGGAAAACCAAAGCACCTTCCAAACTCAATGTTCGAGATGCTAAATGCATGTTTGAAGACTTTTCTTTCAGCCTAAAGTCTCTCCTGGGCTCTGGAGTACAGTGCTCTGCACATAGTAAGTGCTCAATAAATAACAGGGGCAGCAGGTAAAACATTTTTTCTCTTTTTCCTTTGAAAACAAAATCTGAATATGTCCCCTAAAGCTCTCCCAGTTGGGGCTACTTTGACTCCTAAAGGAACTGTCCTTCCTCCCTTCTCCCCGCTCGACTCAACCCACCAACACCCATCTCTGTCCACCTACCATGCTCACAACCCACCAGATCTGCTCTGTCTGCTGACTGACTCTCCCGGACCATTGTTTCTGATCACTGGTTTCCCCAGCAACATCATCCGCCCATTCTCTGTTGGCAGAACAGGGAGACGATTCCCACCCCAGCTCTGATTTGTGCCTGGGAGTTAGAGAAGCCACCACTTGTCCAGAGTTATATGGGGCAGTCCGGTTTTCAGCCAGCAGGCCCCCTGCCATGTCTTGATATGGAATCAGTTACCCTTAGAGGTCTGCTTATTTTTGGCACCTAGCCTCTCTCTGCCACAGCTCTTACCTCTAAGTTGGAACCCAATAGTTCATGGGTAACTGGGGGTAGTTCAGGGTCCCTTGAAGAAATGCTCTAGTTTCAGGTCGGTGCTGGCCAAATCAGTTGAACTTCTACAGAACAGCGGCCCTCTGAGAACATGCCCAACTGCTGGGGTAACACGTGAGATGTCACGTGCTTCTCGGGGACCGGTATCCATGAGGATTGTCATGGCTCCTCTACCAAGAGCTGGGGTGAGAACTGGAACTGGCAGGTCTATTTCAAGTCCCAGTGACAAAGGGACTTGAAATACAACTTCGAGCTTCTCAAAGGTCACTGCTATACAAATGCCAATTCCATGATATTTTAACAAGGATGCCAAGGACCCCAGAATCCTAGCCAGAGTTAGGAGAAAGAATAAAATTCTTCTGATAACACAAACCAACCCTCCAACACCTGCCACCTCCATTTTTCAGAACTGAATTCTATCCACGGGGTCCAAGACAAACAGAAAATGATAGAGGTTGCCTTGGACTGTAGTTTATGCATGAAATTGTGAATGAATGCTTCGGTGGAGATTTTGCAAGCATCAAAGGGCAGGATGAAATCACTGCCCTAACTCGACTGAATTATTAATGCTGATTATATAAAAGAACAATTCACCTTTACAACACTAAGGTAATTATGCAAAGCTCCAAACCAACAGCTGGAAGAAATTACGCAGATTAGCATGGCCCTCATGGAAGAAAAAAATTATAACCTGCAAAGAGGACAGTTTAATAAAATGTATGTGTTCAATTAATCTCTGGGAAAAATTCTTCTCCTTTGACAAATTGCATTTGTATCTACACATCCTATTTTCAAATAAGATTGTGTTCCCTGCACAGCAGCATCCAAGGAGATACAGGCACCCGCCTGAATGTTTAGTAATATACCATTTGGCTTTCTTTATTAAATTCTCATTTCCCTAGGAGAGCTTTTTCAAGAGAGATGTGCAGAATAATGTTGGAAAACTATCGAAGCAGCCCTACATAATTATATCACCAGTATTAAATATTTCTGCTCAGGCTTTCAATACCTGTGTTTTCTGCATGTTGCACACAGAAGCCAGAACGGCAGTGAGCAAGGAAGCTTAGCAGAGTTTTCCCTCCAGCATGCCTTTTCCATCACCGAAGGTCATGCAATCAAAGCTCCATGCAATCAAGGCTTCAACAGCAAGGTGCTAAGCCTCTTTGAAGCTCCAGTGGCCGACAGAGTGGAGGGGTAGAGGGATGGAGGGGAGAGATTGTTGAAATGTATTTTTTCATAAAATGTAGACAGGGATCAGAAAGCAGCGACAGAAATGATTAAAGGGCTGGAAAACAGGTCTGATGAGGAAGTGTGAAAGGAATTGCAACTGTTCAGCCTGGAAGGGGAAGGCTAAGAGAAGAGACTTAAATCTCTTCCAATCTGGACCCAGACCTCAAAGATCATGTCTACCAAGTGTATGGTACTGGACTCTCCCAAGCACTTAGTACAGTGCTCTGCATTCAAATAAGCATGAGGGACAGGGACTGTGTCCAACCCAATTACCTTGTATCTACCCCAGTGCCCGGTATAGTACCTGGCACCGAGAAAGCGCTTAACAAATACCACAATTATTATTAATAAATACCCTTGATGATTAATTCCCATCCACAGTAAGTGCTAAACAAATGCCACAATTGTTATTAATAAATACCCTTAATGACTGATTGATACCCATCCAAAAGCAGGCAAATTGTGGAGAAATGAAGGATCAAGGAAAACTGTCCAGACTGCCTGGATATCAAAAGCTGGAAGCAAGGATGGCAGATCGAAAAGTCACCCAGCCGCCCCCGGAGGATTTAGTCACCCATCTGCCTGACAGGGGCTGGGGGTGAGTGAGGCTGTCTTCCCCAGGGTCCCTCTCAGAACTGGGAGCTCAGGATTCTATGTCAAGAGCCTCTTTCCTCTCTCCTTGGTTAGTTCAGGAATTTCTCATCTAGGTAAGGCACTCTGATACAGGCAGGGTGCTCCACTGCTCAAAGAAAGAGCTGCTTGGATTGGCCTAACAATGAAAGGAAAAATAGTGGCAGAGTCATGGCAGGGAAGTCAGGTCTCATACATAGAAGCAATGCAGTCTATGTAAAAGTCTCATCACCAATCCCTCAAGAGTAAGGATTACTCTTCCCTTATAGATCACTCAAAGGTATTTTTTGAGCTCTTACTAAGCACTTGTGGGAGTACAATACAACACAGCTGGCAGGCATGTTGCCCCTGCCCACAATGAGCAGCAGTCTAGAGAGGATGTAAATGTATTTGGCTCATAAAGCCACCTGAGACTGACTGGGTCATGTACAGAGAGAGAGAGAGGCAGAGTGGATAAATCCCCCTCATCCCTCTGACTCCTCCATTGGAGTGATTATTAGTCAAGCTCTTCCAGGATGTACTATTCACTTTGCAGGTTATAGGAATTTTTTTAGGAACTTCATATCTATTCCTCCAGTGACTAACTGATCACTCAGGAATGGTTTCCCAGACTCACAGGTACTAGTATAGGGTGTTTAGGAACACTGTCCCCTTAAGCATCCTTCTTGGTTTTCAAGTCCCTAGACATGTTTTCCACATATCAGCCTCAGCCAGGAAGGGATCACCCCTGTGGGAAAACCATGAGTTTAGTTTCCAATTGGATACTGCAGCCCTGAAACACAGATTTTTTTCTGGTATATAAAAAGTAAGTTTGCACTTCAAATGTGATATTGAACTTCTTCATCAATGTCAACCCTAGGAGAGGGAAGGCTTTCTAGATATATTAGAAAGATATGTTTTTTAAGGGTCTCACCCTTAATCAGAATGGCCAGAACTGGAATGTGCTTGTTAAGAGGTATTTGATCACACACACAAGCAGTAACACAATTCTCTCACCTACCTGTTAACACAAGAAGAAACACACACCCACAGCCTAAGAGATCACTGAACTTCAGCGGTTGATATGAAGCAGGCCTGAGACTGAAGAGATTCTCATTCATTGGATCATTCATGTTCAAACGGGAATTTGTTGATGGTCAGAGACATCACATTGACCTCTTCAAGCAATCAGTAATCAGTGGTTTTTTTGAGTTCTTACTATATACGGAGCACCATAAGCACTTAGGAGAGTACAGTGCAATAGAATTGGTAGACATGTTCCCTGACCACAAGTTCACCAAAGTGTTTATTGAGGCTCTCCCTCCCCCCACCCCATTCACCATTCATTCAATCACATTTATTGAGTGCTTACTGTGTGCTAAACTGTACTAAACTGCACCGTACTAAACACTTTTCATGGCTCCAAAATGTCAGGGTTATTAACTGCATGAACAATTGGTTTGGAGGCAGATAGGAGTTGTCAGTAGGTGAAAGCTGCATTGTCACAGTTTAAACCTCCTCCTTCCCCTCCTCCTTTTCCACCCCCTCATGCCTCTTCTTCCCTCCTCTTTGCACCCCATCCTCCAGAAGGACGTGGCCAACAGCACCTCTGCGTGCCTCTAAATTCCTGAAGTGCCTGTAACTGGCCCTGAAGACAAAAGAATTGCCCACCATACCTCTCCAGCCAAGGCTTAAAAACATTTAATGTTGGCTCATTACTGAGGCCTCATCAGCTAATCCATCCTCTGAATTTGCGTAAAAGCAGCCTCACTAAATACAGCAAGAATACATTTGTTTGTTGGAAAATAGGCCTTTTATGTCTTTGAGTGCCCTATAAATGTTCCCAGCTGAAGGGTTTTCTGCCTCAGTTGAAAGCCACTCACTCAAACGAGGTTGACTCGCTGGAAGCACAGTGAAGCCACGTGTTGGACCTTTGGGTCTTCACATGACATATGGCCACCCTGGCTGACAGAGCGATTTCAAAGCAGGAAACAATTTTCAAGCTCTCCTGCATGCATGAATGTGAAGTAGTTTAATCATAATGGAAGGTTTCTCAGGATTTGATGGCCATTAATGCCCAGAGCCATTTCCCCATCTGTAATTTATTTTAATGTCTAGCTCTCTCTGCAGACTGCAAGCTGCTTGTGAGCAGGGCTCATGCCTACCCACTCTTTTGTATGGTTCCTTCCCAAGTTCTTAACGCAGTGCTCTGCACACGGTAAGCACTCAATAAATACCACTATGGCTCAATGGAAAGAGCACGGGCTTTGGAGTCAGAGGTCATGGGTTCAAATCCCGGCTCTGCCAATTGTCAGCTGTGTGACTTTGGGCAAGTCACTTCACTTCTCTGGGCCTCAGTTCCCTTATCTGTAAAATGAGGATTAAGACTGTGAGCCCCCTGTGGGACAACCTGATCACCTTGTAACCTCCCCAGTGCTTAGAACAGTGCTTTGCACATAGTAAGCGCTTAATAAATGCCATTATTATTATTGCTTTAGTTCTTCTCCTTTTCCAGCATAGGCAGAGGAATATTAACAAGTGCAACATTTACTTCCTTCCACATCGACTGGCAGAGGGCCTGGGCGGGGGGGAAGGGGTACCAACTGCATTGTGCACCCATGTGGGAGGCACACCCAACCCCAATCAAATCTCTGTCCAAGAACGAATACAGCCTTCGAAAAATATTTAACAACCTATCTCCTGCCACCGCCCAAATTGCTATTCACACTATCACCAAAGAAAGCTGGAATTTTGCCCTTAAGGTCTGTTTTCCAGGGCACTATCAAAGATTTCATCATTCCACCTGTTTCACCTGGCAGTACCTGAAAGTTGATTACTTTTACTGGAAAACCATCATAACGTTTTCATAAGGAAAAAACAGACCGGTGTCACACAGTAAGATTTTCGTTTTTATGGTATTTAAGTGCTTACTATGTGCCAGGCACTGTACTAAGCACTGGGGCAGTTAGAAGTTAATCAGTTGGGCACAGTCCCTGTCCCACATAGGACACACAGTCTTAATCCCCATTTTACAGATGAGGTAAGTGAGAAACAGAGAAGTTAAGCTCCCAGACTGAGCCCCCTCCTTCCTCTCCCCCTCCTCCCCCTCCCCAGCCCCCCAACTTACTTCCTTCCCCTCCCTAAAGTACCTGTATATATGTATGTTTGTATGTATTTATTACTCTATTTATTTTATTTCTACATATTTATTCTATTTATTTTATTTTGTTAATATGTCTTGTTTTGTTGTCTGTCTCCCCCTTCTAGACTGTGAGCCCGCTGTTGGGTAGGGACCATCTCTATATGTTGCCAACTTGTACTTCCCAAGCGCTTAGTACAGTGCTCTGCACACAGTAAGCACTCAATAAATACGGCTGAATGAATGAATGAATGACCTGCCCAAGGTCACACAGCAGACAAGTGGCAAAGCAGGATTAGAACTCAGGTCCTTCTGACTCCTAGGACATAATGACAACATACAGAATAGAAAGGAGTGGCTAATTTTCCCCATCTCAGCATGATCAAGGTTTAAAGGTGGCCCTGGATCTCTTGCACCTACTTTCGTAGAGAAAACACCTGCAGTATTTTGGACTCAAAATGTTCAAGTCAGACCTGTGCTTTTCCCTGAGGACATGGTGAGCCCATACAGCTTAAGCTAGAGCAGTATGCAAATCTTACCTAGGTACCCAGTTTTAAAAATAATCTGCGACTGCTCTGCAGGAACACGATCTGGGCCCAGCAGATCTGTGTTTGTGTCAATGTGTGTTTTATGAAGTCATTAGTCCCAGCGTGAGCACATCAGAATTTGGTTCCACACTTCTTCCATCGGACATCATTGTCAGAAGTTGTTTTCTTAATAAAAGAAAAATTATTCTGCAGCTCTGAGATGAGCACTAATTCACTTGGGGCTTCACACTCATTTATTTTGGGGGAACAAAGTAAATGCAGAATGAATAAAATGTATGCTAAGCTCCAGACTCACATGGGTTCTCCCACTCCTCACATTCCCTGCTTCCTGCTTCAGTCATTCATTCATTCATTCAATCATATTTATTGAGCAAATGTACACAGATATATCAGAGACCAAGCACTGTGCTCTTTAAGCCCTGACAGAAGAGATCCTCTCTGTTTGGGTCTTTGCATCCTTCGATATCGATCTTCTGTCAAAGTTGCTTTTGTTTCAGACATTGTTTAGAAGCCAGTTAGAATGATATAAGTTAGTGATACCGTGAGATCAGTCTAGGAATCTTTAGTTCCTAGTGAAGCTTGAGCGATATGGACATTGTTGCAATTCTGGGCACAATCAGTGTCATAATCGATCACTCGCCACTGCTTAAGTCACAAAAATGACAAGTCAGTGTTCTGCATGTTTGCTCAGGAAGAGAATGCATTAGAATGAGGCTTTCCTATTCCTTCCATTCCACCCTTGCCAAGGATTCCATTCCAAAGTGTTGAATCCCTTTTCATTCTATTATCAAAACCACTCATCAACCATTACAATGTCAGGGAGGCCTAGGTCAAATCCTCCTGAGCTCATCTGGAGCAGCGATGGGCCATTTGTACCAAATACCACAGCTACTTGGCAGTTTAGTGAGAAAATGGTGCCCACTAACTCCAATTTGGAAGTCCTTAGGAGCTAATACATGATGTTGGCATTTCCTCTGCTGTTTTTACCTTTCCGGGAGGTGGAAGAGACTCTCCAATCTTTGAAACTCTCTGTCTTCTCCTTGCTAAATTTCACCTCCTTCAGGCAATATGGATGGTTCGTTGCTTAAATTGGTGAATCATAATGGCATCTGACCTAAGGCTGCCCCTTTTATTCTAGGGTCCAAAATGTTAGTCAATCGTATTTATTGAGCGCTTACTGTGTTCAGAGCACAGTCCTAAGTGCTTGGGAGAGTACAATACAACATAAACAGACACATGATTCTGTTCATCTTTTGATTAGTTCATGGTTGGTGACACCTGAGCTTTATAATCGTACACCTGACACTCCTAGGTCCTTCAGAAGAAACTAGAGTGGGATGTTTCATAATGGGGAGTGACTGCTGCATGTGCATTTACACAGTACTCAAGAGCACAGAATATAGGTCTGACGGCCAGGAAACCAAGACAAAGGTAAATTTTGTTCCACTCAGGCCTCCAGTTTCCACTGTGGGAATTCTTTCAGCCTTTCTCTGCCTGCTCTTTTTAGCCTGAATCCTTACCCATTCATTCATTCAATTGCATTTTTTTAGCACTTACTGTGTGCAAAGCACTGTACTAGGTGCTTGGGAGAGTACAATATTAACAATAAACAGACACATTCCCTGCCCACAACAAGCTCACACCCCAGATCTATTCATTAGGGAAAGCACATTCATGAGCATAAGCTCCCTCTAGACTAAGCCCCTCCCTCTATACTCCTTATGGGTAGGGATTGTGTCTACCAATTCGGTTGTACTGTATTCTCCCAAGTAATTAGTACAGTGCTCTGCACACAGTACGCGCTCAATAAACACAACTGATTGATGAGTTCATGATCATTATATCATGCCAGTACTTCTGGTACCTGCATGAACTCAATCCATTGGGGAGGTCTGCTCTCTGTGGCACATTTGGACACCCATGCAAGCCTCTAACTTGGAATATTCAGTGGTTTAAACCCAACAATCAATGGCATTTATTGAGCACCTGTGTTCAGAGCACTGCACTAAGTGCTTAGTAAAGCATGATAGAGTTAGAAGTGATTCCCACCCTCAAGGAACTTACATTCTACAGTAGGAAAGACCACTGGGAGGGGATTGATTCTGAATTCCTCCATCTTCATCCCTAACAAATATGTTGTATGGGACTCTTACAGCAGATGAATGCCTCCAGTCACACATCAGTCTTTCAAGCAACATGTTCGCAAACATGGGTTAGATCTTAGAACAGTGCTTGGCACATAGTAAGTGCTTAACAAAAACCATGATTATTATTATTATCTTACCTTCAGCAGAGCCATCTTCAAAAAACAAATAATGGCTCTATTTCGATTTGCCATGGGCTGCATGAGTTATAAATATTACTTTGCTTTTCTAATCTGCTTCTCTCAATTATTTTAACTGAAGAAAGCCTAACTTCAATGTTGCTAGATGCAATGTACACCTTCAAATTGCCCTCTTGGAGAAGGTAACATCCAAAATATCATCTGCCCCTGCATGAGGTCCAACTCCTATTTCTTAACACTAAATTTGGAAAAATGAAACACAGGCATTGTTACTAATGCTCTTTCAAATTAGGGTGGGGATCTTATCAGTGGGTTCCCTTGAAACTCATCCCCAAGTAAGAAATGGGATCCAGAGGGATTCATTATCTTGCTCTCCTCCTGAAGGTCAGAGCTGCGAGGATACTATTTCCACCCAGATGCTATTTCTAGGCCTAGATCTCTCTGTAAACCCATCCCAGAAACAGCCTGCAAATACTGCCTACATCCTCATTTTTAAAAACAAAGAGTGATGTTCAAATAAATAAGTTATGTTGCATATGTCCACTTTTAAAACACTATGGAATGATTAATGGAAAGACAGTTTTTTATTTGTTTGAAGAGAAACAAAGTGATGTTCAAATACCAAGGGAGGAAGTCTGAACAGTGAGGAAATATTAAAAATAAATTTGTTTTTAAAACAAACCTTTCAAGATTTTTCTAAACTGGTCTTCACCATAGATGGCATCACAGGTTGATTCATTTATTCACAGATACCATGCCTCTTTAATCAAATGCACCAAATATTTGCCATGAATTTCCATTTGTGGACAAGGTCACCCAGAACACAGCGCCTGCTACTACTTTCAGACTGCTGCCCTTGTCATTTGACAAATTTGCCCTTGTGGATTATGAGTAAGAAGATATGCTACCTGAGCAGATAAACAGAGAGCAATGTCTCAGACTTCCCATCCCATTAAAGGATATGCTTGGTTACTCTAGCCACAAATTCATGCTTATAATTGACTTTGTTAACACATAGTAAGCGCTTAACAAATGCCATTATTATTGTTATTGTTTCCCCCTTCTAGACTGTGAGCCCGTTGTTGGGAAGGGACCGTCTCTGTGTGTTCCCATCTTGTACTTCCCAAGCGTTTAGTACAGTGCTCTGCACACAGTAAGCGCTCAATAAATACAACTGAATGAATACCATACTTAAATATAATCTATATTTTCATGTTCAGTTGCTTGAGGAGACATTCTTTTGGCCTTTGTGACGCTTGTTTATTCAGAAGCCAGCTGGACACACAGGCACCACAGAATGCTGAGCCATGATTTCAAGATGCTACCAGAGGAAAAAGAACTGCTTCAGCCCTATGGGAAACATTCAGGTTACAAGCAAACACCCGTTGACAGGTTACTGTAGCAGCACGGAGAGCAATACATTGATCCTGAAGAGTGTAACCAATTCATTACGAGTGTATTTTGGGCCAGCTTCAGTGCTGACTCCTATGCCTTTTGGCCATTTTCTTAATGATCCTAATTCCAATATTGACTACAATCCTGCCTTCACTAAGGCAAAATCCAAAATAAATCCCTGCTTTGGGTTGTCAGTGCACTGAAACAAAGCCAGGCTCACTTCTCAGTACAGTCACATGGCTAAACCAAACAGAAGTTAACCACAGCTGTAATGGAAAACCAGGTAGTTCTTTACCCTGATGGTCTCTATAGTGTCAAGTGAACTGGAAGTTTGGTAGTTATCCAGTTAATATGACTAATTCACACTCCAAAATTGATATTTTTAGCTCAAATGATCAAGTTTAAAGGTCTCTATTAATCACATTAACTGGATAATTGACAAATCCTAGATAACTATACAGCACACACTGAGCTGAGGATATGAAAGGATATGGAGAAGGCAGTCTCCATTTTTTCAGATTTCAGTAATTTACCAGAGTCCTTTTGTTTTTTTGCTTGAATAATCAGGAGGGGAAAGAGATAGGAAAAGTTGAAGGATGCTCAATGCTTCTTCCAAATATCCTGATGCTATAGTTGCCAGAATCCTGAGCCAGAGAGACCAATGACCAGACCAGTGATGTAGTTTCTTTACTTTCCTATGTTCTTCATAAGCACCTTAACGCTCCCCTTCATCATGTTCCTGGAGATTCACAGGCAGTGGTTTGCACTAGGGAATTGGGTTCAGTTTTTTAAAATTCAAAATGTAAATTATAAAAATCATTGAAATCAATAAACCACAATGGGCTACATCATCACATGGATGAATTATTAAGCCAAATAATTTCCCTCATTACTTTTTTGTTAATCACCTACAAAGCTATTAATTTCTCCCTAAGTGTTTGAGGTGAGCAAACTGAAATCCTGGTTGTCTGAAAAAAAAGTGTTTGGGCAAAAGTTTAGCCAAACATTCTCTCTAAAACATCTGGATCACCAATAGTTGACTAGAATCAACTAATCATTGGTATTTACTGAGCACTTATTGTGTGAAGGGCACTGTACTAAGCACTTGGGAAAGTAGGATACAACAGAGTAGATAGGTGTGATACCTGTCTACAAGGCACTTACAGTTTGCAGGGACAGACAGAAATTAATATAAATTATTGATAGGAGAAATAGTAGAGGATAAAGATATTTACATAAGTGCTGGGGTGTCGGGGTGAGTATCCAAGTGCTTAAGGGGTCACAGCCAAGCGCATAGTTGATGAAGGGGAGGGCAGATAGGAGAAATGAGGTTTTAATCAAGGAAGGCCTCTTGGAGGAGATGTGATTTTAGGAGAGTTTTAAAGGCGGGGAGAGTGTTGGACTGTCAGATGTGAAACAGGAGGGAGTTTCAAACCCTAAGGAGGATGTGGGCAAAGGGTCAGTGGTGGGATAGATGGGATCGAGGTATGGAGTAGATTGGCATTAGAGGAGTGGAATGTGCAAGCTGGGATGTAATAGGAGATCATTGAGGTTGGAGCAACAAACGAGTTTATCAGCATGGTCTCGTGGAAAAAGTCTGCGCCTGGAAGTCAGAGAACCTGGGATCATACCTGCTGTGTGGCCTTGGGCAAGGCAATTAAGTTATCTGGGGCTCAGTTCCCTCATCTGCAAAACTGGGATTCAATACCTGTTCTCCCTCCTACTTAAACTATGAGCCCCATATGGGACCTGATGATATTGTATCTACTCCAGCACTTAGTACAGTGCTTGACACATAGTGAGCACTTGACAAAAATCATTATTGTCATCATCATCATGAGTGATCAGGACCACATAGTGAAGAAATTTCCATCCACTTTCAGAGATAAATTGAGTCATGAGTTATATGAATAACGTTTCAATGTGTGTTACAAATTCATACTTTGTGTTAAGCAGCACAGGTTATAGACATACATTATAATACAAAATATGGCCTTTCTAGATAATAAAAAATGCATCATCAATGCCATTCTGACCTCCAGAGGCTTACATTCTAAACACCTTATTTTATCCACCAGTATGAGTTACTTCAGATTCCTGGGCTATTTTAGGAGTGGCATATAAAACATTAATTTCAAGACAATTAACATCTACTCCAGGACCCAAAAAATCAGATCCAGGAGGGGAAAGGAAGCTGACCGTAATTATTCACAACCTGGAAAATTAGGCTACCAAGATTACAGTCTCCCAGAAGCCTTAATCCTTTGGGAAAAGATTAGGGACATTAGGTGGTGCATCCTTAATCATAAGAATGGGTAGAAAGGGGGCAACGTCCCATGATTCATTCAGACATTTTCTATTGCCTTCCTCAGCCACTGAACGGACATGGACTCTGTCCAACCTGATTATCATGTATCTATCTCAGCGCTTAGTATAGTGCCTGGCACATATAAGCGCTTAACAAATACCATTGAAGGAAAAAAAATACCAGCCACACAATGCCCATGGAATGACGTCAGGCACACAGTGTATCATGATGATGCCATGAGCACTTTTCTGTGGGAGTTTGGGTAAGGCCACCCAAACTTGGGTCATTTCTCTGAAGGACTCCATGATCCTTCCTTCTTGGGCTTGCTCCAGGGCCTTGGCTTCCCCACCAGTTCCCTCTGATCATGGCATCATGTACAAGACATAGAACTGGGTGGCAAGACACAAAGCAGAGGGAAGTTGGATGCTTAAAATACAGATTCTGGACCTAAAGCCATCCGGTGCCACATCCATGCTGGATACAGAACAGACCAGCTTAAAACCAACTGAATGGTCATCCTAGTCATTACTGTTTGAAGGCACTAGAACATGGTAATACCGCTGAGTCCAATCCTGCAACACTGTAACCTGATCTCTCTTCCCACGATCTCTCTTCCGATGATCTCTGGGAGTTAGATGAGTTCTGCAGTTTCAAATAGAATGGTGAAGCTCTTGACCTATGTTCTCTGCCTCCTGGATGTCTTGTTCCTCCACTATTTTTCCTCTGAAATTCATTTTTACTTTCGGAGAAAGGGGTAGGGAAGGAAATGAAACCACAAATGAGCCCATTTGTATAGGTGTCACTCTGATTATTCCAGGAAAGGCTGCTGAACTACAGCAAGGAGACTAATGACTGGAAGGAACAGAGGTTGGGAACCTGCATGGCTGGGAGATAATCCAATAAGAGTCCCAAGAATCAAAATCAAGTTATCAGATCTATTAAAGAGCACTCGACGTGTGAGACTAGTAAATCACCAGAGAAGTAGCAAGTCTCAAGGCAGTCTGGGATTTTGATCCCATACAAGCAAAGATCAAGTCTATGCTCAGTCCCTTTTAGTGACATTCATCTAACAGATTATCTGTTCCCATACAGAAACTGGAAGATTTCCATGTTCTGGTGTGGTGAAAACCAGCCAGGACTGGCAGCCATACTGAACTCTTTCTGCTGCTGGAGTCATTGCTGAGAATCAGGATTATCTAAAGGGCCTTTTGATGCCTGTGATGAGGTGGCAGCCAGAGGAAGGGAATTCAAGTCTGGTTGACTGTGGGTCTGTTGACTGTCTGATCCATTAAGCTTCACATTTTGAGGATCTGGGATTTGTGTCCTGTTAGTAGGACCTCGTATTCAACTGCCTTGAATTCCCTCATCACATAGTGCGGTGTGTGGCACCAAGTAACCACTCAGTAGTACACATAGTTGTCCTTCCTATTCAAAGAAGAAACAGGAAGAAGGAGCTTGGCATAGCGGATAGAACACGGGCCTGGGAATCACAAAGTTATGGGTTCTAAACCCTGCCCTGCTACTTGTCTACTGTGTGGCCTTGGGCAAGTCACTTCACTTCTCTGTGCCTCAGATACCTCATCTGTCAAATGGGGATTGAGACTGTGAGCTCCACATGGGACAGGGACTGTGTCCAGTCCAATTTACTTGTATCCACCCCAATGCTTAGTACAGTGCCAACACAGTAAGCACTTAAATACCATAAAAAAACCCACCAACCCGAGTGGCTGTGTGTGTGCATGATTGGGAAGTTTCCACAGTCCCAGCCACACTGGACAGACAGAAAGGTTGTGCCTTTCTATATCACTGGGGCTGTTTCCTCTTTGGCATCCCTGTCTCTTTCCATATGAAGCTTTTGCTTGAAGAGAGCTATACTTTCTTGACAGATGGTAGTGCACCATGCAGGTTTAGCCCCAGTAATCAATTCCCAGTTTCAGCTGGGAAGCAGAATTGTCTGAGGCTTTGTTTTTATCATGTACTAAAAGCACTTTCTCTGCCCTCTGTTTCCGTTTCCCTCTGCCCTCTGTTTCCCAATTTCCCAATTCCAGCACTTAGAACAGTGCTTTGCACATAGTAAGCACTTAATAAATGCCATTATTATTATTATTATTATTATTATTATTATTATTTCAGCTCTCCATAAGGCAGCTGTTTGGGTTTGTAGCTGCCGCTCATTCTACTCACAGGTCCCACATAGGGCAGCAGTATTAAGGTGAGGGTAGTTTCGAAGCAGTTACTGTCAGCAATGAAAATCAAAAGAGATTGAATCACAGATCCAGTGTAGCATCACAACCAGCCCAGAGCTGTAATTGTGTGAAACCGATCATAAGCTTCTGGTTTTTTAAACTCTGCTTGGTGTTTAGCATTGGTTGCTCTAAGCTGTTGCCCAAACGTCCTGCTAATGGCAGGACAGATATTTTCTCTTTAATATCCTTCCAGGAAAGCAACCAACACTCCTGGTGAAATGGATGAGAATGAAGATCCATGATCTAATTACTTCAGTATAGTTACAATCAATGTCAATTGCCCCAAGGGGAGAATGCCTTCTATGGATCAAATTTTGGACATTTTGTACTTCTGACTCTCTCTTTCTCCTACGCTACGATGAATTGATTTTCACGCTGTACCATTCAGGAAAACAGATTTTCCTTCAGATGGAGAGAAATAATCACTGGCCACAGAGTGTGTATTGACTGCTCTTGACTAACTTGAATGAGCTGATCGATCAATCAATCAGCCAATCAATGCCACTCCCTGGTGACTCAAGATAACCTCAGGCCGATCGCACATTCGATCATCTGCCCTATCCACTTTCGATGGTACTTGCCGTGCCCACCACGATAGCCACAGGTGACAGGAAAGCAGGGTTCGATTCTGGAGAAGGAGCCTGAGAAATGACTACCACATCCAAGGGAGGCAGCAGGCACGCAATTTACCTTGGGAAGAACACCATCTTTATAATATCCCAATGAGTGGCAATAGAAAGAGTGATTTAGGAAGTTGGCCAAGGCCCTTGTAAACCTGAGGCCCTGGGTTTATGCCCTGTGAGCCCCTGAATTAATCCAACCTTAGTGCCAGGGCTATGAATGGCGAAGCCTGAAGCTGCCAGGGCTATGAATGATAAACTTCAGAAATTCCAGACCTGAACCCTGGTAAGGCCAGGGACTCCCCCAACAGAGATAAGGAATGTGAAGGGGAGGAAGCAAAGGTCCCCTGTGAGGTGGAGCCTATCCTGGAGAATTGACTTCACAGAGAGAAGCACTATCAACAGCATTACCTTTAAACAGCAAAGGGGGCTACTTAAAATAAATAGTACTGTACCTGCTTGCACTATCAATTAAATACTATTTTATATAGAGAAGAGGTTCTTGTATCATAGGTGGGAGATCAGGAATTTAGAGACCTAATCCTTTTTTGTTTTACCAATTCTCTGAGATCTCAGGGAAGATATTTAATCACTCTCCTATGCCTCAGTTTATTTAGCTACATAACGGGAACAACAGAGGAATTTTCTGAGTGTGTGAAAAGTCCTGGGGATGTTGGAAGTGAGAGGGATTTTTTTTGGCATAACTAGAATGCTTTAGGGGTTGGCCAGCTTCAGGACAGGGGCAAATGGGTAATCTATTAATCAATAATATTTTTCTGAGTGCCTACTGTGTGAACAGCACTTGGGAGAGTACAATATAATAGAGTTGGTAGATATGTTCCCTGTTATGTTAGATACGTTCTAGACTATGTTACAGTCTAGAGACTTCTACTACACTCTAGTCAAAGAACCAACAATCATCCATCTTGGAAAGTTTGGACATTCACCTGCATGGATGTAAGCATCTGGGATAATTGTCCAGTTAATTTAATCTAAATTAAGGGGCCATTTACTGTGTCCAATATGATATATTGTGTGTGTGTGTGTGTGTGTGTGTGAGAGAGAGAGAGAGAGAGAGAGAGAGAGTGTGTGAAATGCTGGAGGATCACTAACTGCTGGAAAACATTAAATTCCTTGTGGGCAAGGATTGTATCTACCAATTTTGAGGACTCTACCAAGAGCTTAGTACAGTGGTCTGTGCAGAGTAAGTGCTCAATAAACACCATTATTGAGTGGAAATATTGGGAATAATAAGGGCAGAGGAGTCCATTTCAGAGAGGCTATGGGACGATGGTCTCCAAAGTTTTTTGAACCGGACTTCCAGATTTGCTCATCCCAGGTCTCTGCCAAGACCTGAGAGCTACAAATCAGGGCTGAAAAGTCTGCCACCTTCTCAGGCCTCATCTCCCCACATACAATTCCTGCCCCTTTTGGCCCTGGGCTAAAAAAGAAAATTTGGCACCTCTAAATGAGGGAAGGCACTTCTTAAAAATGATTCATATTTCCCTCCTTTAATTACGACACTTAGAGTTTCCCTCATACTCTGAGGATGCTCAATAAATCCTGATGACCAACTAACATTTTGGACTCACTCCAACAACTTGTCCCTCAAGGGCTCGATATAACCCACCTCCTTTCAGCTACTAATGCACCTTGGAGATCTTTGGTTTCACTGCCAACTAAAATACACTCCAGTAACGTATTTTTTTCCCCCATAAATCACAGTGGCAAATGCAGAGAACAAACAGCTGCTTGGAAATTTAGGGGTTTACCAAAAAAGACAAGTGTGTCAAGAACTGTCCTCTAGTGGGGAACACATAAGACCACACTGGGGATAGTAAGGTAGTGATTCACAGGCGTGACTCATCCATGATATGTGTCATATCATGGCGATGAAGCTGTGAAGTGTAGATATAGACTTGAGCTGACCTCGTCTTTGAGTACTTGTATGTCTCATTCTGTCTTCACCAGCGTTGGGACTACTTAAAGCACTTCTACAGGGGAAACGAATCACAGGCCAGACCGGAATTTCGGAATCAGGTTTCCCCTTCCTGACTTGATTTTCAAAGAAAAGCAGGCTTGGACCCAGTCAGCAGGGACTCTTGGGCTACCTGGGGCTCCAAGTAGCTGAACCCTCAGGCTTTCACAGTTTAAATAATAGTAATTACAGTATTTGTTGAGCACTTGCTATGTGTCAAGCACTGTCCTATGTGCTGGGGTAAATACAAGATAATCAGATCCCTCATGGCACTTCCAGTCTAAAAAGGAGGGGAAAATAGATATTAAATTCCCATTTCGCAGATCAGGTATCTGAGGCACAGAGAAGAAGTTAAGTGACTTGCCCAAGGTCACATAGCAGACAAATGGCAGATCTGGGATTGGAACACAGGTCCTCTGGTTCTGAGGCCCACGTTCTTTCCTCTGGGCTATGTACTTCTCAAACACAGCATCAGATCTTCTTCTGGTCCTCTGTGCATGATCACAGTATCAGGATCTGATTTCTTCATCTCCCAATAAGGAATAGCTCAACAACAGAAGAGACCGGTGTGGTATGGACACACACAGACTCTCCTGTGCTCTGCAGTTGGTATATGTTATTGCTTCATCTGACATTGTTTCTGATTTTCCTCCATAGAATCACTACCTTCCCAAAAGTTTCCGCTTCAAAAAACCTATCCCATTCTTTACTGCTGCCCACATCTGATGGGTGTGCTTGGCACTGCTATCTCTGAGCATCATTTGAGACTGTGCTTCATGGAATCCTTTTAAATAATTCTTCTGTCCTCCTTGCTCGCAAATTATCCCATTGGAGCTCATCATACTGCAGCTGCTCAAGTATCCTGTTGTCATTGGTTCTCCTCATATGTCCTGCCTAATGGAGTTACGTTACCATGAGCTAAGAGCCTGGAGTCATCTGGGAGTAATAATTCAGTCACGTATTACCGCTGAGGTGGGTGTTGGAGAGCACCTACAATTTGCCATTATCCTCGGTAGATTCCAAAACTCATCATTAGCCAGCATTGGCATCAATCAATCAATACTTATTTATTGAGTGCCTACTGAGTGCAGAGAGTTGCACTAAGCCCTTGGAAGAGTATAATAGAGGTCAAAGACATGATTCCTCCCAAGATCTTGGTACAGTGCTTTGCATTCAGTAAGCACACAATAAATACCATTGATTGATTGATTCCTGACATCATGAATCTTGCAATCTAATAGGAGAGACCGACGGACATGAAATTATTTACAGTGAGAAGGTAAATTTGGAAAGATAGGTGAGTAAATAACTGCTTATAGAGTAGAGAACTTAAATCAATAGGAACAGAAGTGCTGTGAATGGCTGAGCGCTGAGGTGATAATTTGGAGGACATGAGCTGGATAGAAGAAAGCTAATCAGGGAAAGCTTCTTGGAGGAAGTGGGCTTCCCCGAAAGCTGTCTTCTCTGGAAACCTAGGGTACTCCTGTCCTGACTATGCTCTATACAAAGTCCTTTCAGCCCTAAGAAGCTCATACGTGTTGATCAAAGTTCTCTTATCCACCCTCCCCTCTGCATTGACTAGGCACTTTGGCTGTGTTCCCTTCAGCATTCATCCCAGCCCTGTAGCACTAATGTGTATATCCTTATAGATCTATTTCCCCTATCTGTAATTTCTCATCTGTCTCCCCCGTAGACTGTAAGATGCTTGTGGGCAGGAATCGTGACTGTCACTCTATTGTATTGTACTTTCTCAAGCATGTAGTACAGTGCTCTGAACACAGTAAGCACTCAATACCATTGATTGCCTGCTAATCTTAATTGGGCTCAGGTACCCCCAGTACCCATGCACAGGGAGAAGATGAGAGGCAGTGGGATGTCATGGTGAGGAATGGGCAGAAGAAAGTAATCATTTCTAGTCAAGGGAAGAATCTTCTGTTAGTCTGAAGCCTAATTCCTCATTTAGAATCTACTTACTGGTGTGGGTTGGCCTTGCAGGTGGAGGTTGGACTTCCCCTTTCCCAGAAGGAGGGAGAGCTAGAGATTTAAATGAGGGGAAGGAAGTAGCCTGCCCCATGTTCCATGCACATGGAGTGGTGGGAATACAAGAGGGAGTAGAGAAGCAGCATAGCCTAGTGGAAAGAGCACAGGCCTGAGAGTCAGAGGACACAGGTTCTAATCCCAGCTTCACCACTTGTCTGCTGCATGACCTTGGGGAAAGTCACTTCACTTTTCTGTGCCTCAGTTACCTCATCTGTAAAATGGGGACCAAGACTGTGAGCCCCACATGGGACGTGGACTGTGTCCAACCTGATTAGCTTGTATCTACCCCATCTCTCAGTACAGTGTTCAATGGATACCATTAAGAAAAAAAAAAGTACGGGAAGGAAATACGGGAAGGAAACAAAAAGGGTGAACCACATTTGATGGCTATCAGGGAGGCCAGTGGAGGAGTAAAGAGGAGAAGAGTCTAGTCTTCAAGTTTTTCCCATCAGTCCAAGGATTAAACAAGTGGAGTGTGTTTCACTTATTGTTATTTATTCATTGCTTTGGCTGACAGAATCCTGATCTGAAAGTCCCTGTGAGGGCTAGTTTCTATCCAGCATAAATATAATATATGAATATTGTTTTCCAGGTTGCCTCTTGGCACTCTGATCTGTGCAAAGCCTTTGCTCAACGATAGAAATTTTTCTCCTGGCTCCTTGATCTGCTAAACTGACCTCTCAGCAGACTTCTGCATATGAATTTCACTGTCTTTATATCCTTTATTCTGCCCTCTCAGCTTGCACATGTCCTTTCTGTTCACCAAGGAGTGCTAATCCTAAAATACTACCAATCAATGTACTGAGTGCTTAGTCAATGTGGCTCAATAGAAAGAGCCTGGGCTTTGGAGTCTGAGGTCATGGGTTCAAATCACAGCTCTGCCAATTGTCAGCTGTGTGACTTTGGGCAAGTCATTCAACTCCTCTGGGCCTCAGTTCCCTCATCTGTAAAATGGGGATTAAGACTGTGAACCCCCCGTGGGACAATCTGATCACCTGTAACATCCCCAGTGCTTAGAACAGTGCTTTGCACATAGTCACATCCAAGGTGTCACCAAAACCTGCCGGTCTCACCTCCACAACATTGCCAAGATCCGCCCTTTCCTCTCAACAATCAATCAATCGTATTTATTGAGCACTTATTGTGTGCAAAGCACTGTACTAAGCACTTGGGAAGTACAAATTGGCAACATATATAGACGGTCCCTACCTAACAGTGGGCTCACAGTCTCCATCCAAACCGCTGCCCTGCTCGTTCAAGCTCTCATCCTATCCCATCTGGATTACTGTATCAGCCTCCTCTCTGTCTCTCCCCACTTCAATCCATACTTCATGCCACTGCCTGGATTGTCATTGTCCAGAAACGCTCTGGGCATGTTACTCCCCTCCTCAAAAATCTGCAGTGGCTACCAATCAAGCTACGCATCAGGCAAAAACTCCTCACCCTCGGCTTCAAGGCTGTCCATCACCTCGCCCCCTCCTACCTCACCTCCCTTCTCTCCTTCTACGGCCCAGCCCACACCCTCCACTCCTCTGCCGCTAACCTCCTCACTGGGCCTCGTTCTCGCCTGTCCCACCGTTGAACCCCGGCCCACGTCATCCCCCTGGCCTGGAATGCCCTCCCTCCGCACATCTGCCAAGCTAGCTCTCTTCCTCCCTTCAAGGTCTTACTGAGAGCTCACCTCCTCCAGGAGGCCTTCCCAGACGGAGCCCCCTCCTTCCTCTTCCCCTCTTCCCCCTCCCCAACCCCCACCTTACCTCCTTCCCCTCCCCACAGCACCTGTGTATATATATATATATATATATATATATATATATATATATATATATGTTTGTACATATTTATTACTCTACTTTATTTGTACATATTTATTCTATTTATATGTTTTGTTTTGTTGTCTGTCTCCCCCTTCTAGACTGTGAGCCCACTGTTGGGTAGGGACCGTCTCTATATGTTGCCAACTTGTAAAAACTAAAATAGTGGCATTTATTAAGTGCTTACTATGTGCAAAGCACTGTCCTAAGCATTGAGGAGGTTACAAGGTGATCAAGTTGTCCCAAGGGGCTCGCAGTCTTAATCCCCATTTTACAGATGAGGTAACTGAGGCCCAGAGAAGTTAAGTGACTTGCCCAAAGTCACACAGCTGACAAGTGGCAGAGTCGGCATTTGAACCCCTGACCTCTGTCTCCAAAGCCCGTGCTCTTTCCATTGAGCCACTCTGCTTCTCCACTGCTTGTACTTCCCAAGTGCTTAGTACAGTGCTCTGCACACAGTAAGCACTCAATAAATACGATTGAATGAATGAATGAATGAATGAATAGTAAGTGCTTAATAAACGTCATCATTAGTATTATCAATGTATGCAGAGCATTGGGTTTTGACTGAAGCGATTCACATATTGTGGGTTTTTGTTTTGTTTTTCTTTTGGGCTGAGTTCCATTGCTGGCATCTCAGTTAACATCTCAGTTAAAGTTCAATGTATAAAGTTATCTTGGATTGAAAAAGGGATTTAAGTTAATTCAAATTTAAAGTCCTGCTCAAGGAGGCCATCTGCTGGGTCATTTTTACACTGCATTTCTCCACTCCGTTAAAGGGAAACCGATTCCCTGACTTTTTTATTTTTTTAAAAAACTAGAAGATTTAATTATGTGTTTTACGAACCTTGGATTGAAAAAATGGCAGTCATAAAACGATCTGTGAAGTCTGTAAAATAGCAGCACGTGGTAATTGGTAGCTCTATTCAGTAGGCGTGGGCAATCTCAAGAAAATGCTGCAGCATGCCTGCCTTTCCTTCCAAAACTAGTAACAATTTTCATGCCGCATAAAACTCATCTATTCACGTGATGGCGATGGGTCAATTCTGACTTGAATAGAATGCATTCAAAACTTCAAGAAAGACTGTACAAATCCCAGACCCACAGCACAAGCGCAACACAATCCAAGCTGTGTGGTTGAGGGAGAAAAAGAAAAATTATTCTGACTGTTCCGAATGAATGAGGAGGGGTGGAAAAGCCAACTCTCTGGTACTGAGCTGGGGTGTTAATCTGGAATTGGCAATTACTGCTATATTATTGCCAGAGCTTTGGTTTTACCACCCAGGGTGGCGTATGCAAGGCTGTGAGCATTTTCTAATGCAAAGAAATGAAGCCCAAGCCCAGTAATTCTAAGTGTAGGAATGTCTCCACTTGAACGCTGCCGGAGCAATTTGTACTATGAGACATTTCTGGCACCCAAGATGAGAATGCCTGGCAAAACATTTCTCTTCCACAAACCTTTTGAACTAGTAATAGCTTTCTCTTTTTTGCTGCTTTGTGAACCAAGGGAAATCAAGTAGAGTGATGCACTATAAACACAGCTTTTCAAGGGACAGCCAGGGAAACAGAGGTAATTTTAAGTTTTCTTGAAAATCTCATTGTCTATGAATAGCCATCTTTCAAGTTCAAAAAATGATTCTACGTAGAATGAGTATTTTTATCTATGGGTGTTAGTGTCCTTGGTCAGACCAATGGGTGACTTAGCCACCCCTCCATGTTATGTGCAGAGAAAGGATGTCCTTTAATGCACTGTTGTGTCCTATCCCTGGCTTGGAACTCCCTCCCGCTGACAGACCACCACTATCCCCACCTTCAAAGCTTTATTAAAATCACATCTCCACCAAGAGGCCTTCCCCGATTAAGTCTTCATTCCCCTGTTCACTCTC
The DNA here is from genome assembly GCF_015852505.1 of Tachyglossus aculeatus. Lineage (NCBI taxonomy): Eukaryota > Metazoa > Chordata > Mammalia > Monotremata > Tachyglossidae > Tachyglossus > Tachyglossus aculeatus. Next base: position 8,051,940 of record NC_052084.1, on the reverse strand, counting down.
CCTTCTGTGTCAACTTATGCACTTGTTCCCTTTAAGCATTTGCTATTCACCTTACACCTTCAGCCCCATAGCACTTTTGTTCAGGTCCATAATTTATTTTAACATCAGCCTCCCCTTCTAAATTGTACACTCCTTGTGCTCAGGGATTGCATTTTCCAACTGTGTTGTATTATACTCTTGCAAGCACTTAGTACACTGCTCTGCACACAGTAGGCGCTCAACAAAAACCATTGATTGATTGTTGCATTTCCTTCTTACCTTGTCTTAAGCTGTTTTCATTTCAACTGTTTAGTTGCACCATCTTCCCAAAACTTCTCTACAAATACAATCATCCCATTTCTAATTCCAGGCAGCTGGCTGAGAATAGTCCATCAATCATCAATCAGTCAATGGTATTTGTTGAGCACCTATGTGCACAGCACTGTACTAAGTGCTTGGGAGAGTACAACACAACAGAATTAGCAGTCCCTGAATTTCCACTTGCTCGAGGCTTTGTTCCATTGTGTCTTTAAAGTATTATTTTCCTGCCTCTTGTTTCCTCATATCATCTCACCACAAAGGAATCATTTCAGTACTCTGCTACCGACCATTCCCCTCTAAAGAGAAGCTGGGTCCCCGGCTCTTCTGGCTTTGGGGATAGGGAATGGCTGGCTCATCCTACTATTTAAAATAAATTAGGGATTTGAGCTACTTTTATCCCTTCTCTCATTTCCAGTTCTTGAGCATCCATTTGGGTGATTTGGACTGTGGCTTTTACTCTTTCAACAGCCCCTCAGCGAGGCCCAGTCTACTCTGGCAATCATCTCAACTGAGGAAAAAAAGCTATCCCCTGGCCTGCATTTACTGGTTATTTAGAAAAATTGTATCTTCTTGGCCTCAGATCTGTAGATAATTTGGAAGCATATACTTGGGTTTCACCGACAAAACGTCGGGAAAAGAGCCTATGCACATGCTCATACCACTGATTCTCTAGGGATGATTTGCTGCAGACTGGATAGAATCCGAGCACTAAATGCTCCAGCGGTGAGTGATGGCTTCTCCATCTGCGTCTCTTTGCCTGTTACTTAAACCTAAGATTAAAGGGGGACTCAGATCCCATACACAGGGTTTGGGCTGCCTTTGTCCCCACAAGGTTAAATGTGGAGCACCTCATCCATTAACTGAAGACCCAGCCAGAACCCAAAGGCCTGGATTGAGACTCTTGAGGTCCCAAAGTAGTGAGCAAAGACTATTAGCTGACTCTTTCAAGAACCAAATGAGTCACCTGTTGTCTACAGCATCTTGGGCCAAACAACTTTTCTATTCTAGAGTCAGAAGAGGGTTTACAGAGGGGGGTTTAAACCAACAGCTGTTTGCCTCCAGCTGGGCCATATTGGGAATCTCAGCCCAGGCTAGAGCCCTGAAAAGGAATCAGGCTGGATTCCAGTCTGGCCCCGGGAACCGAGTTTCTCCATCAAATGGAAAAAGAGGACGTTGAAGCGATCTGTGGAAAGCTCATTGTGCGAGCACACAGCTGGGATCAGCAACAGTGTCTAGCCACACCATCCTGGCAAGTGAGCTCAACACTGATGACTGGGGAGAGGGCTGAGGGAGGAGACAATGCTGCCAGTTGGGGGTTGGGGGGAGGGTGGGAAAGAGAGTCTGGGTTGCTGGTTGTTGGTGGGGAGGGGCAAGGGGATGCAGCCCAAGAGTTTTGCTATCACTGTCAGTCTGAACGGCAAACCTAAACTCTTTCAGAGGGGTCATATGCAGGGGGAAAACAGGAAGTTTGTGTTGCCATTTCTAGACCCTGGTTTAAACAGCCCCGATGACAAAATAATCGAGGGTCTGTCTTGCACTTATCCATTTCTGCTCACTTTACCTTCAAAACACCCCTGATTCCTGACCTTCGAACCCTGAAGTAATATGTTTCTATCCATTTGCACTTGTGCACGTCTGGGACTCAGGAATCAAATGTGGACAACGCATCTGATCTCAAACTGCTAAACAGGATGAAGTACCCTATGATCCTCTCTAGACTGTAAGCTCCTTGTAGGCACGGAGTGTGTCTAACTATTGTTATATTGTATCTCCCAAGCGTTTAGTACAGTACTCTGTACTCAGGAAGAGCTCAATAAATGATTGGATGAATAAGCAGTAATGCACTTTTTTCTGATTCTCTGTGTGTGCGTGTGTGTGTGTGTGTGTGTGTGTGTGTGTGCAGTCATATATCTGTAAATATATGATCCTCCCTCATATGGGAAGGCTTTTAAATGTTGTGTCTTTGCCCATTGAGATCACAAATAGATGAATTAACCTACCTTTCAAACTAGAAAAGCAGCATGGTCTAGTACATACGACACAGGCCAAGGAGTCAGTAGGCTCTGAATTCTAATCCTGGCTTCACCAGTTGTCTGCTGTGTGACCTTGGGAAAGTCGTTTCACTTCTCTGGGCCTCAGCTACCTCATCTGTAAAATGAGAATAAAGACTCTGAGCCCCATATGGGATGAGGATGGTGTCCTATCTGATTATCTTCTATCAACCCCCGTGCTTATAAGAGTGCCTAGCACATAGCAAGCACTCAAATACCATAAAAAAATAAGAATTGGGCATAAAACTACATTGAATTATATGGCACAATTCTTCCTAAGAACTCAGCTCTCTGCACACAGTAAGCACTTAATAAATTTCATTTATTGAAGAAGCAATAGGACAAGTATGTCTCACTTTATCTCTTCTGGAATCATAAGGGATAAAATAAAAGTCCATCAGCTAGTATATTGCATCTGAATTATCAAAAGCCAAATTTCCATCAACAAAAGAATCAACCTAACTCAAACACTCGCTTAGGATCTCTCCATGAGCAGTATCCTCTAAGGAAACAATGGACAGCTACGTAAGTTGATGAGTCAACATGTACTCATAGCCTGTGTCGATGTTTAACCCACAGCTCTGGGAGTTTGATCACTTAGGATACTACCCAGATAATGATAATAATAATAATGATAATAATAATAATGGCATTTGTTAAGCACTTACTATGTGCAAAGCACTGTTCTAAGTGCTGGGGATACAAGGTGATCAGGTTGTCCCCCATTTTACAGATGAGGGAACTGAGACACAAAGAAGTTAAGTGACTTGCCCAAAGTCACACAGCTGACAAGTGGCAGAGCCGGGACTTGAACCCATGACCTCCGACTTCCAAGCCCGTGCTCTTTCCACTGAGCCACGCTGCTTCTATAATTGTGGTATTTGTTAAGCATTTACTTTGTGTCAGACACTGTACTATGCACTGGGGTAGAAACAAGTTAATTGGGTCGGACATAGTCCCTGTCCCACATAGGACTCACAGTCTTCATTCCCATTTTAAAAATGAGGCAACTGAGGCACATAGAAGTTAAGTGACTTCCCCAAGGTCACATAGCAGATAAGGGTCAGAGCCAAAATTCGAACCCAGGTCTCTGGCTCCCCTCTGTGCTTTCCAGTAGGCCATGCTGCTTCTTTATCTCTTATTCCTGAGACGTACATAGTCATTAGCTACTGTTCCTTTTTTTCCACAAAACAAGGTCCCAGAACTGTTAATTTGTGTGTCTAAACTTGGCTGGGAGAAAGTAAGTGAGGAAATGGGTTTGTTCAATCATTCAATCATATTTATTGAGCGCTTACTGTATGCAGAGCACAGCACTGTACTAAACGCTTGTATCCTCAATAATGTGAGCCCTGGAGGTCAGAGTTGAAGTTCTTTAAAACTCCTCCTCTAACCCGTGGAAACACCTTCCAGAAAGGTACCAGAAAAGGCTTATCCAGGAAAACAAAAGTTCCAAATGTAGCTACAAAAACAGCTGCACGTAGTCGGTGGCAGGAATATGTAAAGCAGACTGCTATGTATCTGTGTGGAGTTTGGAGGGGGATATGGGGACCATAACTGCAGAGCTCCGTACAACAATCCTTAAGTGTTTGAAGACAATGATTTCCAAAGGTGAATTGCATTTGCCTTTGTTGGTGAGGCTGAAAAGATTGATATGTGACCGCCAGTCCCTTCCCCACCGTAGACACAAAAACTTTGCTTTGCCGTGCTGTTTCACTGATATTTGCAGTGCTTGCTGTTGTTTTCTATTCGGCCTCTGCCCTAGAAGACTCATTCCATTCCTCATTCATACAGTATGTGAAGCCATGTATTTACACATATGGAAAAATTCCATTCTAATGTTAAGGGTGGAAACTAATCCACCTCCAAATTTATCATTTTTCCAGTGAAAGAGAAACCTTTAAAGAGCTGAATCCCCCAGAGCCTGACTCTTTCTCTCCCTTCCTGCTACTGCCCCACTTCTTATTAAACCATAAACAGTAAATCATGCAGCAAGATAAACACAATCAGTAAATCAAACCTTACAAACCTCAGAAAAGCAGTTCCAATGGCAGCCTCTCCTGCTCTTGCAACCCAGCCAGCACCCAGTCTGGGATGAAGGAAGGAGCATGGCAGGCTTGTGCTTGCTGCCACGTACCTGCTGTGTGACCTCGGACACCCCACTTGACTCTTCTGTTTCTCAGTTTCCTCATTCATAAAATGGGGGTTCTATCTTACTCTTCCTCTCCCTTGGACAGTGAGCCTTATATGGGACAGGGATTCTGTCCGACCTGTCATCTTGTACGTACCCCAGTGCTTAGTACAGTGATTGGCATATATTAAGTACTATTATTATCAAGGATGCTTTCTGGAATTCCAGGTAATTTCATCTTCTTCATCAAACTCTTAACAAGTATAAATATTTTACCAGCTCATAGTAATGTTTCATCAGCTTAACTTCCCACCACAAAACACATAAGTAGTGACAAGAATGACATCGCATTCCTTTCTACTCACCAGACATAAAATGTTATTTACCCAACGGGAGTAAATTCTCTAAGATGTCTCAGGTGGGTCAATGTGAGTTAGAACAGAGTCTTCATTCAGCAGTGGTTATTGAGCACTTACTGCACGCTAAGCCAATCAATAAGCACTGTACTAATCCCTTGGTAGAGTTCAGTAGAGTTAATAGCTGTGGGCCGCCCTGAAGGAGGTTGCAATTTAATGGAGGAAACAGATACTAAAATAATTTACAGATAAAAGAGGTATATGCACATGAGTCAGTGCTTGAGAAATAAAGTAAACAAAGTACACACTAAGAACCTGGAAGAATATAGCAGAAGCCTCAAATATGATCTCTGTCCTCAATGAATTTATAATCTAAAGGGGAGGCAAGCAGATGATAAAGGTTAGAGGGGAAATGATACACTGGGGGTGTAGCAGGTATTAGAAAAGATTTCTAATACCTGACACCAGATTCACCTTCAGGGTGATTCAATTTCCGCATCTGTAATATGGGGAATAAAACTGGGTACCCTATGTGGGATAGGGACTATGTCCAACTCAATTATCTTGTGTCTACCCAAGCACTTAGTACAGTGTCTAGCACATAGTAAGTGCTTAACAAATACCATTAAAAATACATCAAAAAGACACATAATGTTCAGCTTCAAACGCACAATTTTGATGTTTATGCGAAAGGTGGTCTTTAGGGAATTTCTGAGAACAGATTTTCCACTTTTTAGGCAAGGGCACTCTCCCTGCCTTTCTATTTTAACCAATGTCTTGTCCCTGGAGCTCTCTGAACTTTGCAACGTGATTTTAATTCTTCTCAAGCAGGAGTTCATAGTCTATTCCTTTCCTGGTTGAATGCTGGACTCGTGGCAATATTTTCCTTTTTCTTTCCAAGCATTCAATTCACATTCTGGAGCCTTAAAATATTTTCTTTTTTCTTTGCACATTCTCCAAAGTAATTGAATTTAAATGGAGAAGACATCTGTTTTTCAGGAGAGAGAAGTACTTTCTCTGGCAAATCCTTATGTTGGCAACAGCACAGGCCACACTTCGGATGTGCTGTTCTAAGCTTAGGCACTGGGGATAAATAGCTGCTAATTAGAGATAGGCAAACCTCGATGGGATTTGACTCAGCCTCAAATTTCCACGGGGGTTTGTGTGTTTGCATTTGGATTTAGATTGGACATCGATTTCCTTTTTGCATCTTAATTTCAGGTTTTGTTTCCAAACACAGCTAGACTGGTGTCTTTTCTCTTACCCAGGTGCATCTGTGCATACACACACACCAACACACTCAACACAACCTGCCTTGGAAATCCCACACTGTTTATCGCAGGATGCACAAAATGTTGTTGAACGAATTGCTCTCCAGCTTCCAACCTGGAATAATTCTGGGGCTTCCAAGCACCTCATTAAAAATCACATCTCCTCCAAGAAGCCTTCCCCAATTAAGCTTCATTTTCCCTACTCCATTTCACTTCTGTGTTGCCTATACATTTGGATCTGGACCATTCAAGCACTTGATATTCACCCCACAGCACTTAGGTGCATATCCATAATTTATTTTGTCTGTCTCCTCCTCTACATTGTAAGCTCCCTGTGGGCAGGGAATATGTCTACCAACTCCGTTACATTGTACTCTCCCAAGCTCTTAAGTATAATCAATCACTGGCAGTTATTGAGTGCTTACTATGTGCAGAGAACTGTACTAAGAGCTTGGGAAAGTGCAATACAATAGAATTAGCAGACACTACAGTGCCCTGCACAAAGCAGGCACTCAAAAAATACCAATGATTGAATGATTGACCTCACTTAAGGGTCAAGACAGTCGGTAGAAGATCATGGGGTGGGAGGAGCTGGGTCATGCCAGGATGATAGAAACTCCAGGAATCATGTCTCCCTCTTCTGCTGCACTCCCAAGTGCTTAGTACGGTGATCTGCACACTAAACAGTGACGAAGTGGGTCAGATGCTACTAATGCACATCATTCTCAACTGGAGCATGAAAAAGGTGTTTCTAGCCCTCCCTGCCTCCCACCTCCATGATTTTTCTTTGTGCCTTCAGTCCCCATAAACCGTAGTAGATAAGTTGGGGTCTTCCCTCTGCTCAAGCAAAAGCAATGGGAGGATCGGGGTTCCCAAGGGTAGGTGAGGTGACCTGGGTCATGCACGGAGCTTCTGAATAGAGGGAGTGACAAGTCACGATGTGCCTGCACATGAGTTCTGGGTGACTGGGAATTAAAAATTCCAAGTACACTGACATCACTGGCAAGGCTGTGCCTTTGGATGACGGTGAGCCCAAGACAAGGAAGGAATTGACGGCTCCCCATCTAAACTCTGGTTGCTGAAAAGCTCATGAACAAACTCAAAATTTTTCAAACTGGATTATCTGTGTCCTTTCAGAAAACCATTTGCTTCCTAAATTGTTCGGGATAGGGGCCCCATCAATCTTCAGGCTCATTCAGAGTCCATATCGGTCAATCAATCATAGTTTTTGAGCACTTACTGGGTGCAGAGCACTATACTACACAATTAGCACAGTATTGTACTGCCTGCAATAATAATAATAATGATGGCATTTATTAAGTGCTTACTATGTGCAAAGCACTGTTCTAAGTGCTGGGGAGGTTACAAAGTGATCAGGTTGTCCCATGCGGGGCTCACAGTCTTAATCCCCATTTTATAGATGAGGGAACTGAGGCCCAGAGAAGTGAAGTGACTTGCCCAAAGTCACACAGCTGACAAGTGGCAGAGGCGGGATTTGAAACCATGACCTCTGACTCCAAAGCCCATGCTCTTACCACTGAGCCACGCCTGCAAATGGAGGCCAGTCAGGGAGTCACGGCCTCGGATGCAAACAGAATGGTCTCCAGGATTTAAAATATCCCAGGCATGCCAGAGTACAGATCAGCCAGCTCCCGGGAACTGTCTCAGAGAAACCTGCCTCAGTACGAGAGGGAAAAGAAAATAAACATGAACAACAGTAATAGAGCATGCTTGTGCCCCACTGACCCAGCCCTGAGCTGGTTGTTCCATAAATACACGGGAGAAGGCCATGAAGCCTGAGAGTCTTAAGCTAAGGAAGGGTGATTCCCATGCACAGAAACATCAAAACCTGAATGGCAAGACCATGTAGCGCTGGCTGATCCCAGGAGACCAGGGGCGATGTGTGAAAGAAGGGAAATCCTGGTCTGGGGAAGGGGAGGTCCTAGCAGGAAACAAGGACATCTGGTTTGTCAGCCCCCAAAGCCTTGAGATCTGTTATTGCTGCCTCTTGAGACTGCAGCACAACCTAGAGGGAAGCAGCACAGGACTGGGAGTCAAACGGTTTGGGTTCTGATCCCAGCTCAGACACTTGCCTGCGATGTGACCTTGGGCAAGTCACAACTCCTTTGTACCTCGGTTTTCTCATCTGTAAAATGGGGTTACAATAACTGTTCTTCCTCCCCCCCTTAGACTTTGAGCCCCATACCAGACAGGGTTTGTGTCTGATCTTATAGTACTGTATCTAGTCCAGTATTTAGCACATCATCATCATCTCCATTTACTGATAGGAGAGCAGACCTTGCATGTCTTGCCCTGATCACACAGGGAAGCCAACTGGAATCCCCAGTCCTCCTGACCCAGAGGCCAGCCCTTTCCACTAAACTATTCCTATTTAGGAAGGACAATTTTCCATGGGAAAAGAAAACAAAAGTCCGGTATTTAGCACATCATCATCATCTCCATTTACTGATAGGAGAGCAGACCTTGCATGTCTTGCCCTGATCACACAAGGAAGCCAACTGGAATCCCCAGTCCTCCTGACCCAGAGGCCAGCCCTTTCCACTAAACCACTCCTATTTAGGAAGGACAATTTTCCATGGGAAAAGAAAACAAATGAGGAAAACTCAAATCAATCCGTCATCCTGATGACAGAGGCACGGATTCTGTCAACACTGTGAAGGACTCAGCAGCCAGGGGTCCAGTAACTGACTTGGCTAGTATGGAAGGAAACATAGACTTTAATGGCCCAAGCCAATCATTGGAATTTATTGAGCTCTAACTGTATGCAAATATTTGTACTAAGTGCTTGGGAAAGTATAATAATAATAATAATAATGGAATTTGTTAAGAAGTTACTATGTGTCAAGCACTGTTCTAAGCACTGGGATAGATACAAGCTAATCAGGTCGGACACAGTCCCTGTCCCATATGGAGATCACAGTCTTGATCCCCTTTTTACAGATGAGGTAACTGAGGCACAGAGAAGTTACGTGACTTGCCTAAGGTCACACAGCAGACAAGTAGCAGAGAGGGGAATTAGAACCCAGGTCCTTCTGATCCCCAGGTCCATGCTCTATGCTCTATCCATTAGGCCATGCTGCATTGATTTGTCTTTTTCTCTCTCTGTAGTCATATATATATATGAATATACACACACATCAGGGACTGTTACTTCATTGAGAATCATTAATGATATCAAAATGTTTTAAAAAGATTTAGCGGCTTGTATTCCCACATTTCCCCTCCTTCCCACTGCCCTCATATTACTTATTCTTCCTGGCTTAGTGTCTCTTGGCCGAAGGATGCTTGAATTTGTTAGGACAATACTTCTCCCTTAGGTCTAATCACATCATTCAACTCTTTTCCCTAGTCTAGCGTAGCCCAGAGCTGTAGATCGGATGAAGAGGGATTCTTCTAGGCAGCCGGCTCCCCAGTGATGCCCAGCTAGGCAGAGTAGAAAACCTATTCCAAACATCAACACATCTCCATGGGACTGCACCAAAAGAGTAAGGCTTTGGGCAGCCTCAAGCACCAATCCGAACTGAAAGATTTCAGAGCAATGGTCATGCCCAGGCTTTGTGGAGGCAGCTAAGGCTGGCGAGGGGGTAATTAAGGACAATCTGGTGACTGTTCAGGCCCTAGGCCAGATTTGGGGGACACAGATGGTGCTGAACTGAAAGTCAACGGGAAGAAAAGCAGCTTGTGTTCTGCCTCCTGCTCCCCTTATCTCTGGAGATTTGCCAGAACCATCTAGAGGGTGTGGAGAGGCTCTGTTAAAAAGTACTGGTATTCAGATATGCGAGACAAGAGACATGGTGAAACTAGTATATGTTCCAATACCACTTCCAACGATTGTGAGCCCACCTTCTAGACTGTGAGCCCGCTGTTGCGTAGGGACTGTCTCTATATGTTGCCAACTTGTACTTCCCAAGTGCTTAGTACAGTGCTCTGCACACAGTAAGTGCTCAATAAATACGATTGAATGAATGAATGAATGATTTAGGCTTCAAGCCCCTCTATGGTGGTACCTCCAGACTTCTAAAGTATAGGGACCTGGGCTGGAAATCAAGAGACTTGGCTTGATGATGATGACGATGGTATTTGTTAAGCGCTTACAATGTGTTAAGCACTATTCTAAGTGCTGTGGTAGGTACAAGCTAATCAGGTTGGTCACAGTCCCTGTTCCACATGGGGCTCACAGTCTTAATCCCCGTTTTACAGCTGAGGGAATGTAGGCACGGAGAAGTGAAGTGACTTGCCTAAGGTCACACAGCAGACAAGTGGATTGTGGTTCCAAATCTTTTAATCTCTGTGATCCTGATTTATTTCTCTGTAAATGGGCATACCACCTTCTCTCCCTTCAACCTATAAAGGAAAACAAATGAGATCATGGGATATGAAAATACTTTGGAATTTGGACCTTTAATGAAAAGCAACCCTTATTCTAAGTCTCTTGTTCTCTGCTCCCAAGCACTCAGTGCACTGCTCAGCACACAGTGTTGTGCTTAGTAAATACTCATGATTGATTAACTCTTGATTGAGAAGCAGTGGTGCCTAGTGAAAAAAGCATGAGCCTGGGATTTGTAGGACTTGGGTTCTAATCCTAGCTCTGCCGCTTACTTCCTATGTCACTCTGGTCAAGTCATTTAACTCCTCTGTGCCTCAGTTACCTCATCTGTAAAATGGGGATTAAATCCTACTCCCTCCTACTTAGACTGTGAGCCCCATGTGGGACAGGGTTCATGTCTGACCTGATTATTTTATACCTACGCCAGCACTTAGTAAGCTTTCAACAAACATCACAGTTATTGTTGTTATGATTATCATTATTAACATCAATCTCCTGGAGTTCAAATCCACTGCTACACCACCCAAACTCTCTCAGACACAGGGAAAGGAAGGGAAAATGTTCCTAGAGTCCTAAGAATACATGAGGGGATAAAAGTGACAGTGCTTGGCATTTAGCAAGTACTTTGTAAAATATCACCATTAATAAATACTATTATTAAATTGATGATGAACTTTTAATTTACAAAGTCTTGGATACTCACAATTTCTATTCCTCTCTATGGTTCAAATGAAGCAAATCTGTGTTATTATGCTTAAATTCACCCCAGGCATTGAGTGGTTGGACAGCACGCCTGATGCCACCCAGAGTGGGAGCTGGAATTCAAACTCAAGTTAATGACTGCCATAAAAATGTCAGTCATCCAGCTAGCTGTCTTCCTTTCTCCCTCTCTCTTTCCCCCACACCCTCCTCTCTCCTCCTAGTCTCAATATGAGACAATTTCCCTGCACTTCTGTCACCTGGATCAGATTAAAAAATGGCAGCTTCCAGCTTTAGTATGTTCCAGTGTCTTTCCCTGACACCCAGTGAAAAGCTTTTGGTGGGCGGGGGGGGGCATGAAATCTGAGGTGAATGTCATTTTCTATGAGCATTAATTACTAAGGAAATCCAGCTAACATATTGCCTCAGAAAAAAAATGAAATATAAAATAATCAATCCTTTCAAGTTCCCATTTCAGAGGGCTTCTTATACCACAAGGAAACCACCAGAAAAATTGGCCTGTTGCAAATGTTAATCAATTCCTAAGCAATTCACTGACTTTCCTTCTATTGGAGCAGGTATAAAATTGAATTTCAACTCTCTTCATATCCATGTCATCCCTATCCCCCTAATGCCACAAAAATCGAGAACTGCCTGGCAATATTTGGGGTAAGCATTTTTCAGATGAAAGGATTTCTCTTGGTCAGACCACCTTCTGCCTATTATGAACAAGAAACCCACTCTCTCTTTAAGGTAGATCTGCATTGACTAGTGAGTAAAGAGTACAAAACTGGTGGCTCAGTTAATGATTTTCCATATTTCAAGTAGATTTGGATTCCAGTTCCTTTGGACTCTCTTTTTATTTCATGCTAAACTAGATGCCCTCTCCCAGCTCCCCATCCCTGGCCAACACAGAGAGCCTTTTCCAGATTTTCCAGGTCTGATTCAATTCTTCCACTACTTCAAACCTGCTGGAATTGGAATTGTTGGGTTTAACTCAGCTCATGCACTAATTAAATTCAGATGGAAAGATAAGATGATGATATTCCTTGTGTGACATGATACTCAACTAGTCCAGAATCTCCATCCCTGCCAACAATTTGAGGAAGATGTTGTCTATTTCGCTCATGTCAGGGATGGCTCTCATGCAGTATGCTTTCCAATCAACCTCTAAAGCCATGGAGATGTTAAATGTCAGGCTAAATAACTGCTTGTTAGCTTCAAAGCTCTAGGGAGAGCTCTGAGTCGGACAAGACACACTTAGCTGGCAGCTGGGACTTTCCAGTTGACAAAGAAGTCTGTGGGATGCCCACATGGCACAAACAGGAAAGGTCAGGCTGTTTTTTAATGAAATATGACACCCATACACTCACCCCTGGGATAACCTCAGCGTCACAGCAAACTGTGATCTAAGTCCTTTGTTTTCCACTCACCAACCTTTCCTTCTGCTGGCTTGGAAACAGAGTGAACCTCGCTCGAAGGGGCTGGATGAACAATTGCCATGTAGCCCGGAGCGTGCAAAAGCATAATGGGAATCACAGGAGTTGAACATTTCTGGATTCTCCTATGAATCAACTTGAAAGTCAGTGGAAGCAGGGAACAAAACCTTGTTTACACTTTAAAAAAAAAAAACCCAGCATAGCTCATCCTCACGCAGTGCTGCACAACAATGACGCTGAGTGAGGGGAAGTTAGTAACAGCACGAATGTGTTCTTTCATATAAGTATTTATGTTGCTTAAGGAAAAGAGCTCAGGGGACATGGAGAGCTAATGTCGGGGATTCAACTGCACTCATTATTGTCCGAAGTCATTCTGCCCCCGCAAGCAGAGAAGAGGGGTGAGCAGGAAGGACCAGATGGGAGTACAGAGAGCAATGGTCAGTCCAGAGCACCAGAATGAGTTGGGGGAGCATTGGATGAGCTGGGCTGGCTGGTCTATCTCCCATTCTACAATTACCAGTGTCTGATCTATCTTAAATCAGCTTCCAAGTGCATGAACCTTGATGGTTGTCCCTTCTGTTGGGACATTCTAGGCTGTAAGCTCATTGTGGGTGGGAATGTGTCTGTACAGTGCTCCACACATAGTAAGCACTCAATAAATACGATTGACTGACTGGCTGACATTCCACTTCGGGGCTTGGAAGGTAAGAGACAGTGATTGATTGAATGATTTGGCTCACAGGAATAATTTACCTGAGCCAGAACCTCTCAAGCCACATACCCCCAGCCACAAAAACATTGCTTTGGCCCAAATTACCCAGATGCTTAAGAGTCATTCATTCATTCAATCATATTTATTGAACACTTACTGTGTGCAGGGCACTGTACAATTCAGCAATATAGACAATCCCTTCCCACACCGGGCTTAGAATCTAGAAGGGGGAAGACAGACATCAAAACAAGTAAACAGGCATCAATATAAAAAAACAGAATTATAGATATGTACATATATACAAAAGTGCCTGTGGTTCAGGGAGCGGGGGTGGAGCAAAGGGAGTGAGTCAGGGTGACGTGGAGGGGAGGGGGAGCTGAGGAAAAGGGGGGGCTTAGTCTTGGGAAGGCCTCTTGGAGGAGGTGAGCCTTCAGTAGGGCTTTGAAAGGAGAAAGTGTGATTGGCGGATTTGAGAAGGGAGGGTATTCTAAGCGAGAGGTAGGATGTGGGTCAGGGGTCGATGGTGGGACAGGTGAGAACAAGGCACAGCAAGAAGATTAGCACCAGATAAAAGTGGGGCTTAGGTCGTGACTTCCCCATAAGTCACCACCACCTCATATTGATCAGTCAATAAAAAGATGTCCTCCACTCTCACAGATGGGGGTCACTGATGAAATGTGAAGACATGGCTGTACTGGGGGCTGAACAAGGTACTACCATGAGGCCCACAGTTCCTTCCGCATAAGATAAAATGCATTCTGGTCCACCTTCCCCTTTGTGCCATTGAGGTTTGGCCAGAACAGGGCTAAAGTCTTCACAATCAGGAGTTTCTGCAACTCCCCCAACTGAATGCCTTGCACTCTTCTTCTTAGGACTAGGTGTTTTGAAATTATGGCTTGAAATTCCATTTCCCTGGAACTCCTTCACATTTACACAAGAATTCAAGAACAGCCCAGCCAGTGCCTCGGGAAAAGCCAGGCCCTGAGTCAGTGGTGAATGGCAGCCTTGAGGAGATGATGATGGCATGGAGGACCACCAGGAGACCAAGGGCAGGAACCTAGCAGGGTGTTTGTGTTTGGAAATTGCGCTGTGTGGCACATTCAATGTACAACAGTTCTTTTACCAGGAAAAACGCAGCTACCTCACATGTGGGATTTTTAAGATCATAAAGGGTTTTGCAGCTGGAATGAGTCTGGTTACACTCTATTCTCAGGCTGGCAAGTGTAGCCTGAAATTTCCACAAGAAACTGAGCCAAGTGGGTTTTCATTTGTTATTACCCAAATCTAAGTTCCTAGCAAAGAAGTTAACATTTATTTTTTTATGGTATTTGTTAAGTGCTTACTTTGTGCCAGGCATTGTACTAAGCACTGAGGTAGCTACAAGCTAACAGGTTGGACACAGCCCCTGTCCCACAAAGGGCTCACAATCTTAATCCCCATTTTGCAGATGAGATAACTGAGGCACAGAGAGGTGAAGTGACTTGTCCAAGGTCACTCAGCAGATACGTGGCGAAGTCGGGAGTAGAACCCAGGTCCTTCTGAGGTGGACCTCATTGAGGTGGTTAAACTGTCCTTAAGACTCCTTTAAAGTTCTTCCCACTCAGGGAGACACCATTTTGACTAGAGGAAACATTGGCAGTTCTGCGCTCTACAGTTCCAAATCATGATTCATGTTTTACTGCCTCTAAGAGCTACACTCAACTCCCCCATCTACCCTGACTCTCACCTTTCATAGTATTATTTTTAGAGCTCTCATTATAACCCAGCTTGAACTAAAAATACGCTTCCCAGGAATGGAGAACATAGTTTTAATTGTGAGAAGTGGCACAGGCGCTAGTGTTCTCTAATTACACAGGGTGTTTTGTGTAGCTGAGATCTTTTCATGGGGGAAATCTACTCAACCCTGATTTCAAAGGCAACAGCTAAATTTGCCGTGGAGGCACCAATCAGTGATGCTTATTGGGTGCTCGCTGTGTGCAGAATACTCTACTAAGCACTTGAGAAAGAATAGTAGACACTAGAATTGGTAGACATGATCCTTGCCTCAGAGAGCTTACAATCTAGTAGAGAAGAGGCACTAAAATTAATTACAATTAGTGGAAGCAGCAGAGTATAAAGATAAAATAATTAAATATTTATAGTATTTGTTAAGCACTATGTGCCAGGGACTGTACTAAGTGCTTGGGGTGGATACAAGTAAATAGGGTTGGACACAATATGGGCTCACAGTCTCAATCCCCATTTTACAGATGAAGGAATTGAGGCACAGAGAAGTAAAGTGACTTGCTCAAGGTCACACAGCAGACAAGTGGTGGAGCCGGAATTAGAACCCATTACCTTCTGAATCCAAGGCCTGGGCTCTAGCCACTACTCCATGCTGCTTCTCCGTACATAACTGTTGTGGGACCAGGGGTGGGCTACCAAAGCTGTCTCTGCTCCCTGATTAATGACAAGCTTTCTTGGTTATACTAAAACAAAATGATGTGCCTCTGTAAGCACCTTTAATATGAGGATCTGATATTGTAATTAATCGGACTGCATTAGAGAATTAGTGACTGGTATGTGTGTTTGATACACTGTTGGGGGTTGGTTAGATCCTAAACTACAGCAGTGGCTATGACCCAAAGCAGAGAAGAGCTATGCAGTTATTTCATTCTTGAGGCCAAACTGTAGACAGTGTAGACAGTGGGGAGGGAAGAAAGGATGTTGGCTATTTCCATCAATCAGCCAATCATATTTATTGAAACACTTGGGAGAGTACTCTGTAACAGATGAGGAGACTTGTCCCCTGTCCAAGTGCTCAAATCACTGACACAGTATACCCTGTGCTGAACCCCATCTTCCTGTCTCTCCCTCCATCCTTTATCAGATTTCCTCTGGCAATGTCAAGGGAGCCTCTGTCCTGAATCGGACACTCTCCCCACTTTGACAATGGTGAGATACACTGAAGGGGACACCAGCAGAACAAAAAGCTTGAAAATTACCCATCTATATTAATCAAGTTAACCAAAACAACAGCCCTATCTCCCCTTACTTGACAAGTGTAGACAGTGTTGACGGGCCATGTCAAATGCACCTGATTTAAAAGCTACTCTAGGGAAGAAATATCCCTGTTTTACCCACTATAATTCCACACAGAGGTAATTCTTAATTGATACTGAGTGATGACGATGATGATGGAGAGACAGTCATTTGAAGATGGCACTTCTGAAGGTATGATTTTTATCCAGTGTGACTGAAGACTAATGTGTGACTGACAGTCCTCCCACATTTTGTGTGTGCAAAGAAAATTATGATAATGTACATTCATTTACATAAAGTGCATGTTGCATCTCAGTGATCTAGCACCTTCCAAATTGCTTATTCTTTCCCACTGCTTAATACAGGGCTCTGCACACAATAGAAGTGTAATAAATTTAACTAACATTATTATAACTACTACAGATGGGTTCTTTTTCTCTTCCCAAAGAAGGGTTTGGATGTACCAGAAGTTTAGGTCATGTCCCAGATCTAGCTGCAAGGGGAAAAATAGGAGGAATCCTGAAGCTCAATCAGATTCCAGTTCGAACCTGTACCTGGCATTCAGTGAAAGGCCAGATGTGGACACCATTTCCCCTCCTCCTCCCCCTAGATAGGCTGGGATTTTGGAAAGGCTTGGTAGCTTGACAAAACCATAGTTAAAGTCCAGTTCTGTTCCAATTCTATCTCCCTCATTGCTGACAAGGCAGCAGCAGCGTTTAGTGGGATGGTGTGGGGTGGAGGAGTGATGGGTTCTATACTCCCAGCGCACAATAATAATAATAATAATAATAATAGTAATGGCATTTGTTAAGCGCTTACTATGTGCAAGCACTGTTCTAAGCACTGGGGGATACAAGGTGATCAGGTTGTCCCGCGTGGGGCTCACAGCCATCATCCCCATTTTACAGATGAGGTAACTGAGGCTCTGAGAAGTTAAGTGACTTGCCCAAGGTCACATAGCAGACATGTGGTGGAGCCGGGATTCAAACCCATGACCTGTGACTTCAAAGCCCGTGCTCTTTCCACTGAGCCATGCTGTTTCCACTTGCATTCCATGTGCATCCCTCTCGACTACCCCCAAAGCAGCAAGCAAACTGTGTCTCTGACACAGTAAGAGTGGTAAGAAACCCCCAGAAATCCTCAATCCCCTTGGGTGAGAGATTTCATCACCCTTCTTTGTCTCCTTCTCAGGATTCCCTGAGGTTTGAGGAATGAAGCTCAGAACATGGACCACATTGTCCCATTTTAGAGGCTAGAAGGAACCTCAACTGTCACCTAGGCCACCTCGTCTCCAGACATGACCTCCGTTAAACCACCTTAGCTAGAGGAGATGGCCCTTCTATGAAGATTCCACCCACCCAACATATTTTGGAGCCAATCTTGCTGTTGTAAGTTCTCTGTTAAAGCTAACTTAAATCCCTTGGGCTGCAGCTTGATCACATTTCAGCAGACATCATCATCCTCAATAGCAATCACTGAGCACCTCCTCTGTGTGGAGCACAGGTGTGGTGACCAGAGAACCCAATAGGAATAAAAAACACAGCCCTGACCTCAAGGAGTTTACAATCCATTCGGATAGATGGGCAGACACAAACTGCCCAATCTATATTAGGTAAAAAAAAAAAAAGAGCAGATACAAATGATAAAAGCAAAAGCAAATAATTAAATGTATTTTTTTTTCTACAGAACAGAGCCCAGTGGGTCCTGTCCCTTGCAGCAGTGAAGAACCCTTCTCCTAAAGCCTTCCGTAAGTCACCCCTCCCCCTTACCATCTCCAGTCTAAATCATTCTGTTCCTTTGCACATTCCTACTAGCTATTAAATTCTAGCCAGGAAATTCTCTTTTTATCATGCAAATCTGGCTGCAAAATATTTTGAGCGCAAAGAGGTAAATGTTGCCAGAACTCCTTTGTACGGTTAAAATTTCCTACCATGACAGCAAGACTTTCTGCAACGAGAAACTGGTCTCATGCGCAGGGATTTCTGGCAATCGGTTGCCTGGAGGAACAACTATCCTGGGGAAAAATCAGTATGGAAAATCCCAAAGCACCTCTCAGAAAACCATTCCTCATTCCCTTAATTTATCTCTCTACTCTCACCGCCTATGCCCCCTGCAATTTGTCACTGCCCAGGGACACTGAAATACAGCTGACCACCCTCCAGCCCACAAAGGTTTCTGATTCCTTTCCAACAGGTATGGCATTTCAGCTTGCATTTGATATGGCTGGTGTCTTCCCGCACTAGAGTGTATGCTCCTTAAGGGCAAGGCACATGACCCTCAATCATTTTGTCCTTCCCAAGCACTTAGTATGATGCATTGCACCCAATGAGAGCTCAATTAAACTACTACTCCAACTAGTAATGATACTTATTGAGTGTGTGCTTTGTGCTAAGCATTGTACAAATCACTGAATAAGCAAATTCAGGTGGCAGCCCTGTTAAGGAGTGGAGAAAATGAACAGTGAAGTACCAGCAGTGAGAGAGGCAGAACACGCCTTAGAGGGAGAAATCCTGATTCCTGGGACATGGGATATTTGATCCCTGGACAGACCTTTTTAAGCCCCAGGCCCTGTGGCCAAGCTGGTTGATTTTCACACACCTACAGTTTACGTGTTATTCTTTACATCTCCTGGTTTATTTTCGAATGTGTCAACTTGCTTCTGAAAAGGTTGCACACATGATCGAACGCTTGGAGCAATTCTCAGAGAAGTGGAAAGGATTCTGGGCTCTGGGGCAGAACCATCATTGAACTCTCAGGGGAAAAAACCTAGGTACGCCGGACATGCTCCCTGAACTATATTTAATTGATGTTCTTAATAAGCCCAAAGCCCAGAGTTCTTTGGGTTTGAACTTTTTTTTTTTGCTAGACAGAAGCCAGCAACAATCAGTTTACTGCTGTTGTTCAGTTGCCAAGCATGTGTCACTATTAAAGCAAGTGACCCGAGATCAGTTTATAATGAGCCCATGGGAATGGAACTAGAGGTGAGCAAATGGGAAAAGACTCATTCGCCAGGATATGGTTATTATTTTTCCCTGGTCATTTCCAAAACTCTCTGAGTAAGGGGAACAGAACTAGAAGTGTAACAGATCAGCCCCTATGGAAGACAATGGCCTAATTAGTGAAAAATGTGAAAGAAAGAGCATAGATTTCATCTGATCTAAGTGAGAGATCTTGAAAGAAGAGACCTGATCAAAGGAAATGTAGCAGTTCAGATCAAGGCTCTCGTCTTGCTAAGCCCTTGCTAGTTTGGAGCTGGGTGGACTGCAGGCTGTCACGAGTCACTTGAAAGAGTAAAATCAATCAATGGCATTGATTGATTGATATTTATTAAGTGTTTTCTGTATGTAGAGCACTGCACTAAGCACTTGGGAGAGTATAGTTCTGAAGAGTTTGTAGAAACATTCCCTGCACATGAGTAAAGATGCAGCATTCTCCAGTGGCTAGAGCACGGGCCTGGGCATCAGAAGGACCTGAGTTCTAATCCCAGCTCTGCCACTTGTCTGCTGTATGACCTTGGGCAAGTCACTTCACTGGTTGACTCATCTGTAAAATGGGGATTGAGACAGTGAGTCCCACATGGGACACGGACTGTGTCCAACTTGATTTGCTTGTATATACCCCAGCGCTTAGTACAATGTCTGGCATATAGAATGTGTAACAAATACCATAAAAAAAGTGCTTACAGTTTAGGGAAGTACCTTACAGTCTAGAGTCAATGTCAGAATACAGCCAGGGCCTGAAACCTCTGTAAGGTGACAGCTAGGAGACAGCAATGCCACAGAGGAAGGAGGCAGCAGGAACCACTAAGAGGGGAAAGGACTGCTGGAGGGGAAAAAAGTATCATGTTGAGATGTAGTGTGAAAGGCAGGAGGCCTAACAAAATTGTGCTGGTTAGCTTTGTACTGGAGTGGGTCATGCACTAGGGACTCGGTTTCTTCCCATTTCAACAGGGTGGATTGGAGTGTGCAAAATGGGACCTGCCTCTTTGGGCTGACTGCCCCCGAGACAAGAGAGTGGCTCACCCAACCTGAGCCCAAGGGAGAGCTTCCAGCTGGGACTCCTAAAACCAACAAATACAGGGTTGGGCAGGCAGGGGAGAAGGGAAAATCTGTTTCTAGAAATCAGAGTCTGAGAGAGAGAGAGGGAGGGAAAGAAAGAGAGGGGGAGAGAGAAGGAGAGAGACAGGAGGAGGGAATGAGAGAGAGAATGAGTCCTGGAGGCCCCCAAATGCTCTTGTTCTAAATCTCAACCCCCAAAATCAGGGTGGTGAAGGAGCTCCACCCGATTCCAGTCTCTGGGGTACTACCCCACCAACGCAGCTCTTTGGAGAATTTGAGTTTCCTAGAATGACAGTGGGTGGTCCCCTTCTAGAAAGAACATTGCAAGGGTGGTGAGCCAGTGGCCCGAGTGGTGCAATAGAGCCCAAATGTACTGACCTGCTAGACCTGTTAAAGACTCATTTATCTGGCCAGTTGTTTGTCTAAGGGAATGACAGGGTTGACTAAATGGAGTCTCCACTGGAGCCCTTTGTTTGGGATATTTTAGCTGAATATATTATTTTCTAATTGATGTTGTTTGTTCTTGTTCTTGTGCTTGAATGCTTATGATGAATGCAGGTTGTAATTACAAAAGCAAATGAACCAGCTGAAGCCACGACTCCAGCACTGATACAGAATCTGCTTTCTGACTAATCAAAGTGCTGTGGAAGCCAAAGCCACAGCAAGTTGTGCTGTTTTCCCTGAACGGTGTAGCCCACTGGACCACACCAATATCATGCAGCTATTCCATGAAGGGAATAGCGATTCAGGAGGGATAAGTGACACCTGGTTATTACCCCATTGGTGGAAGGACTTGGGCTTGGAGTGAAGAGCCACTTTGCAGTCCCTCCTTCCTTATAATCTAACTGGCTCTTCTCTGTAGGAAATTACAGGAGAACAGGCACCATCCCAGTCAATGAGAAGCAGTGTGGCCTAGTGGACAGAGCACAGCACTGGGAGTCAGAAGGACCTGTGTTCTAATCCCAGCTCCACCACTTGTCTGCTATATGACCTTGGACAAGTCACTTAACTTTCTGTGCCTGTTAACTCATCTCTGAAATGGGGATTAAGACTGTGAGCTCAATGTGGGTCAGGGACTGTGTCCTACCTGATCAACTTGTATAATAATAATAATGATGGCATTTATTAAGTGCTTACTGTGTGCAAAGCACTGTTCTTAGCGCTGGGGAGGTTACAAGATGATGAGGTTGTCCCACGGGGGGCTCACAGTCTTAATCCCCATTTTACAGATGAGGTAACTGAGGCACAGAGAAGTTAAGTGACTTGCCCAAAGTCACATAGCTGACAATTGGCGGAGCCGGGGTTTGAACCCATGACCTCTGATTCCAAAGCCCGTGCTCTTTCCACTGAGCCATGCTGCTTCTCTGCATCTACCCCAGCATTTAGTACAGTGCCTGGCACAAAGTAAGCGCTTTTAGACTGTGAGCCCACTGTTGGGTAGGGACTGTCTCTATGTGTTGCCAATTTGTACTTCCCAAGCGCTTAGTACAGTGCTCTGCACATAGTAAGCGCTCAATAAATACGATTGATTGATTAACAAAAACCATCAAAAAAAATCCTTGAACAAGTCAACAATACCAGCCCAGCCGAGAGCATTGGAGACCACCCTGAAGACTCTTGATGCATCTAGATTTTAAATTAACACCAGTGACCATGCCATTTCCTTTGTCACACTTCCCAACGTCAGTGGAACTGACAGGAAAATAATTTTCATCGGGGATGGCTTGTGTTGCATCATTCACACTCTCTCCTATTGGACTCTCTAACCTACTAAAGCCAGTACCACAAATAGCATGAAGTCAGGCAGGAGTTACGGGTTCATCTCTGACTACTAACAGAGACTTCTCCATGTCACCACTTGGCTCATGTAACACTTCCCCAATATCTTGATCCAAACCCTCAGCTCCTTGGAAACCCATATAAGGAAATTTCACTGTAAAGAGAACCAGTAACTAAGATGTGCTAAGTCCTAGAGCTCAGAGGTTTTCAATGCTTTCCCAACCAAGTGTGTCATATCTCTTGGGCACATGAAGATGTGATGCTAAGTTGAACATAAGCCGCTGCTAAATACTAGTTTCATCAAGCATATGTCAAAATGTGTCTGTCACAACAGGGGAAAAAAAAAAACCACGGCCAACTAGGTTGTTTCCTGAGCAGAGAGAAAGTCAAATGCAAGTGGGTGCTTCCTGGGAATGTTGGAGAATTAGATCAGGCAAGAGCTGGCCTGCACTGGTTTCTTTGTCCAGGTCAAGACACAAAAATACACAAGTGGCTAACGATTAATAGCCTGGATTAAATCTGAAAACACCCAGATTATGGTTAACCCTTGCAATTCTAGACCTGAGAAATGACAAGATGTCACAGGCAGATTTTCCCCCCCAAAAATATTTTACATCCCCTTGTACAGAGGAGAGTTGGAAGTAGTGTGGCTTAGTGGATAGCACATGGGTCTGGATTAGAACCCAAGTCCTTCTGACTCCCAGACTCATGCTCTTATGCATTAGGACACTAAGCTTCTCTCTCCTACTTGGCCTGTGAGGCCCAGGTGGGACAGGAACTGTGTCTGACTTGCGTATCTTCTTTCTTTCCCAGTATTTAGTACAGTATTACTTCCAGTTCTTAGTATGCGGACATCATGATGGTAGTGGAAACAGCCCTAGACTAAGAATAAAGGGCAGCATGAGAAACAGTGTCGCCTGGTAGAAGGAGCACTGGCCTGGGGGTCATTCATTCATTCATTCATTCAATCGTCTTTATTGAGCACTTACTGTGTGCAGAGCACTGTACTAAGTGCTTGGGAAGTACAAGTTGGCAACATATAGAGACGGTCCCTACCCAACAGCAGGCTCACAGTCTAGAAGGGGGAGACAGACAACAAAACAAAACATGTGGACAGGTGTCACGTCATCAGAATAAGTCAGAGGATCTGGGTTCTAATCTCATCTCTGTCAATGGCTTGCTGTGTGATCTTGGTAAAGTCACTTAACTCCTCTGTGCCTCAGTTTTCTCAACTGTAAAATGGAGATTAATTACTTGTTCTCCCTTCTACTTAGGCAGAGTGCCCCATGAGGGACAGAGATTGCGTTCAATCTGATTAATATGTACCTATACTGTACTTAGTACAGTGCTCGGCACATAGTAAGCTTTAACAGTTACCATAATGATAATAATAATAATAATAATAATGGCACTTATTAAGCGCTTACTATGTGCAAAGCACTGTTCTAAGCGCTGGGGTGGGGAGGTTACAAGGTGATCAGGTTGTCCAATGGGGGGGCTCACAGTCTTAATCCCCATTTTACAGATGAGGTAACTGAGGCACAGAAAAGTTAAGTGACTTGCCCAAAGTCACACAGCTGACAATTGGTGGAGCCGGGATTTGAACCCATGACCTCTGATTCCAAAGCCCGGGCTCTTTCCACTGAGCCACGCTGCTTCTCTAATCAAGAAACCTATTCTAATCCCAATTTACTCCTAGTTCTAATCTAATCTAATCCTAGTTCTAGTCCTTGGACAAGTCACTTAACTGTTCTGAACCTCAGCTTTCTCATTTGAAAATCGATAAAATCTGTGAGCCCCACATGGGACAGGCACTGAGTGTTTAATCTGACAACCCTGTGTGAACCCCAGGGTTTAGCATATAGTAAGCGTTCAATAATTTATTATTATAAAGACATTTCTATTTCTCTGACTCTGTAGGTCAGACTCTGGAATGGTCACATGCTCCAATTTTTTGGAGGGAAAGCAACAGGAATTGGTGAATATTTTACTGTGTTTTCCAGGCTGCAGTTTGGTGGGGAGGAACTTTTAAAAAACAGAGGTTAAAAATCCCATTGATTTGCAAGGCAACTGGAAAAAAAATCAATGTGCATTTGCAACCTGGTTCAAAATGCTGTTGGACAAATTTGTTTTGCAATGTCCTGCTGTGACCTATGCAGTCCTAATAGACGAAGAAGCTCCAGGAGAGCTGCCTAATCTGAATTTATTCAGATTGAATAAGCAAATGCGTAAGCAGTTGTTTGTAGATCTGCAGTTCCTTTGAAAGTCTCAGCTGTAAACCTTAAGGAATAGGTGAGCCCAAACATGGTCCACAAACTATGGGTTGCTCTGATCTTCAAATTTAAATAGAAGCCTATTTGCATCTCTGGCACCAATCATGTGTTTGTTTACTTGGCAGTGAAATTTGCAAGGGTATTGCACTGATCTACTGCTGAAGCAGTGGCAACTTCCCTTCCCCTACATCCCTAGGGTTAGAGGACTTTTCAAAGACCAAATATTAAGTTCATTGTGGACAGGGAATGTATCTCCCAAGTGTGTAATTTAGAGCCCTGCAGTCTCACAAATGATGCTTGTGTGCACATGGACACAGGCGCGCGCGCGCGCACACACACACACACACACACACACACACACACACACACACACACACACACACACACACACACACACACACACACACACACACACACACACACACACCCCCCACCTGAGCCAGAGGCCAATCCCTGGGGATGTTGGGGGAAGGAGGGGAGCAAAATCATAGGGACTATCTACTAGAAGCCAGTAACTCTGCCACATTTCTGGCTCATCCATCTTCCAGAATATTTTTCAGATACTTGAGAATCAATCAAACCCCAAACACTCAAGGACCCACATACTTCCCCTTTTATTTTGAGTGATGCAGGAAAGTGAAATTCATGCATTTGTTTTGTAGTCATCCGCACTTGAATCACTGAGCTGTTAATTTCAAAATGTTCTTTTCCTTTTGAAACTTTCCCTTAAGTTTCAAAAAGTTTCTCTTTGCATCCTTTTCTGTTTTAGAAACTGGATATTCTTTAAGGTCTCAATTCTCACTCATTGAGGGCTGGAGAAGTGGGAGGATGGTTGATATTTAAGCATCCTATCCTGCCTGCATTTTAAACTTGACCAAATGGAGTTCTCTCCCTCCTATGAATTCCACTTAACTACCTCCACAGGACACTGGGAGACCTAACTGATGTTTGGAAATTAAACACCTAGAGTGCAATCAAAAGTTTTCATTAATAAACTAAAATAGGTGTTTAGAAAAAACAGCAGTATAATCCTTTGATTTCTGTTGCTGTTGATTTACAACCATAAGATAATTTGCTTTGGCTGACAATTCCTGTTTCTTGCTCAAATCTCCCAAGTCTTTAATTAATGTTTTAATTCTCTCCCGAGCATTCTGGGCTACAGAATCAAAGCAAAAGTCATCTTTCTTGTGCTTGTAAAGAACGAACTCAATTAGAAAAAATACTATTCTACGACAAAGGATTTTAGGGAAAAATGTAATGTTTCATTTCAGCAATTTGAGACTGGGCAGAAAGGCTCTTAATCAGTATATTAAATCAAAGGAATGCAAATCACATTATTCGTTTTCACAAAGTACTGAAAATGTGCAGCTTATAAACTATACCAATGGAAGACTCCTGGTGGAAATAGGGGTGGGGCCAGAAAGAAAGCATGTCAGGCTCAAGAATTCTCCATTCTAGACTGTAAGCTTATTGTGGGGAGGGATTGTGCCTGCAAACTCTCTTTTAGTGTACTCTCCCAAGTGCTTAGTATAGTGCAATCGATTGACTGCTTTCCTTACCTTCATCATTTCTTTACCTAGCACCTTGGATCCCAACCTAGGGAGGGCAATTCTCCTTGGGCAGCTTACCAAGGGAAGCTTACCAAGAGAAGCAGCGTGGCTCAGTGGAAAGAGCGTGGGGCTTTGGAGTCAGAGGTCATGGGTTCGAATCCCAACTCCACCAATTGTCAGCTGTGTGACTTTGGGCAAGTCACTTCACTTGTCTGGGCCTCAGTTCCCTCATCTGTAAAATGAGGATGAAGACTATAAGCCCCCCATTGGACAACCTGATCACCTTGTAACCTCCCCCAGCACTTAGAACAGTGCTTTGCCCATAGTAAGTGCTTAACAAATACCATTATTATTATTATTATTGTCCAAGAAATATATGCAGTAAGCCTGGTCAGGGTGGTATGGGTGGGGAGAGAGAGAAGACCCTTCTAGGCCAGGCTTGCTGTAGGGTCTCCTTAGTGTCACCAGTCAGCTGGTTGGAAGGAAATCTAGATCACTAAGCCTCTCTCCCAAGCCACCACCATCAGCTCTTGGTCCCTGCAACAGCAGCTGCAGTCCAGGACCTGCTGCTTCCTCCTGGTCCAACAACACAGGGCAGCCTAGAGGGAAGAAATGAAATCCAGACACCAGCTCTTTTCCTTTGCCACCCACTCTCCATTTCAAACCCAACCATCCCTCCAGCCAGAGGCCCATTTCACAAAGCTCAGAGGTGGGTGACGACAACCACAACAAAACTGATCACCCGTCCAAAACAGTAGGATTCAGTTAAATAATCCCCCCATGTTCACTGTCAAATTAGAAGTGATAGTGGTCATGAAAAACAGTGTCCCCCTTGCAACAAAGGGTCTTATGTGAGTGACAGTCAGGTTTAGTTCCATCAATCAATCATTCGTATTTATTGAGTGCTTACTGTGTGCAGAGCACTGTACTAAGCCCACACACTCTGCTCCTCTAACACCAACCTAATTTCTGTACCTCGATCTTGTCAATCTTGCCACTGACCCCTTGCCCACATCCTCTCTCAGGGCCTGGAACTCCCTCCCACTTCATATACAACAGACCACCATTCTCCTTAACATTCAAAATTAAACATTAACATTAATTAACATTAAAATCACATCTACAAGAGGTCTTCCATGACTAAGCCCTCATTTCCCCAACACCCTCTCCCTTCCACATCACTTATGGATTTGTAATCTTTATTCACCCCACCCTCTTCCCCCAGCAC
This sequence comes from Tachyglossus aculeatus, assembly GCF_015852505.1. Taxonomy (NCBI): domain Eukaryota; kingdom Metazoa; phylum Chordata; class Mammalia; order Monotremata; family Tachyglossidae; genus Tachyglossus; species Tachyglossus aculeatus. Next base: position 8,024,727 of record NC_052084.1, on the reverse strand, counting down.
CTATGAACATATCCAGAATTTATTTTTAATGTTTATCTCCCCTTCTAGATGGTAAGCTCCTTGAAGGCAGGGAACGTGTCTGCCAACTTTGTTGCATTGTACTCTCCCAAGCGCTTAGTACATTGCTCTGCATACAGAAAGCACTCAATAAATACCACTGATTGGTTCCAGTCACTCCCACTTCAGCATTTATTCTGTCACCTGAAGACTTAAATACTCCCCCTGCTCCCCAACCCTGCCTCTCCCAAAGCATTTATGGACCTATTTTTAAGCTCTGCAGCTTTCCCCTTACCTATAATTTATTTTAGTGTCTGTCTCCCCAGGTAGACTGTAAGCTCCTTGAGGGTGGGATCAGGTCTACTAACTCTTTTGTACTCTCCCAAGCCTAAAGCAGTGCTTTACATGGAGAATGCACTAGAAAAATACTGTTGATTATGATGAACATGACTTATTAGGATGATCAAGTGTTGCAACCTGGTGTTTCTTACTGTTCACCAATGACAATACTGGAGCCTTTGGATGAAAAAAAAAAGTTCTATCCCATTTCCCTTTAATGACTAATTCCTAAACTAGGGTCTGGAAACGGAAAGGTTTTGCACATCATGGTGACTGGCTGTGCTATAGATTCATGCTTTAAAATCCATTTAAAGAGAAATTGCCCACAGTCCAGCTCAAAATTAAAAATAAACCATCCTACGCTCTAAGACCAACCTTCCCTGATAGCCTTCAAATGGGCTTTTACATCTTGAAGTCAAATAATATGGATGACATTTATTCTTAATTACCCTTTAAACAGCTCTGACAATCCCTAGGGAGTAAGCTGCCAATGGACAATCAGAGGGCACTGTTTTATATGGAGGACTGCAAGGCAGTTTGCCCTTCTCCTGTCAACTACCGTGCTGTCTCCCTCCATTCCCCAGGCAGCTGACGTTTCCCTGTTCACTTAGCAGGGGCCTGGGGAGACCTCATCTCTCCAAGGGTATCCAAGCATCAGCACGAGTTCTGCCCAGGGTGGGGAGGGATTCAGAAGGAGACAAAGCTGGATTCTGGGGCATCTCTAGCTCTCCGGGCCATTTCTGCTAGAATTCAAATCTAAGACAGCTTTCCGCGCCAAGACTTTTCACTTGAATTAAATTCCAAACTTTCATCCCAGACCGATGGTTCACGCTTTGCCCCCTACAGAGCACCAAGCTGAAAATTAATCTTCGACCGCCTGAGAGTTTTCTGTTATTGTCTTAATGCCATATATGAGAAATGCCTGTTTCCAGAAACAATATTAAAACAATTCAGTCAAGCTGGGTGGCTTCCAGAGATGCCTTAACTCGGGTCCCAGGGTGAAGTGTAGGCGCCAGTGACTCCCGCTCCATTAATAGTTAATGTTTGTCAGATGCACTCTCTTAATATCAGTTTGAATGGGTGGCCTTCCTGAATATCAGGCCTAACATCTCCATGATCACCAACAAATATTTATTAAATTAAAATCATGATTATCATTCCCTATAATCTGTTTACTTGTTTTAATGTATGGTCTCCCCCCTCCTAGAACATAAGCCCGTCATGGGCAGGGATTGTCTCTATTGCTGAATTGTACTTTCCAAGCGCTTAGTACAGTGCTCTGCACACAGTAAGTGCTCAATCAATACAACTGAATGAATGAATGAAGTTCCCAGCAAGATGGGACGTCCCTCTTCCGATTTACAGGGCTGGGATTTTCATCTCCAACTGCTGAAGTTGGTTGTTTCAGTTACTGACCAACCTGACAAAGAACCACCAGATTCAGCTTTGCACTCATACTTGTTGGCTATTCAAAAAGTTGTAAGCTCTTTGTGGGCAGGGAATGTGTCTGCCTCTGTTGTACTCTCCCAAGTGCTTAGTACAGTGCTTTGCACACAGAAAGCACTCAATACCACTGATTGATTGATAGATAATTTGGAGGCAGTGTGGCCAACTGCAAAGAGCATGGGCCTCTTTCCCCTACCCCTCATTTATTTTAATGTCTGTCTACCCCTGTAGACTTGTTAGCTCCTTGTGGGCAGGGATTGTGTGTACCAATTCTCCTGTACTGTACTTTCCCAAGTCCTTAGTACAGTAAGCTCTGCAACCAGTAAGCACTCAATGAATACCACTGATTGACTAAGTGTCAGAGGATCTGAGTTCAAAGCCCTCCTCCCCCACTGACCCATTGTATGGCCTTGAGCAATTCATTTAATCTCTCTGGGCCTCAGTTTTGTAAAATGGTAACAAGATAGGATTATAAGTCCCTTGTGGGTCAGGACTGGATCGTATCTGATAACCCTGCAACCACTTAGCACAGAGTAAGTGCTTAATGAATGCCATCAATAAATTATATCAGCTCCACTGAAATGAAAGTAAATCTTCCTACACTTCACCTTGGTTGAGGTAAATATTAAGCCGGATAAAGCAGATAGAATGAATGATATTTACTTTTCAGATATCCATATGGTGCAAAATTGAATAAGACATTTTCAAAAAGCTTTGCAGAATGTGGTTATCAACAAGTGCCTGGCTTCTCTAAAGCCATTCCTCTACCCCAGTCCAGTTCACACGTAAGAGTTCCTCTCAAGACCAACTCAAACGATGCATGGTCCCCTAAATGTCCTAGGAAGGTCTGAAGGACAGGGACAACTTTCAGCCAGTCTCCAGGTGGCTGTGAGTACTCAGCCAGATTGGTTGCAAAATAGAGTTGTCAGGGAGGACAGAGCAATCACAGAGCTCTGGAATGAAGTGTCAGTATACACACTTAGAAGATTTACCCCAGATGCCAATTGCAGTTCAAGGCCCATCCTGCTCTTCCCTCCACCTCCAAGCCCAGTACAGAGCACCCTGCAGAAACTTTATTGGTACCGATGATTTTGATTATGGTAAGAGTGATGACCATCTACCTCCTCAGGTGGCAGCCAGCTCTCACTCCTTGAGCCAAAGGGAGAATCTGCCAGGAAAGGAAGAATCTCTCCAGTGAGAAGAGGAGGCTTCAGCTGACTAACAGATCTGTTCTTTACTCTCCATGATCCAGGCATAATTGTCCCTCCCTAAATCGAAAGGAATTGTCTGTGTGCAATAATAATACTAATCCTGGCATTTATTAAGAGTTTACTATGTGTCAAGCACTCTACCTAAGCACTAGGGTAGATAAAATATACGCAGATTGGACACAGTCCCTGTTCCACCTATGGCTCATAGTGTAAGGGGGATGGGGAACAGGTATCTTACCCTCATTCACCCAGATGAGGAGAGTGAGACACAGAGAAGCTAAGTGACTTACCCAAGGTCACACAGCAGGCAAGTGGCAGAGCCATGATTAGAACCTAGATCTCTTGACTCCCATGCCAGTGCTTTTCCACTAGGTCATGCTAAATCATTAAGATAAGAGTCTAAAGAGAGCTTTATTTTATCGGTTGCTGGTATTTGGTTCCCATGCCTCAGGGTTGGGATAGAAACACAAATTCCACAATCCTTTCTCACACACGGACAGACATAACATAACTGGCAAACTATTTACCGGATCCCATAGACAAGATGATGAGAACAGTTTGCTTTGGAATCAGAAATGAATCTTCTCCTGGTTCCACTGGTTCCCTTCCTGTGGCTTTGTCTCCCTCCCACCCCAGCCAACACGGAGATAAGTAAGCACCATTTACTTCTGACATCTGGTCCTCAGTAACAGAGCCTCCCTTTACCCAGCAGCTCTGGACAAAGGCTTTTCTTCTCTGGCTCTGGAAAACTGGAGAAATGAGCTAACATGATTTCAGGGTTTAATACGGTTGCTTTTATCAGTCAAATTGTCTCAAGCTAGAATTTCTTAGCACTCCCTACAGGGAAGTATTGTAGCCATGGAAAGAGCACAGGCCTAGGAGTTAGAGGCCCTGGGTTCTAATCCTGTCCAACCTGTCTGCTGTGTGACCTTGGGCAAGTCACTTAATTTCTCTATGCCTCAGTTCCCTCATCTCTGACATGGGGATTCAATATCTGTTCTCCCTCCGACAGACTGTGAGCCCCATGTGGGGCCTGATTATCTTGCATCTACCCCAGCACTTAATACAGGGCTTGGCATATACTGAGCACTAAAATACCAGAATTATCTTATTATTATTAAAGACATTTCATCTTCTTCCCTGATACTTTTAGTTCAAAGAAACTTTATTAAGCATTATAAGGTACCTGCCCCTATTCTGTAAAAATGAGTATGTGAATACCATTTAGTCCAATGAATGTTTATTGAAGTCTCCTACTCTGTAAAATTTAGCATGTGATTATCACCTTAAAGATAGCAGGCCAGCCCTAGAAGAAATCAACAATAGAAGCCATTAAATAAACATCTATTTTTAGGGATATACAGGAGGGAGCTAAAAACCAGGATTTGGCTCTGAATTTTAAGAATTCTTTAATTATTTTCTTCAGACAAATGAAGTGTTCCATAGTCCCTAGTTGTGCCACGTCACTCCACAGCCTGGCCCCGTAGAGCTGGTCACAGTTAGTGAAAGGTGACAAATGGTTCATGAAGGGCTTTTATCGTTTGAAAGCACTATATGGACATGGAATGCTGCTGCCTCAAATATGAATGCACACTGAAATACAGAAGCCTGGAAAACCCCAAAATTTCTGCTCTACTTCCTGATTGTATGTTTTGTTTTGTTGTCTGTCTCCCCCTTCTAGACTGTGAGCCCGCTGTTGGGTAGGGACCGCCTCTAGATGTTGCCAACTTGTACTTCCCAAGTGCTTAGTACAGTGCTCTGCACACAGGAAGTGCTCAATAAATACGATTGAATGAATGAATGAATGAAATGAATGATTATTCTTTCCCTAACAGCAATTTGCCATTGTTCCAACCAAATCCTGAATGTGCCCAGATGCCCCAGTAAGGAATTGTTTCCAATGTTGCCCTGACCCAAGATGTGTTTATTAAATCCTTATGGTGCTTTACAAGATCACTTTTCCCCAGATGCAAAGATTCACTGCACATATCTCTAGAGACCCAGCCTCTGCCCTGCCCTCTCTGAGCAGTCTTATCCCTGTTATTACCTAAATCTCTCCCTGGTTAGCCCTGGTTGACAAGTTTCCCTGCAATCTTTTGGTCAAAATGATAGAAGTCAAGGCTGTTTGCTTTACATGAGGATGGGAAAGAGGAGCACAGAATTTCAGGACACAAGAAAGTAAACTTCAATCACTGAGGTAAGAAAACCATAAGATGGAGGACTGAGTCCACCCAGGGAAGGGGAAGAGTGTTTAGCTCCGAAGATCTTTGAGAAAAGCCTAAACACAAGCTGTCTTAGAGGACTTAGTCACTCCCTTGAGGCTTTTCCACGAAAGTAAGTCTGCTGGAAAAGGACAAAAGCCTCTTTTCTGTTGAGTGAATATATGGAATAGCTTACTTTCGTGAGCCTTGTATTGTTCTTTGCAATGTTGTTTCCATCAAACATTTCCCTTTCCCATAATAATAACAATAATATTAGTGGTATTTGTTAGGCGCTTGCTATATACCGAACACAGTACTAAGCACTGTGATAGACACAGGATAATTGGATCCCACATTCATTCATTCATTCAATCGTATTTATTGAGTGCTTACTGTGTGTAGAGTACTGTACTAAGCGTTTGGGAAGTACAAGTTGTTAACATATAGAGACAGTCCCTACCCAACAGTGGGCTCACAGTCTAGAAGGGGGAGACAGACAACAAAACAAAACATATTAACAAAATAAAATAAATAGAATAAATATGTACAAATAAAATGAATGGTGTAATAAATACTTACAAACATATATACATATATACAGGTGCTGTGGGGAGGGGAAGGAGGTAAGGCGGGGGGATGGGGGGGAAGGGGGGAGAGGAAGGAGGGGGCTCAGTCTGGGAAGGCCTCCTGGAGGAGGTGAGTTCTCAGTAGGGCCTTGAAGGGAGGAAGAGAGCTAGCTTGGCGGATGTGGGGAGGAAGGGCATACCAGGCCAGGGGGGTGATGTGGCCGGGGGGTCGATGGTGGGACAGGCGAGAACGAGGCATGGTGAGGAGATTAGCGGCAGAGGAGCGGAGGGTGCGGGCTGGGCTGTAGAAGTACAGAAGGGAGGTGAGGTTCACAATGTAAGTAGGAAGAACAGGTACTGAATCCCCATTTTGCAGATGACGGCACTGAGGCACAGAGAAGTTAAGTGACTTACCCAAGGTCACACAGCAAGTAAGTGGCAGAGCTGAATTTAGAACCCAGGTCCTTTGACTCTCAGGCCTATGATCTTTCCACTAAACCATGCTGCTTCCCTAGTATTGTAGAGAAAAATAAGAAATAAATCCCCTTAAAATACCCATTAAAATATTTCGGAAGCCCTTTGGGAAGCAAATATCTCTTTGAAATTAATGTTTTGATGCTTTAATTGTGAATTAATCCAAGCATGAAAATTAAATTCCCACTTATTTGTGCATTGATTTTTATAAAGAACAGAAGGCCTGCCAGGAGGAAACTTTATCAAGAAACACTGGAGCATTCAGATGCACCTAAGTGCTGAGTACAGAAGGAGAGAAGGAACCACACAACTCATTTACCAGCTATTCTCCCTGAAAAAGAGTTTAGCTGCAAATAATGGAGTGACTCCACAGTGAATAAGTAAATGACTTAATCCAGGTATAGTAGTTTTGAGTACAGAGAATGGGACTAAAGCACTTAGCACTTATGAGAGAACATTAGAGTGAATAGATATGATATGAATAGATATGAATAGATATTCATTAGAATGAATAGATATGATTCCTGCCCTCAAGGACCTTACAATCTAGCAGGGAATTTCCTTCTGTAAATTCACACATTTCAGTTAGTTTTCCCCATTAATCAAAACTACCAAAATGGAATTCTCTCAGCTTTGTTAGGGTTAAAATGGAATAATATTTGACACTGAAGAAAAGAACTCAAAGCCTTTCACACCCATACAGTAACTCATGAATCCTTAAACCCCCTATCCCCTTGATGGGCTAGTAGATTTTGAACACAATGGTCCCTCAACATTGAAGTTCTTCATTCAAAAAGGGAGTGGGAAAATGGTTTGCTGTAGTGGATTGGTTTTGGAAGGGATGGGAGGGAAGAGTTTAGGATCTCAAGACACAAGGAAGAATACCTTGAACACTGAGATAAGAAAACCCTGGACTAGACTACCCAGTGAAAAACGTAGACACTACTTACTCTAAGCTTGGACTCTGAACCACAAGGAGCCTGAGATTCTGCTCCTCCAGCCATAGCACCCTACTCATTTTTGTTTTCATCTGTGTATTTGTCATTATTTTTTATGTTGCTTTAGTGTTTTATTGTTTCATCACTCCTCATATAGGCATCTCCAGTCCCCTCTCCCCTACCTACACTTAAGGACCAATTCCCACCTGTGTATTCTCCAGCGCTCAGAACAGCGTTCTGCACACAGTAAGCACCAAATACATTTTACTACTACTAGTACTATTACTACTTTAACTGTTCTTTAGGATCTAGTCAGTCACCTGGAAGCAGATGGGCTAGGGGGATGGGATGTGAAGAGAGGGAAGAGGAGGAAACCAGATAACCTTATGAAGGTCTCTTGCAGCTATAAAATTCAAACACACACCTCACAGTGAATTGCAGCTGACCCTTGTGTTAGGTCCAAGTCCAACTCCAGTACTTCAGCTCCGGTACCATGTCTGCTTTTTTCCCAGCAAATCAAACTGCCCTCACACATAGTCCCAGGGTCCCACTACCCTGCTTCCAATGCTGCCAGGAGTTACTCTGACCAAGTGTTGTTTCATGGGAAATTATCTATGTGAACTGTCAAATATCATTGCTCCGCTGCATGGGAAAGCAGCTCTGAGCAAGTTTCCAGTGGGTCAGAACCTTCGCTGCTCCCTGAGAAACAAACCCAAGTGTGATCCTTGACTCCTCTTTTTGGATTACTTGTAGTCAACTGATTACCCACATCTGCTTTGCACACAGTAAGTGCTTAATAAATGTCATTATTAATATCTGCCATTTCCCAGTATCCTTGGCAGCTGACCCTTCTTCCCTGCCCTAACAGGCAAATCCCTGATCATTTCCAGACAGGATGACTGTTATCTCCTCTTCATCAGCCTCCCAGCCTTTAGCACTGTCCCCTGCCACCAATCCCTCAGCTGCTGTGATCATCATCCTTCAACCTGTCCAGAAAGGATCTATTTCCCAACTCTCTAATCATTTTTGTCTCTCTTCTCTGGACCTGTTCCAGTTTCTATTCCCCTTCATGAAAGTAGATTGACCAAAATTAAACTTAATACTTCAATAAGCAGAATATAGCAGAAGGATTACTAACCGACTCATTATATCACACTCTTGTTAATCAATCCCAGGATCCTGTAGGCTTTTTTTAAAACAAGGACCCAACACTGCTGACTTGCCTTCAGCTCCTGTTGGGCTTTGACCCTAGGTCTTTGTGTACTTGGATCTCTAGTCTTTCTCATGCCAGTATTTCGGTTGATGGATTTATCAACCTTAATTGCACTTCCTTGATCTTGTCTCTAGAGATTTTCATCCTGTTTTTAGAGGAGCATTTTCCCTCTAGAGATTTTCATCCTGTTTTTAGAGGAGCATTTTCCAAAGACATGAATCCTCCCTCAAGGAGTTTACAATCCAATGCGGGTGAAAGGAAAACCATAAATGCATGAAACACAAATAATCAAACATTAAAACACTGGCAAAACAGGGACTACTGTTCAGTTTTGTTTATGTGTGTTACATTTTTTTTTGAATAACTGGTCTGACCAAAACCAAGCAGGATTACTCTGAGAAGGCTTTAAAGAGGACTGAATTGAGCAGGATTTGAGGGAGGGCAGGATCTTTACTTGCTGGGAAGGAAAAGGGAAGGTCACCTGACTAGGGGGAAAGAGAGAAGTGGGAGAGGGTACATCTTGTGTCGCAAATGGCAAGTTCTTGTTTATGACTGAAACAATTCTCTGGCTGCAATTGCATCCCATTTTGTCTAGTCCTGCCTTCTTTGGAGTTGGAGAGGGGCAGGCAGCACCCCCTTTATAAATCGCCTGGAAGAAAGGAACAAAATTCCTCCTGTAGATTTGATTACCCCGTGCTCTCATTCATCTGCCCAGCTCTATCGTTTCCCACCTTTATCACTTATTTGTTCTTCTCCAATTCCAGAAACAAGGAATACTCACCTGGAGAGGTGAGGGTTACAACTAACCAGACATGATTTGACAGCGGTGGGGGCAGGCGGGGGGGTCCTTTGGTCTTTGAAAAGGTATTTTGCACCCCAACTGCCTTTGTTGTCTGTCTGGATTCAAGAACATCAATCTCCATGGCGTCCATTGGGAATTCCAGAGGAATGACCCCAAAATTGGCTTCCAGCCTGCTGCACTCTGTCGTTGACTGCATCCAGCCTCCTTGGGGCTTGAAGGTGGCATTTCCAGTCTCTTCTGCAGTCATCTCAGGCTTTCCTCCCGGCAGGGCTCCAGGCACCCCCTGGCTCTGGATCTGAACCATGGTTCCAAAAACCTCCACGCTCCAGGACATCACTTCCCTTTCTGCTGCTGAATCATTTTGCTCATGTTCATCGATTTGCAACTCAGCTCCTGTGGGAAGAGCTCTGAGGCCCTGAGGGGGAATTAAGATGTGCGGGTCCTTTGGATCTGTTCTCTTCTCCTGACCTGGGTAACCTTCCCACAGCTGCATCCTGGCCCCAACGCAGCAGCACTGGAGGCCTGAAGGAGACGGAGTCAGGGTGCTACAGGGAACAGTGCTGGGCATGTGGGTAAGGAAAACGGGACTCACGTAATAGGGTTCACAGTCTTCAGATGGGGAGCAGTGTGGGCCTCATCCTAAACTCAGTATTCTCGGCCAACTCAGCTTCTGGGTCGCCCTGACTTGCTCCCTTTATTCACACCTCTGTCCCCATCCTCATGGCACTGATATACATATCTGTAATTTATGTAGTTATATTAACGTCTGTCTCCCCCTCTAGACTGTGAGCTTATCGTGGGCAGGGAATGTGCCTATTATATTGTTGTTTGTACTCTCCCAGCACTTAGTACAGTGCCCTGCACATAGGAAATGCCCAATAAATACTATTGATTGAACTCAACGCACATATGTCCTCGCTCTCCCTATATCCCCTTTTGGCAAGGCATGAGGAGGTTGGGCTGGAAGCAGGAGGCAGGAAGAGAGGCAAATGTTCTCACTCAGCTCCGTCCCCATTGGAGCTGCCACAGGGCATAGCCAAGACCAACAACCCCTATCCCATGCAGTGGAGCATCAGGGGCCCGGGGTTGGGTGGTACAAAACACAGTGAGCTGCAAATGTATGGCCGGGCGGGCCAGGGAGTTGGCTAGTTGGAGAAATTCAGCCTTCAGTGAGGAGAAAAGGAAGCATATGGCGCCTATCATGTGTCCAAGCTGCCTTAGTTCAGTCCCAGCCCACTACTGGCAAAGCTAAGCATCTCAGCAGGGAACCAGCAACTCACTCTTTTCAATACTCCAGAAGGGCCAGAAGCTAAGTCCGAGGTTCCATGCTTCATTGATGATTCTTAATGGAAGCCCACCGAACTCTGTCGTCTATACAGCAACAGCCATATTGTCAGCCCTTAATTAACTCAACTACATACTAAAATGACAAAGGCATTTTTGAGGTTCCTTTCCCCATCATAAAATCTTAAGAAAGGAAGGAACCATGAGAGAGGGGGATGAATGTAACTAAACGACCTTTAGTTACGTCCATCCCCCTCTCTCCAGCCAGGATCAGGTCAAACTACCCCAAACACAGGGGAATTAATCTGATTTTTAAAGCTCTCTAAGGAAGAAAAATCCACAAATCCTCTTAGTCACCCATTCCAGGAAATTCTTCCTCTGGCTTCTACTAGTGGGAGTATGCAGTAGAGAATGGGGATTTTTCTGCTGACTCCAGAGCTACCAAAGTTTCTCATCCCTGACTGTCCTTCCTGGTTTATCTTTGCTTATCCCTTCCTGTAGGGATGGATGATTTTTTTTTTACACTGGATGAATTCTCCGAGTTGGCATTCTCCCTAGTAGAAATGTAAACATTTCCATTATGGGACTTGCCTGGCTGTCGGAGTCTCATTGGGGCAGGCGAAACCCTTGTTCTATTTTCCTGCAATGATTTCAAGGCCAGGAGTTCTAACCTCAGCCCTGCCATTTCCTCCATTATGTGACCATGGGTAAATCACTCACCATCTTTGTCCCTCAGTATCTCCATCGTAAAATGAGGAGAACCAGCATGCAGAGAAAAGCACAGTGCAAAAATCACAGAGCATTTTGCCACAGGTACTTATTATAATTTATCATAATAGTAATGAAAAGAGAGGCCTAGAGGAAAGATCACATGACTGGATGTCAGAGGACCTGGGTTTTAATCCCGGCTCTGACATTAGCCTGCTGTGTGACCTTGGATAACTCTCTTAACCTCTCTGTGTCCAGTTTCCTCAATGTAAAATGGAGATGCAATACCTGTTGTCCTTGCCCATCAGACTGTGAGCCCCAGGTGGACTGGGTCCAACTTGATTATGTTTCATCTACTCCAGCTCTTAGTATAGCACTTGGCACCTAGTAAGCACTTTAAAAAATACCATAATTATCAATATTATTGTGAGGCAAAATAAAAATATTTCAAATCCTATTTTACAGAATGAGAAGCTGAGGTCTTTTGCCATTCAGGGTTTTCTAAGAGACAACTGCACAGACAAAATCCAGGCTGTCATTCATTTCCATTCATTTCTGAGGCGTAGTGTGGCTTAGTGGAAAAAGCATGGCCCTGGGAGTTAGATAAACTGAGTTCTAATTGTAGCTCTACCACGTGCTTGCTGTGTGACCATGGGCAATTCGCTTAATTTCTCTGTGCTTCTATTACCTCGTATGTAAAATGAGGATTCAATATCTATTTTTCCTCTTAGACTGTGAGCCTCTTGTGGGACAGGGACTGTGTCTGACATGACCATCCTATACCTCCCCCAGCACTTAGAACAGTGCTTGGCACAAAATAAGTGCTTAACAAATACGACCGTTATTACCTATTATTATTATTACCTGTCAAGAATTCTTCCCACTTCTGTTCCAGATCCTTTCAACCCAAAAGAAATGTGGAGGCTAGTGGAATGAGCATAGGACTGGGAGTCAGGAGACTTTATTTTTTTTTGGGGGGGGAGGGTGACATTTGTTAAGTGCTTTTTAATGTGCCAGGCACTGTAATAAGTGCTGGGATAGAAACAAGCTAATCAGGTTGGACACAGTCCCTGTCCCACATTGAGCTCACAGTCTTAATCCCCATTTTAGAGATGTGGTAACTGAAGCACAGAGAAGTTAAGTGACTTGCCCAAGGTCACATAGCAGACAGGTGGTGGATACAGGACTAGAACCCAGATCCTTCTGACTCCCAGTCCCATGCCCTATTTCGTAGACTATGCTGCTTCTCAAAATCTTCAAGCCCCAGTTCTGTTACTGGTCTACTGTGTGAGACTAAGGGCAAGTTCACCTCACCTCTCTTTGCCTCAGTTTCCTCATCATAAAATAGGGGCAAGATATATTGCAAGCCTCATGTAGAAAATGGGTTACATTCAATGTTGTAACCATGTAGAGTGGTCAATGGGCAGAGAAGAGAGAGATGACATTTTCAATTACATAAATTGATTCTTCTCAAAGCTATCCAGACTAATGAGGAGAGAATAAGCGAACAGAGTTATAGGGAAAGTAAACACTGATTCTAACTGTTGGAAATTCCCCAAAGAATTAGCAACAGCAATATTCAACTGAAGCATCAAGCCCTCAGAGCTCAGTCTTTCTGTAGACCTTTCCAGGCCTCTGATTTTTTTTTTAAGGAGATGAGATGCGGTGGATCAAGTTTGTATCAGTAGCTTTGCCAGTCACTTTGGTTTTAGAGCCGAATTCCCCCTGGCTCTGGTTAACGCTTTTATGACTACTGAAGAAAGGTCATTAAAGAGCGGGTGTGTCTCTTGAGTGAATGCGATAAAGCAGCTTTGTTCTTATAAAATCCCCACTGGGAGTGCCTAGGTAGCCTGGGATTCTTCTTCAGGGACAGTCACTCAAATGCTCCTGAAGTCAACAAGATCATTGGACAAGGGACATTTGCACACACAAACGCACATGGGCACACACACACCACACCCCCTCTTCTGCCCACATACCTACACAACCCTTACAGACCAGCAAGAGGAGATGGTCCCTGTATTCAGGGTCAGCCAGATTCACTTGAACAGCTCCTGAATCCTCCAGGAGCACCTCACCTCCTTTCTCTTCCTCCTCTGAGAAATCTAACTGTTCCAAGTCCAATAACTGTTTTGCAGCCCCTGTTGGTGACCTGCTCAAAAGATGGGTGGGCTTTGGGAGTAATTCTGGCTTTTTCCTAATCAATTAAAGATCTCTCCATGGCTCTAGTGACTAAGATTTCAGGTCCTCGTGTGTCCTTCCTAAATGATAAGGGACGGAGTTCTTCCAGGTTAGATGTGCAGAGTGGATGATGGTTGGCCATCTCAGCACATCCGCCTCACCCAAGCCCGTGGATGCTCACACTCCTCCCGGAGCTCTTACACACAGAGCTTTAGGCTCCCTCGCTTCCTCCTTTCTGCAATCTGTCTCCCCGGCTAGATTTTAAGCACCCTCAAGGGCAGTAAATTATTATAGTCCCCCAAGTACTCAGTACCATGCTCTGCACATAGTAGGCACCCACCAAATGCCCTTGATTATCTTATTAGCTACCCCAGCGCTTAGTACAGTGCTTGACATAGTAAATGCTTAACAAACCTTAATTATTATTCATCATTAAATCTCTCCTCTGGTGTGAGAGCATTTAAGCAGGGCCTTCTCTGGAGTAAGGTGGTCACTGCCAACGATTAAAACTCAGTCCTGGGAAGTCCTCCTTTCAGGTATCGCTTTCTTCCCTCAGGCCAGAGCCCCTCTCACTGTATCTTTACCCCACCAAACGACTGGACTCAAACCAAATATGACAAGCAGGTGGAAGAGCTGTCCAGATCAATACAGCACCCTCCCAAGCATCAGACTGCTGTGTTGAAATGCAGCAAGGAAATTGCAGGGGATGGGGGAAAGGTTTCTGCATTTATTGGCCTAGAAAGTGTCACTCTGGCATCCGCTGCCTCGGTGAGATAACCCGGGCAGGGGAGAGGGACAGGGAGCACACCGGGGAAAGGAAGTACATTAACGTATTTTCCAAAGCTGTATTAAACTTCTTCTCATGCTTTGCAGAGATTAGAACTTTTATCAAAAACTCACACACATAAAAAAGTTCTATTAAACTCTAATTTTTAAAGCACAAAAGCCAAATTCTCTCCTCTTCCAACATATGGCTTCTTAAGCTTATTGAACCTTCACAAACTAAGCCCGAACAGCCTCTCCTAGGTGATGGACCCCGTTTTTTCAGAGGAGGAGGGGGATTTTAGGAGTAAATTGTCAGACCAAACTTAAAGGCTAGAGATCTCTCTCTGTATGTTGCTACTCCTGCTAATACAGGATGATGACTCTCAGTTTTTCCTTTATGGCCCAGTGGAAAGAGTCCAGGCCTGGGAATCAGAGGACCTGGGCTCTAATCCCAATTTGGCCACTTGTCTGCTGTGTGACCTTGGGTAAGCCACTCCACTTCTCTGTACCTCACTTACCTCATCTATCAAATGAGGCCCCTTGGGAGTCCCATGGGACATGATTGTGTCCAACCAGATTAGCTTGTATCTACCCTAGTGCTTAATACCATGCCAGGCACATAGTAAGCCCTTAACAAATACTATTTAAAAAACCAAAACACTTAACTTTTCTTGCTTCAGTTTCCCTTCTGTAAAATAGGGATTCAAAACCTGTTCTCCCTCCTACTTTGCCGTGGAGCTCCATGTGGAACAGGAACTCTGCTTAACCTGATTAACTTGTACATACCCCAGGGCTCAGTACACTGCTTGTCATATAGTAAGCACTTAGCAAATACCACTATTGTTCGAGTGTCAGCTATATAATGAACCTCTAACCTGACTCCTTCCACCTCTGCTGGTGCAGCCTGCGTGGCTTTTCCCCATCCCACCCCGATCTGCCTTGTTCCACCTCAGTGTTTGCGGTTCCAGAATGCAGGGAATGCAGGACCTTCAAGCCAGGGTAGGCAGCAGCAGTGAAGGATGCTAAGTTAAAAATTAAGAAAAGCCAGATCGATTACCATGCTGGGACGGACTGATGTTGGGCGGACAGACGAGAGGAAGACAGGGACCGTGAGCCCAGGCTGGAGGAGGGCGAGTTCAGGGTGTGGGGATGGAGTCAAGAAAGCCAAGGAGGTGACAACCCTAAGGGCAAGGAGGGCAGGATGAAGTGGGTGGGCACAGGGATGGAGTGGGATGTACCGTAACAATTAAATAAATTTATTGTGTGCTTACTCTCTGCGGAGCACTGCACTGAGCACTTGGGAGAGTACAACAGAGTTAGTAGACACGATCCCAGCCCTTAAGGAGTATGCAATCCAGCAACAGAAAGAACATCATTTGCAACACACATCACCTGACAGCACAGCAAAAATTGTCACGCTGTCAGGTACCCTCTTCTCTTACTCCTAATCCAGGCTAGGCACAGCCCAGGCTGGGCCTAGGATAACATGGATGTCTAATCTGGCCCAGCCTGGCACCTACGCCGACTCACCCGGCAATTTCCAGCTGCTCAACTTCAGCCTCCCCGAGGAGGGCACCAGGCTCAAGATCCCCCTGCTGCATCAGGCCCTGGCCCTGGCTTGCCCGGTCTCCCTATTCACCAGCCCCTGGACCACCCCCATCTGGATGAAGACCAATGGGGCCGTGAATGGGAAGGGCACCCTCAAGGGCCAGCCGAGGGATCGATACCACCGTACCTGGGCCGACTACTTAGTCAAGTGAGGGCTGACCCCACTTGCCCACCTGCTGCCCCCGTCCACCCCAGGCACACCCACCCCTGACCTCCAGCTGACCCTCTTTGGCCATCACTGGTCCTGGGGTGCATCACCCCACCTCGGGACACGATTGAATTTATGAATTTCCAGACAGGGGAATTGAGGCACAGAGAAGTGAAGTGACTTGCCCACGGTCACCCAGCAGACTAGTGGCTGCTTCTCTAGTGGTAGAGAAGCAGCATGGCTCAGTGGAAAGAGCCTGGGCTTTGGAGTCAGAGGTCATGGGTTCAAATCCCAGCTCTGCCAATTGTCAGCTGTGTGACTTTGGGCAAGTCACTTAACTTCTCTGGGCATCAGTTACCTCATCTGCAAAATGGGGATTAAGACTGCGAGCCCCCTGTGGGACAACCTGATCACCTTGTAACCTCCCCAGCACATAGAACAGTGCTTTGCACATAGTAAGCGCTTAATAAATGCCATTACTATTATTACTATTATTAAGTTTGCATGCCCTGCTTCAATATAGCATGGACCACATTTCTCTGATAGACAATGAATGGGGTGGGAGGTGAGCCTGGTTGGTGGGGGAGGGAGGCTAGTTTGGGCCTGACTGAAGCATGCACAGAGGAAAGCAAGGTGAAAGCCAGCCACTCTGCAGACCTGCAAGGACAAAGAGGGGAGAGAGAAGGATGTTTCCTCTTTATGGCAGGATATGAAATGAAATGAGTAGCGGGTGCCCTAGTTGAAGCCATGGAAATCAGGAACAGTTTGATCCTAAAGCTAATTAAGTAGGCTTGACTGCCCATGAAGAACAATTAGGCATCTAGGAAAAACTGAAATGTTTCAGATCCAGCTGAAAGGACAGAGGGGCATCTTTCCAGGTGAGTGACAGCTTGTGAAATGGAAGGAGAATGGGAAATAAACGTGGCCCCAACCTAAAATATAACCGTACGGATCTGTCTATTATCAGCCAGCACATAAATGTTAAATCACAAGCAGTCTGCCTCTCTTAGTGTCTACATTTCTGGAGATTCATTCCTTGAATGAAGCAGAGGATTCAGCGAAAGGATACTGGCTTTATGATTTTGAAAGTCAGGAGGTGGGCACTGAGTCCCTCAGCGTCAACCCCATCAGAGGAGTTGAGCTCTGCCATGTGGGGGTGGGAATCACCTGCACCTTCCCCAGGGCAGCTAGGAACAAGAATCCCAAAACCAGAAAGAGGCATATCACCAACAAAAAGTAGGTTGGAACCTGCTAGAAGCTGCCAAAAATCTGCTTCCTATGGCCAAAACCAGCTGCAGACTGGCTATTTTACTGTGGAATTAACATTTGCGGCTGATGCTATCTTTACTTGAACAAAAATACATTACATATAGAGTTATTAAAAATATGGATTTTTGCAAATATAGATGAGAAAAAACAGGCACAAGTCAAATTCAACAGAACACAAGAGGCCAATTAGATCCAGATCAAGAGAAATCAATACAATTTTCTTTTGTATGGCATCCTTCATACAAACCATACCACAAACGGCTTTACCGAATTAAAATTTCCAATAGAGATGACAGCAGACAGTACAAATTACAGGAAATGGTGGGGCAATGGAAAGACAGCCTAGAGTAACTAAATTAAACCATTCAATCATGAGACCAGTAATAGAGACAGAGAGACAGTAAGTGGCATAGGCAGATAGTCCAAAGTCAGTTGTAGATGAAAGCTGGAATGATATAAAGGAGGGAGAGGGAGAGGAGGGGAATAGGGGGTACTGGGGAAAGCCAAGCCTCAAATAATGTTGGATTACAGCTGGGGATTGTGGAACAACACCTCCTAGACAACAATCAACAATTGGCAAACGGCAGAGAAGTGGCTCTGTTCCAAAAGAAGCCTGAGGAAGATCAAAATACCGAGGCAGGTTAGAAGGTGATGGGCACACTGTAGATGGCGAACCCACCCACACGACAGGGATTATCAAAAGCAGTGGATCCCGTCAGTACACATATGAATAAGTTTTCACCTCCCTCAGTATCAAGGACCTGTGTGTGAGTGTGCAGAGCACTGGTCTGGGCTACAGTCTTCTAAAGAAAAGTGCCAGGACTATGCCAATGTTTTCATTGTTTTGCATAAGTCTGCCTTGCTCTATGTGAAATGAATGAACCATATGGGGCAGTCAGTGAGTCTCCAAACCTACTTTTTGGGATAGGATGTGCAAGAAATGCAGATCTTTAAAAGAGTCAACTTCCAAAGCAGAGCCAAACATAATCACCGCCCCCACAGCCCGCTCATTGGCCTGGTGGCCGCAGACCATCTCCCTCCCAGTGCTTAGAACAGTTCTTTGCACATAGTAAGCGCTTAATAAATGCCATTTTTATTATTATTCCTATTTCACTCAAAAGTTTCCCCCATTTCTCACCGGAGACTAAATTCAAAATCCTTGCTCTGAGAACCGTGTCATCATCTTTCGTGTCCTCGTCATCATCAATATGACCCACGTGCCCTCATTGCCCGGAATGCTGTTCCAGGCACCAGGGGGTGGGGAGAGAGAAAATAGAGGCTGTCGTGATCACACAATCTAAGGGAAAGACAAAAGCAGGAGCAACGCATGTGTCAGGGAAAATTTGCTGCTTGGCCATTAGATTAGCATAAACAGGTGGACTGCCTAGGGAGTTCACTCAGAGCAGCACAGTAAACCCCCTTTGGGTCTCCCCCTGGGGATGAGTGGAGCAGGGACCCCTCCACCTACCTGTCCAACCTCAGGTGCCACATAGAGCCTTGCTCCCCTCAATTTGTGACATTTATTGAGCGCTACTGGGCGCAGAGCACTGTACTAAGCATTTGGGAAGGTATAACACAATAAAGTTGGCAGACACAATCCCTGCCCTCTAGGAGTGTGGCCTAGTGGTTAAAACACAGGTCTGGGAGTCGGAAGGACCTGGGTTCTAATCCCAGCTCCGCCACTTGCCTGCTGCGTGACCTTGGGTAAGTCAGTTCACTTCTCTGAGCCTCAGTTACCTCAAATGTAAAATGGAGATTAAGACTGTGAGCCCTATGCAGGATAGGGACTTGTATCTGCCTTGTATCTACCCCAGCACTTAGAATAGTTAAGCACATATAAGTGCTTAACAAATACCATAAAAAAGGAATTAAGAGTCTAGCAAAGGAGTTCACAATCTAGTGGCCAGGGAAGTAGATGCTGATAGAGCTGTAGGAGTTTGGTGGTCGGGGGCTAGCGAGTCAGTGTCTGGGCCCTCAGGCACCATGTCCCTAGTCACTTGCACAGGGAGGCAGGAGTTGGGCGTTTGTTACATCCCCACTATTGACAAGGACGGCAAAGCTGGTCCAAAATTCTCAGTTCAGGTCTACTTACCCTATCGTGCTTTCCCAAGTGCTTAGTGCAGTGCTCTGCACACAGTATGTGCTCAATAAATCCCACTGATTGACTGATGAAAGGATGGATCTTGTACCATCTTCTACATAAACACTTTCTAG
Source organism: Tachyglossus aculeatus (assembly GCF_015852505.1). Classification (NCBI taxonomy): domain Eukaryota; kingdom Metazoa; phylum Chordata; class Mammalia; order Monotremata; family Tachyglossidae; genus Tachyglossus; species Tachyglossus aculeatus. The sequence continues at coordinate 8,005,363 of NC_052084.1, read as the reverse complement.
AGCTGCCTAGGGCTGACTTTCAGAGAAGACGGGGCACATTGTACTCTCTGGTGAAGAGCAATCAGAGTGACCCAAATCAAGCTGACCCAGAGATGTCATGAGGCAGGTGTGGGGGACGGCTGGTGAGGGAAAGAATCATCTCTGTGTTGCCATAACACCCCTAGGATTGCTCTTCCTGGATTTTCAAATCACTGTTCCAACAATTTTTAGAAAAATAAAAATGAACAAAACACTAATCTGAGAAATATGTGTATTTTGGGGCTGTTCTTATCACTTAGAGTGAAATGTTCAAGTAAACAAATCAACACATTGTGAGGGATAGTTTGAAAGCCCTGCAAAGCACACAGGTTTTGAATTGCCTTTGTTAATATGTAATGATAATAACAGTGGCTTTTAAGAGCTACGTGCAAAGAGCTGGGGCAGATACAAAGTGATGAGATCAGACACAGCCCTGTCCCACAGGAGGCTCTGATCTATCTCATCCCCATTCTGTAAAGGAGAAAATTGAGGCCCACAGAAGTTGTGACTTTTTAATATGGTATTTGTTAAGTACTATGTGCCAGGTACTGTACTTGCCAAAGTTTCACATCCTCCAGGACTGTACCCACTCTGTACCCACTGTACCCACTCCATCCCCCTACAAAAAAAAAAAAGGACCCCAAACAGCACACTATCCTGTGAGATGGTTAGTGGCCTGATTTTATGGCTGCACTTCTGGAGAGTTTCACTGTGCAGGAAACTTCCCCTGACTCTGCCCGCTGTTGTCATCCCCTCTTCTTCAGTGGCTGAGTTTGCAGAAAAAAAAATCTATTACCTTAGAGGGCAGGAATTCTGTTTATTACAACAAAAAAAATCTTAACTTTCCCCCCTCATCTTTAATGTTACTTCACTGCCTAAATCCTCTGTTATGTCTAGAGGGTTGTGGCGGGGTGAGTCACAAGCATAAAAATGAAGCGGGGCAGGGGAGTGTCTCAGGGAAAGGCATGTCTTTGTGTTTGCTGGGGTGAAACCAAATATCTGACCTCAACACCTAACATACTTGCTTCCCATGAAGCTGTGCACCCTTGGATTTGGGAGTTTAGGTTTAGCATGGACTCTGGCTTCCCATGCCACAAAGAGGTGCTAGATGGGAAAATTACTCAGTTTGTAGGAACTGCCATATCCATCTCTGACTTGCTGCCTGGCCACACTTTCAAGAGCAGAGGGACTCATCTCTAGAGGGACAATGCAGAAGGCAATAAGTCTCCACTTGGGCTTGGTGGAAAATGCTTCAGAGATATCCGGATTTATAGGTCATCCTTTCTTAACTCTCATTGGCTTGGAACCACTTTCCCATATGTGTATCAACCCTTACTAATGGTGATTCATTCATTCATTCAGTCATATTTATTGAGCGCTTATTGTGTGCACAGCACTGTACTAAGCACTTGGGAAGTACAAGTTGGCAACATATAGAGACGGTCCCTACCCAACAGCGGGCTCACAGTCTAGAAGGGGGAGACAGAGAACAAAACAAAACATATTAACAAAATGAAATAAATAGAATAAATATGTACAAATAAAATAGAGTAATAAATACATACAAACATATATACATATATACAGGTGCTGTGGGGAGGGGAAGGAGGTAAGGTGGGGGGGATGGGGAGGGGAAGGAGGGGGAGGGGAAGGAGGGGGAGAGGAAGGAGGGGGAGAGGAAGGAGGGGGCTCAGTCTGGGAAGGCCTCCTGGAGGAGGTGAGCTCTCAGTAGGGCTTTGAAGGGAGGAAGAGAGCTAGCTTGGCGGATGTGCGGAGGGAGGGCATTCCAGGCCAGGGGGAGGACGTGGGCTGGGGGTCGATGGCGGGACAGGTGAGAACGAGGCACAGTGAGGAGATTAGCGGCAGAGGAGCAGAGGGTGTGGGCTGGGCTGTAGAAGGAGAGAAGGGAGGTGAGGTAGGAGGGGGCGAGGTGATGGAGAGCCTTGAAGCCGAGGGTGAGGACTTATATCTTTATCCCCCATTAGAGTGTAAGCTCTTTGTGGGCAGAAAATGTGTCACTTGCTTGAAGCAATCAGTATCAAGCACTGCAGCCAGTAAAAGCTCAATAAATGCTGCTGCTGCTGCTCTTACTACTAGTACTACTCCTACTACCACCACTACTACTACTACTACTACTACCAGATGCAGCGTGGGTTAGTGGCAAGAGCACGGGCTTGGGAGTCAGAGGATGTGGGTTCTAATCTCCCCTCCGCCACTGTTCCTCTGAGTGACCTTGGGTAAGGCACTTAATTTCTCTGTGCCTCAGTTACCTCATCTGTAAAATGGGGATTAAGATTGTGAGCCCCACATGGGACAACCTGATGACCCTGTAACTACCCAAGGACTTGGAACAGTGCTCGGCACATAATAAACACTTAAATACCATAATGATTATTATTATAGATGCTACCTTCATATGCAATCTGTGAAATGCTCCATATCCACAGACTGCTTTCCTCCTGAAGACTACAAGTCTAGTATTTTCTAGGAAAAACTTTTTCCTTGTACTGCTGAAAACCCAGCTCTTTCGCATGAGGCTGTGACTGGGATTGTATTAAATAATCTCCTAACTGCCTTAGCCTATTTTTCTAGAATCATTTAAATGAGCATAACTCTGCTTCCCCTTTCATCTCAGGACTGCACCAGTTGAAATGGAAATTATTATATTCTTATTAGTTTGCATTTACATAATGTTTTTCTTGCAAATAACTCAATTATGCTCCTTCAGCTCCATGGGAAATAATCAAGTTGGATGACCCAGCTCACAGTGTTGCCTGACATGGGAATTTTGTCTTATTTGCCCTCATTGGAGGAATCCATCTTCTAGAATCCCTTCCACTATGCAGACAAATTGGCCCTGCCTGTTGGCACAGCTTGCCTACTTACTGTTCCTTTGTGTTAGCATTTTCCTAAGGTAGTTCTTTCTCTGTGGTGAGCATGTTGATGGCCACACCTGCTGAGAAACCATCATCATCAAAGAGCATTTATCAAGGTTGTACCTGCCCCATTGCTAAATGGGACTTTAACAAAGTGGTTGATTCAAAAACACCCTTCTATTTCTGTAAGAGCCATTGCAGATTTTATTTCAACACATGTGCCATGCTCCCCAACCCAGATGGAGATTTAATCAACTACGTCTGAGTCCGATGCATTTACTAGGTCAAGCAGTCCAAGATTTTCATGGGTTAGGATGGGAGTCAACAGGTTCCAAATGTCAGTTTCAACACTGGCAAATGATGCCTTTGGGTCAATTTCTGGATCCCTGGCCTCAATCTCAGGAATTTATTGGTTAACCCATTAGCCAATTGCAGAATGGGCTTCTGAAGTCATCGCAGATTGGACAGTGTTCAGGTATCCAATAGGTGGAGATCCAATCCCTCTATACCATGAACCAATCAATCGGTGGTATTTATTGAGCATTTACTATGTGCAGATAGCTGTACTAAGCACTTGGAAAAGTATAATACAACAGAATTAGCGGACATGTTCCCTGGCCATAACGAGCTTCAAATCTACAACCGATCAAAGGAAACTCTAGAAGGACCCGCCCCCGATGGTATTTTTGTTTAATAAATGTTCAATACATAGCTGCAAAACATGGGATATGACAGCAAAGTCACTCTTCCCTTGACTAGGACCAAATGCTGCAACAGAGAACAAGAGAAAGAGCTGCCCCAGATTTCAAGAGATCAATCAATCCTTCCAAGCTGGTCCTCTAGACTGTAAGCTCATTGTGGACAGGGAATGTGTCTGTCAACTCTGTTATGTTGCACTCTTCCAAGCGCTTAGAACCGTGCTCTGTACAAAGTATGCACTCAATAAATACGATTGATTGATTCCAGTTATTGGCCCCATGAGTCCTGGCTGATTCATCAGAACCAGCAAATATCTATTGAGCGACAGCGTGCATGGGCACTCTGTGACTTGCTCTTTAAGAAGAACAATTTGACTTATAAGTCACTGGGGCACATTTCCAAGAGAGCTTATGGAATTTTAAGAAAAAATTCCAGAGTATTTTAAGAAAAATGCATCTGGCTGGGCCGGTTGGGTGCCTAGAAGCAGCGGGGTGGAATTGGTAACTCCCGTCCTCACAAAGTCCTTTCCAACCCTTTTGAATTTATTTCCTTCCTCAGCCCCTGTGTAGATATGTAAATTCAATTACATATTCAATTATTTAATCTGTTTACTCAGACAATATTTTTTATTACTGCCTCCCAAGTTAAGGGTGTATGCTCCTGGTGAGGAGGTAATAGGTCGTGAGCTTGTTGTACATTCTGAAGCGCTTAGTACAGTGCACCAGAGGAGCACTTGATAAATATTATTACTATAGCTACTACAAATGCACAGGTAGGGTAGATTATGATGGTGTATTCTTTCCCAGACTGGAGGAATGGGAAAGGCTTCATTTTGTTCCAATCAGGACTCTGAACACCACTTTCATTTGTCTAAGGAAGATGCTAGTGGTCGAGATGGGAATCCAACAGAGCTCTGGATTAGGATGGTTGGATGGCAAACAAGGGGTATTGCTTGGGCATAGTGGCGAATATGAAGACTTGAGCCAGAACAGGCAGAAACAGATGGAAGGGTCTAAGAGAAGTTGAACTTCAGAGCTCTGGAAGCAGCCGACTGCAAGTCATTTTGGCAAAAGGTTAAGCTTGCGAGTTCTTCCCAGAACTTTAATATTTTTAACCAGCCTTGTGAATCACTTTTAAAAATGTCATTTAGGTCATAAAGGCTCAATCCACCCACAATCTTTGACCAGGCTCCACCCAGGTTTCCTATGGTCTTACTTTCTTTTCCCTTCCAACCCATTCTCACATCTTTCTCCTTCCCACATTGCCATGAGAATGTTGTAGAATATTTGCCTTGGACAGATACACTCAGAGAAGCTCCAATGATCGAGGTCTCCATGCCCATCATATATGAGAGGAGAAAGGAGAAGGGGTGCATGATAAGAGAATATCACTTTTAGGATTGTGCCCTGGTTTTCATTAAACCCATTGTGTAATTTCCTTTAGGTTCTTGGCATTTAGATCACAAATTCTATTCAACGTTTTGCTAACCAATGCATTAAAACAAAATCCCTTTCTGGGCTTCTGCACTGCACTCGGACAGCAAGCTCCATCACCCCAGATAAGGAGGAACTTGATTTTTTTTTTCATGGTACTTATTAATGCTTACTATGTGCTAGGCATTGTTCTAATCACTGGGATAGATACAAGGTAATTGGGTTGGAGACAGTCCCTGTCCTACATGGGGCTCATAGTCTTCATCCCCATTTCACAGATGAGGTAACTGAGGCACAGAGAAGTGAAGTGACTTGCCTAAGGTCACACAGCAGACAGGTGGTCTAGTCAGGATTAGAACTCAAGTCCTTCTGACTCTCAGACCCATGCTCTACCCACTAGACCACACTGCTTCTCTATATTGGATTTCCCTATAGAAATGTTCCCATTTGCCACTGTTCCCATTTGCAAGTAGCACCTCAACAGGGCTGAGCTCCAGATACATATTGCAAAGACTTGGGTTAGCCATAGGTGCATGCATCTAAAACAATTCCCAAGAGCCTAGAGAGGAAAAATCCCTTGATAAACACAAGGCAAGATTGGTGGCCTTCTAGGGAAGGGATCATTCTTAACTATGCACAGAGAAAATGACAGCCCCCTTGAGCTGCATGGCATAGCAAAAAATAATTATTATAACAAGTCCTGAAAGCAACCAGTTCTAGGAAACAAATCTGTGACCAGGAGCCCGATCTGAAAAATCATTTGGTTATTAACAGCAAATCATCTTCCTTGCCACCCATGTCTTCTCCCCCTTTCCTTTCCACAGAAACCTGACAATGGGAACTCATGAAAAACCAGTAGCATCATGTGGATAAGGGGGAGCATTGTTCTCATATGGTTTGGGTAAAAAAGGATTCCTAGTGACAGGGGATTCTTTTTAAAGATGAGATCAGGGAAAGCTGGAGCGAGTCTCTCTAAAGCTCCATAACCCCTAAATTAGGCTGTCTGTGCTGTGCCTGATGTGTTCTGATTTTGGCCTCCTTGGCCGGAGACACCAATGGTTCCTTTCAGGACTTTGAGTTTCAAAGAGGTGGAGACTTTGCCAGAAGACTTCTGGTCACACAATGCTGGTAGCAAACTACACTGGATGAGCTAAGTTGGCTCTCAGCCTTTGATCTGTCTTACCTCCACCAATCTAATGGTTCTACTAGCAGTCCAGGAACTAGCATTTTGGTAGGGTATAAACCAGTATGTACCCAGACAACTGAGTTGACATTCTATCCGCTATTGAATCTACACCAATTGAGAAGATTTCTCAAATGTGGATTTTTTTTTTCAGCAGAGACAAGTCTATGCAGGAAAATCCGCACACTCAGTGCCTGAAGACACTTTCAGGATGGGGGTTGTCCTAGAAGTCTTAAACACTTGTGGGACCTAGCCCCTTAGTCCCACTCAGATTCTGCCCTGGGCCCTGATATCACTGCTTCCGAGATTACCATTCTTCTTCCTCTTCCCACCTCACTCCAGGGAAGTACCCGGAGTCTGGGATGGTTGGACCTTATTGGAAAGAAGGTGAATCGGAGAGCTAAACAAATGGTTGCCACCCTAGAAGCCTGGTGCCTGTTAGGAAACAATTGGCTATTACTAGGAAGTGGATCAGGATGAAGCAGAAGAGACTCATAGCTAATGGTAGCTTTATGAACCTCAGATAAAATTATTTGGGCTGTTATTTTACACGCTGTTGCTTCAAGCACTCAGTAAAGTGCTCAAGAGTTTAATACAGTGCTCTGCACACAGCAAGTGCTCAATAAATACCATTGATTAACTGATTGATTGGTTCTTTCACTCCTTCCTTTATTCGGCAGCAAGGGGACCCTTCAGTGCTGTTTGAGAGGTTTAGAGTTGGGTTAAGTTTAAAAGTCCAGGTTTCTTCTAAAATAAATGAGAATCCAGTTGGAAACTGCCCTTCTTTTGGAGGGCCTTATTACCAACGCTGGCCAAAGTTAGACTAAATTAGAGGAGCAGAGAGGTCACAGAGGGTGCAAAGGAAAACTGGGTGCTTAAACTGCCTCATGCAACCCTGAGTGTGAATGCAAGCCTTGCTTGGAATTTCAATGCACCACCCATGAAAAGCCAAGATTGAATCTAGATACCATAATGTTCCTAGAGGAAAGTGTTGGCCCTGCAAAGTGGTTTTGTGATTTCTCTTTCTGCCTGTTTTCTTTGTTGTTGCTTTTTTTTTTTTTTTTAATAATTACCAGCCTCTTTCTAGTTTCGTCTTAAATAAAAGCTCTGGTACTCTGGTACTGATGGCATAATTCTTCAAGGAGGAAAATACAGGACGTCGAAGGAAAATGCTGTGAAAATTAGAAGAAACCAGCCTCCCGTTGGCTCTGAATTCAGCAAAAGTTAAGGCTACAAGAACAGACCCAGTGGATTCTCTAAGCTCACTCTGGTTTCACACCCTCCCCTTCACTATGCCCCAGGAGGGAGGTAGCTGATTTTTCAACAATGGTACTACCATTGGTACCAGAATCTTTGGAAAAAGATCCTTCAGGTCATGCTTGCCAAATCCATTTGTTCCTTGCCCCTCAACCACATATCTCTCACGCAGCCCCCACCTCCATCATGTCCTTGTTCCTATAATTGCTTTCAAATTGTGGTGCCCCAGAAACTCTAATAAATAGAAATTGGGACATTTGGACTGTCCCCTGAAGGCCCCTGCCGGCCTGCTCCCAGTACTCTACTTTCCCTGAAAAAAGCTTTTGTAACCACATACCCTCTCTTCTCTTTCTCATCGGTTTCCCATGTCGTATATATTTAATATGTCAATCTTTCTTTTACTCTTAAAACAGCACTCTAGATCCGGCATTTTTCCTCTTGCTTTTTCTCAGAATCACCTCCTGTTGGTATATATCTTTCTCATTCATTTATTCAGTCATATTTATTGAGTGCTTACTGTGTGCAGAGCACTGTACTAAGCGCTTAATGAGAGCTCAGAGCAAAGCACTCCCCAGTCAACAGGGCCTCCCTTTCAAATCAGCTCTCTCCCACTACAACTCAGCTGGCATGTTTTGCTACTCTAAAGTCAACCTACTCACTGTGCCTAGCTCTCAGCTCTCTCGCCATCATCCTCTTCCTCACCCTTCCCTCCTACCTGGAGCTCCCTGCCTTTTCATGGCCAATACACTACTACTCTCTCCATCTTCCAAGCCCTCCTAAAATCACATCTCCTCCAGGAAGCTTTCCTAGACTCATCTCTCATTTCCCCCTCTACTGACACTGCAACACTTATGCACTTGAGTTGTCACTCTCTAATTACTTAGGAACTCAGCCCACCCTAACACAGGAGAGACTTTACTGCCCTCCCCATAACTGTAATTTACTTTACTGTCTATCCCACTAATTTGTAAGGTCCTTGAGGGCAGGGATTAGGTATACTAACTGTTGTCCTCTCCCAAGTGCTTGATAAATATAATTAATCTATAACCTAGCAAGGGAAAAAGACACTGAAATAGATGGGGGGAAGCAACAAAATCTAAAGATACGTGCTTAGACTGTGAGCCCTGTGTAAGACACAGACTATATCCAACCTGATGAACTTGTATCCACCCCAGCACTTAGAACAGTGCTTGACACATAGTAAGCGCTTAACAAATACTATAATCATTATTAATTATATGTACTGAAGTGTTACAGTGGTAAGAGTCCTCATCCCCCATCTATAATCCCTGTCTCCTTTTTGCCCTGACACTCAAAAAAGTTGAGACCTCTGCACTCATAGTCACAGTTAGCAGAAGAACCTAGAATAAAATTCCAGTGCTCAGTGCCTAAATCCCAAGGTTACTCTGAGAGACTATCAGCTTCGTCAGAAGGAAAATATTCCATCTTCAAAACTGAGCTAGGAACATAATCACTATCACTCTCCTCTGCCTCCCCAATAAAAGGAAGACACTTCGGTTGCACCCAAGGCCCAGAAAGTGGCACCTAATCGATTATGTCTTTGTCCAACAGCAAGACTTGAGAGAAGTGGGGGTCACCACAATCATGCTCAGTGCTGCTAAGTGCCAGACTGCACTGGCTCATTCACTCCAAACTTGAGATGGCAATAAAGGTAATATACCGAAACACGGCATTCAAACCACTGAGGTATCTAAATGCCAAGTTCCTAAACAATAAAGGCAGGTGCAAGGTGCTCTGAGACAGCATCACATAATCCCTGTTGGAGCAATGAACACCTGGTACAAATATGAATGCGCACAGCTAATGGCCCCTTCTCTAAAATACCATGCACCAGGGCAACCACTAAGTCTGTGTGCATAGAGAGGGGGCCTCAACAAGACTGAGTTGATGAATGTGATTCAGTGACTTAAAAACTATGTGCAGAAAAGTAACTTGGACTCCTCCTGACTGCAGCCAAAGGGAAGCCTACACAAACCCGTTACCTGACATGGTGGCCTGCCTAGGCTAAAGAAGAGAAGCTGGAATGGGCTGACTGCCAACAAACTGGGAAATTTTATTCATCCCAGTTGAAGAAGCTATGTGCCCTGTCATACTGTTGAGGCACCAGTGAAGACTTCAGACGATCCATCCTCATCTCAAAGAGGCCAAAATGCTTCGATGCTCTTCTGGAACCAGCCACAATGGGAAGGCATGGTCTTAGCTCTAACTTTTCATAAAACATGAGAAAGCAACTGGACTTGAAGGCATCCCTGAAGGAGATGCCCCCAATTCCAGTGCATTGTGAACAAAGGCACTCAATGGGTAGTTGAGAGGTTAAGAGGGTAAGCTCTGTTGTATTATGCTCTCTCAAGCACTTAGTACAGTGCTCTGCACATAGTAAGCACTCACTGATTGGTTGAGTCACTCTAGGTAATACTGACAGTCTGCTCAGCAAGATTTCACAAGTTCCAAGCCTCAGGCATACTCCAAATGCTCTTACTCCTATACTTGGGTCTTCCGACTCCCATCTCCAGTTTCAAACTTTTAGTAGTATAAATGGCATTTACTGAGCACCTACTAGGCACTGCCCTGAACGTCTTGGGACGGTCTAATGGAAGTACACTACAGATCCTGTACCTGGAGGGGCTCCCAAATTAAAGGGGAAAACAAAATTTCCCTCTCACTAGCAGACCACTAAAGCATCCATGTTCATGCTTAAACCATTAGCCCCATGATACAGAAGCCAATTACTTAAAACCATATATGGGAGCATTCAGTATTTTATGCAGATTAATTAGGGATGTGAAGTTATCACTGCGAGCATTGGACTCTCAGAAAACACGGCAGAACTATCACCCTGAATTTATTACACACCACCTCATATTTAGGACACACTAACTATACAGCCAGTTGGGTAGTCAGGTGATTGGAAAAAAGTTTTCTCAGGAAGGGTACCAAAAGTGAAACAAACACCTAGTTCTGCTACTATATGAAATCAAGATATAGCTCTATCTGGAAACTTGTATGGGGTTCTACTGACTTGGAGAAATTGCTAATATAGCAGAAGAAAGTATAGGGCAAAATAACTAAGATAATCAGGGGACTCAAGCAACTTTCCTAGAAAGATACATTGAAAAGATCAGGACTCTTTAACTAAAAAGAAGGCTGAGAAGGGACTGGGTTGCAGTTTTAGGTTGCACCTTCCTTATAGTGCCCCCTAACCCCCCTTCCCGGTCCGGTCCTGACTCTCCCCCCGCCCCCCAACTCCGGGAAAAAGGCCCTTGTTATCACCAAGTTACATTAAGGACAACCCCATTCGCACCTACTCAGCCCTCCTGTCCCGCCATCGACCCCCGGCCCACGTACTCCCCCGGGCCTGGAATGCCCTCCCTCTGCCCATCCGCCAAGCTAGCTCTCTTCCTCCCTTCAAGGCCCTACTGAGAGCTCATCTCCTCCAGAAGGCCTTCCCAGACTGAGCCCCTTCCTTCCTCTCCCCCTCGTCCCCCTCTCCATCCCCCGCATCTTACCTCCTTCCCTTCCCCACAGCACCTGTATATATGTATATGTTTGTACATATTTATTACTCTATTTTACTTGTACCTATCTATTCTATTTATTTTATTTTGTTAGTATGTTTGGTTTTGTTCCCTGTCTCCCCCTTCTAGACTGTGAGCCCACTGTTGGGTAGGGACTGTCTCTATATGTTGCCAGCTTGTACTTCCCAAGCGCTTAGTACAGTGCTCTGCACACAGTAAGCGCTCAATAGATATGATTGATTGATTGATTTTAAAGGGGTAAAATAGCTTTTTGTGCCTGTGCTCTATAGGAAGAGGAGGAGGTCGTTCTTCCCCAAGGAACAGCGAGTTGTTGGGTGGGAGGGGAAGCAGCTAACAGACCGCAGAGCCCAGGGGCTCAAAGTCATGTGATGCTTAAAAACTTCCCAACTGAATTATTGCATCAGCCTCCTACTTGGCCTCCCTGCCTCCAACCTCAATCTGTCCTACTACAGCCACCAGGATCTTCTTCTTTAAACACCATTCAGAACACATCACTCCCTTCCTCAAAGCCCTCCAAAGACCAGCCAAACAAAGGGAAACAAAAAGCACTCTGAAACCAAGTGTATGCTCAGAAGAAGCATTAGAATTTTCACCCCTCACCCCTCACAAGATTCCAGTTTTGAGGGGTGGCCTCTGAATGGCTGAAAGGGATTTGTGTTTGTGTAACAATGGTCGCCATCCATATGGAGCGGCTTTCTCATAATAAAAATAACATTCATGGAATTTTTGAAACCAGAAACACATGACAAAATGTTCCTGCTATGCTAGAAGAGGCAATTAGCCTGGAGAGAATAGTGGGAAGGCAACAATTTGATCAACTGAAGAGGTTTCTGATTCAGGTAATTGAATTCCAGCCACTAAACCGAGAACCTGAAGCTGTGGGGAACAACATGAGCAGAGAAGCTCGGGTCACTGTAGCTCGGGATGAAATAGAGGTTATTGAAGTCCTACTCAGCTTTGGTTTAGCAAAGTGACCCTTCAAAATCCCTTGCTCCTCAAGAACAACGATAATGACTGTGGTCCTTGTTAAGGGTTTACTATGTGCCAAGAACTGTACTATTTTTCAACTTCCTTTGCTTTTTCCTTCCTTCCCCAGCTGTCCCTCAAAAGGAGTTCTCCTTCCTGCTTGCTAATAATTGTTAAAAATCCTCTTGAGAGACAGTTGGGGAAGGAAAGGAATGTTAAGTGTTTACTGTACTAAGCGCTATGGTAGATACAAGATAATGAGGTCCCAAATGGGGCACACAGTCTAGGTAGTAGGGAGAACATATTATTATTATGGCATTTGTTAAGCGCTTACTAGGTGCCGAGCACAGTTCTCAGCGTGAATCCCTATTTTTCAGTTGAGGGAATTGAAGCACAGAGAAGTGAAGTGATTTGCCCAAAGTCACACAACAGGCAAGTGATAGAGCAGGATTAAAACCAGGTCCCCTGTCTCCCAGGCGAATGCTCTTTCACAGGAGGCCACGCTGCTTCCCTAACCTATTTAACCTCTCTACCTAAGTCTCCAACCCCCATCACTTTTCACTTCCTAAAAATATTTGCTCCAATTGCTCTTAAATGCGAATTAGCTGCTAAGTGGCCTTGGACAAGTCACTTACCTTCTACAGACCTCAGTTTCCTCATACGTAAAATTGGTATTAAATACCTGTTCTCCCTCCCTGGTAAACTGTGAGCCCCCTGTGAGTCAAGAACTATCTGACCCGATTATCTTGCACAGATCACAGTGCTTAATACAGTGCTTGGCACAGAGTAAGTGCTTAACAAATGCCACAATGTGCTTAAACCTTAGCAAAAAAAAGCAGGCCAAGGCCACTGTTGGAGATCAAATATTGCTTGGGTAACACTATACAGTCTATACCAGATTCACCCCAAATGGAGAGGACTGTCATTTTTTTATTCTTCTTAGCATTTACTTATAATGTGTGCAGTTCTTTACAGTTGTTTTTTAATAACATTTCTTACATCAAGCCTGGAGGGAGGTCATTTAGATCAACATGTACACTGAGGACTAGAAGGGTTAAGGGATTTATGCACATTGCCCAGCAAGTTTGGCTGAAGGCAGATTAGAATGATTAGGTAATTAGATAATGATGGCCAGCACTGGCCATCCATCAGTCTTTGGCCACACTGCAAAAAGCAGAACATTAGATGTTCCATTTACAACATTCGGTTGCATTTAACTTTTCAAATCCCAATGTGGCAAGTTGGATATAGCTAGCATATTTAACTTGATCTGAAAAGCTTCAGCCCCCAAAGACCATTTTTTTTAAACTTAGAAGAATTACCCACAAGGAGAGAATACTTCAAAGTCACATGGTAAGGGCCAGTCCTGGGCATCCGTGGATGCCAAGGTAGCTGCAACGTGGCATTGGCGGGCAAGGCCTCAGTCTTGCCCCTGGCTTGGCCAAACCCTGCCTGCCAATCCTGCCTTTCAGCTCTACCCCTTCCGGAGATCAGAGGGAGAGTTTCCAGCTTCCAGCCCAGATTCTCACCAAATAGATCTGCACCAAGAATTCCCCAATGTCATTAAATTAGACTGTTTTCATTCAGAATATCTTTGGAGAGAGACTTTTATTTAAAATAACTTAGTTCCCCCAAAGAACAAATCCATATGCAGAAGAAAAAGAAGCCTCTCATAAATTCACGTCCTGATTCTTCCCGAACAGAGATTAATGAGCAGAATTGAGGGCTGGCTGTCAGGAGGAGATGGGGCACAGGCTGGGGCTTCTCTTGGGGGTAAAAAATAACCCATTTAAAAAAATATATTTTCAAATTAAAAAAAAAAGATTTCTTCCGCTTTAATGAAATACTTTTAGCCTCATAAAAAAAAACCTTCAGGGGCATGGCTGAAAACTGTTAAGATAAAATATATCCCACATCTCACTCTTCACAAAAAGCCTTATTATGTTCACTCCCATTAACTTTCTCCTCAGGGTATTTCTTATGTCTGCAAAACATATTATGGCCATTTCCTGCTGAATGGTTTTGCAGTACTGTCACTGAATTTAATTCAAGAAATGACTAAAACTGTGAATAAGCTTTGGAGTACTTAAATAAGAGGCTGTTTAAATAATCAATAGGAAGGTATATATAAATATCTGACTAATCCCTGTGTATTCCAAGAAAAAAGAGAGAGTCCCAACTCTGAAGTCATGTTCTATTGAAAGTCTCTCTTAAGGTATTGTCATTTATCACCCAGGATCAGGCCCCACCATATGAAGTGTCAGAGTGACCTGTATTCATGACTCTCCCTTCTAAATCCAGCCTCACTCTCCCTTTATCGGGATGGCAAAAGATGTATTTTCCAAAAAAGGTAGCATTCAATTGGAAAGAAGCAATGAGTATATTGAGTATATTTTGATAATGAAGCCATGTTTGGTGCATTCACAGACCTCCTTTTCTGGAGCAGTTCTTCAGTACCCACAGTGAGACATGCCCTAGGTTGAACTTTGATAGACAGCAGCCTTCCAGTACTGAAGGAGTTACAAAATTGCACTGATGTATCTTGAAGCAGTATATACATAAACACATAGATACTTATATGTACATGAATATATACATATACATAGATATATGCACACATATCAATAGCTGGACGCCTACATAGTTGTACAATGATTGCAACATAGAGAGAAAACAGAGTGGAAAAGAGCAAGAGATGGGAGGAGGAGGACAGAGAGAAGGGAGAGTATGCTTTTCCATAGTTTGTGAAGACATTAAACGACATGATATTTTTAAGACTAAAGGTTTGCACATTATGGCATGAATTCCCTTGTGGCATCAATGTTGAAGTACTCCTGCTTAACCATAAAAAAAAAAACACAGTGAGAGAGAAAGCCTGCTAGGTTCATTAAGATCACAGCAGCTTAGAGCTGCTAGCCAGAGGTACAGGACAATGGTAAAAGCTCTCCCGCGCGTCCATGTAGCAGCACTGAGACGTACTCACTGCGGGAGCCTGGAACACGTTTTGTCCAATTTACCACTGCTTCAATTCCAGGCATCAACAGCACCAGGAGACCATAGTCTCTACATTGCTGTAGAAGGACAGGAGAAATGGTCAAAGCCAGTGGAGTCAAGAGTCTGAAACCCCCCCAAATCCCAATTACAATTCTTGCATTCTAGATGTAATAATACTACTACTAATAATAGTAAGCCTTAACAACTACCACTTTGTGCCAAGCATTATATTAAGCACTGGGTGGGGTAGATACAAGATAATCAGGTTAGAATCAGTCCCTACTCTACATGGACTCACAGTCTAAGGGGAGGGAGAAGAGACATTTCATCCCCATCTAACAGACAAGGAAGAGACAGAAAAGTTAAGTGACTTGTCCAAGGTCACACAGCAGGCAAGTGGCAGAGTTGGAATTAGAACTCAGGTCCACTGACTCTCAGGCCCATATTCTTTCCACTAGGTCACACTGCTTCTGTAAGGTAATGCTGGGGGGAGAGGGGAGCTTCATGTGGGAAAGACAGAAGGGTCTTCACACAGAAAGATACAGGAATGGGAGAAAAAGGAGAAAAAGATAGTAAAAGAAAGTGACAAAGACAAAGAAAGAAAGGAACAAAGGGAGTGGAAGAAGAGAGATAGAAGGAAATGATGAGGACAAAAAGAAAGACCCAGAGGTGACACACATACAGAGACCTAAACAGACTATTCAACTTGCCCCCCTCCATTGCCGTCACTGTCTGTACTTCAGCAGCTGGGCTCCCTGCTGCTGAATACATCTTTGGAATCATCAGTGTAGAACCAGTGGCTTTGCCAAAAACTTCAACAAAAAATCCAGCAAGTAGCCATGGTGGTAGCAGCTGCTATAGTCAAATAAAGAGGAAGAAGAAGAGGGGAGGAGGAGGAAGAAGAGGAAGAGGATGAGAAGAAAAAGGCCCTGCAGTTTCTTCCTCCACTCCCTTGACACTACTGCATTGCCCTGGCTACTGCAAGTGTAGAGACCCTCTCTGACCACTCCAGCCAGGCTTTCTGCATGGCAGGATGGTATCTAAAAATCCATGATTGTCCGGCCTAATGTGGGGTGTCTAGTCACACTATACAGAGGCCATTCTGTCTCTGCCCATTCAAATTATCATGCAGAAAGTTAAATTTTCCCAGATTAATGCTCACAATGTACGAAACACGATATCACCTATTGCAAAGATGTCCATTAGGATTTGCCCAGAGACCCTTTCAGGTGCTTGAAACTACTAATATATCTACATATGGGTACATTAGTGTGAAATTTCCTTGGGCGGTTTAATTCATTCTTTCAATCGTATTTATTGAGCACTGTACTAAGCGCTTGGGAAGTACAAGTTGGCAACAAATAGAGACAGTCCCTACCCAACAGCGTGCTCACAGTCTAGAAGATGTCTACCAAGACTGGGAGGTGTGGAAGGGAAAAGAGAGGGCACAAAAGGGTCTGGATCCATCTGAGATCTCACCTCCCTACTGAGAGCTCACCTCCTCCAGGAGGCCTTCCCAGACTGAGCCCCTTCCTTCCTCTCCCCCTCGTCCCCCTCTCCATCCCCCATCTTACCTCCTTCCCTTCCCCACAGCACCTGTATATATGTATATATGTTTGTACATATTTATTACTCTATTTATTTATTTTACTTGTACATATCTATTCTATTTATTTTATTTTGTTAGTATGTTTGGTTTTGTTCTCTGTCTCCCCCTTTTAGACTGTGCGCCCGCTGTTGGGTAGGGACCGTCTCTATATGTTGCCAACTTGTACTTCCCAAGAGCTTAGTACAGTGCTCTGCACACAGTAAGCACTCAATAAATACGATTGATGATGATGATGATCCATCTAAACCCTTGGTTTTTGGTTTTTGTCTTTTTATATGGTATTTGCCTTTTTTATATGTGCCAGGCACTGTCTTAAGCACTGGGTTAAAAATACAAGATAATCAGGTTGGACACTGTCCACGTCCCACAGGGGGCTCACAGTCTTAATTCATTTTACAGCTGAGGTAACTGAGGCACAGAGTAGTTAAGTGACTTGCCCAAGGTCACACAGCAGACAAGGGGCAGAGCCAAGTAGTTGAGGAAGAACTGATTTGAACATCCTAATGGGATGTTCTGAAAGAGGCTCTGAGCCTCCCAGGGAGTTATGGGGATGGGTCCTTTTCCTACTTAACCTAGGCAAACACTTTGGGAACCAGATCCAGAAAATTTCATGAGTCTCCAAGAGATACTCTTGTTTGGACACCTAAGGGGAAGAGGAAGAAATGGCTATGGTGCCACCTACAGTATAGCTTTCACACTCCTTTGTCCATCTACCCAAACAGGCCTGAATAGCTCATTCGGACACTATATAGTCCTTCAAAGGGGACAATTGGCTTTCAGTAGTTCATGAAAAGAATAGGTTTTCTAGTGAAAAACTCTGTTGAAGTAGAGGGCTGGTTGTAGAACATAATCCAGGTAATCTGAGGTCTGAGGACCACTCTAACTGAGATGCCCTTCTAGACTGTGAGCCCGCTGTTGGGTAGGGACCATCTCTATATGTTGCCAACTTGTACTTCCCAAGCGCTTAGTACAGTGCTCTGCACACAGTAAGCACTCAATAAATACGACTGAATGCCCTTGCTTTGAGCTAAGGGTGGAGCAGGGGAAGGAATCTTCTTCAAGGAGAGGAGGTGCAGTGTATTCTGGAGGATGCAAACTGAGTCAATCCTTGGGAACGGGGCCACTGGACTGTAGTGGTAGGAGCTAAAGGGTTGTTAGGTAGTTGGATGGGTGCTGGTCCAAGCATGTCCCGAAACAGGAGTACATCCTTGGGCATCACATGATCCTCAGTGAGCCACCACCCAAGTCTCCCTAAATGCAGGGGCTATAATTCCAATAATAATAATAATAATAATAATAATAATAATAATGGTATTTGTTTAGCACTTAACTATGTGCCAGGCGTTGTACTAAGTGCTGGGGTGGATACAAACAGATCAGGTTGGACACAGTCCCTGTCCCACATGGGGCTCACTTTCTCAATTCCAATCGAGGATGCCAACTTCCCAACAGGCTTCCCAGCCACTATTGATACTGTTGAAGAGACCGCTCCTTCCTGTGGCCTAGGAGAGCACTATACCATCATTTGCATCTGCATCATCTTTGATTCCAGCCAACTCATTCCTGCTTCCATTCCAAAAGCGACTTATTTATTTTTAAAGGTTGAAGAAAGTCCATTCCATTTTTTATGAAGACAGGACATTGGAATGTGCAGAGGTGCCGGTCTTGATGACACACTTAGTTCTGAGTTTCCATAGCAACAATCAGCCCAAATGCCTGCACGTGCAATATTAACTACCAGCAAGATATGCATGAATAAAAAAAGCCTTTATTGGCACCAGAAGGAATGTCACCATTACTATGACAGAGCAATCGTAATAGAGTAATCCTTTTTTATACATTCCAGAACTGTTTTTCCCCCTACATGTTCAAATGTTTTACTATGTGATCTTTGGATCAATGTACAGTGGTTCTTTTTTTTATGGTATTTGTTAAACGCTTACTATGTGCCAGGCACTGTTCTAAGCACAGGGGTAGATACAAGGTAATCAGGTTGGACACAGACCCTGTCCCACATAGGGCTCACAATCTTAATCTCCATTTCACAGGTGAGGTAACTGAGGCACAGAGAAGTGAAGTGACTTGCTCAAGGTCAAACAGCAGACAAGTGGCAGGGCTGAGATTAGAATCTAGGTCCTCTTACTCACGGGTTTGTGCTCTTTCCACTAGACACACTGCTTCTCTAAATAAATTAAAGAAATCAAGGTCCAAGTGGCTTCCCCAAAGATAGGCAAGTATCTGAAACAGACCCCCAGTGCTAATGGATTGGTATCCTTAGGTTCCCTCTGAGTAGACATTTGTATTTATTCTACTATGCTTTGGGCATTGAGAGAAAAATCTGAAGTAGACCCCAGGTAAACTTTCCAAATTTCATCCAACAGTTGACTTCAGAGGGAGTTCGGGAAGGTCTCAGAAGCAGCTATTCCCAGATGCATCCAATCTGTAAGATTTGGGCTTCCTGTCAAGAGACTGCCAAGCATTCTTCAAGATAGCCCAGTACAGTCCATAATCAGGGAACAGGAAGTTTTCTGTGCCTAATGAAAAGAGTTCAGGCCTAAGCATCAGGAGACCCGGGTTTGAGTCCCAGCATTGCCAATGGCTTATTGTGCAACCTTGGGCAAGTCACCCTCTCTAGGTCTCAGTTTCCTCATCTGTAAAATGGGGATAAAATAACCTGTGGGACAAAGATTGTGTCCAATCTCACAATCTTGTTTGCATACCAGCATTAGTGCAAAGTAAACACTTTTTAAATGCCACAAATATTCTCTCTTGAATTCCAGTCTAATATTCTTGTTCAGTCCTTAAGTAGATGACCCTGAAGACTCATTCAAGGATCGCTGGTCAATCTAAGTTGTCCAACAACTAGGAGCCAGTGGTGGGAGTTTGGGCAAGAAGCACAACTGACCCTTAACAGACAAGAATGCTCTTTCACAATTCACACTAGGAATCACAGGTTCAGCTGGGCAGGATAGGTGGATCATCCCGTTTCCACAACTGGATTCGACGTCCCAGTTGACCTGGTTTGAGTTTGTCATCCACTGAGCTTTAAGCGCTCAATACCACATCTCTCACACTGCCAAAAAGGAAATCCAAGGGTGAGATTTATATAAAGCTCGTAGGAGTCCTTTTGACTATTACAACCATCCAGGGGTGAAAGTTTGCCATTGTTCATCCAATAAGTGGGTAGTGGGAACTTTACCAATGGGGGAAAATGGTTTTTAATCCTCATCATAAGGAAGGTTAGAGCCAACCATGATTTTGTTACTTCGAATCTTCTGGAACTAAAACAGGAAGTTTCCTTGGATTTTAGACAATTTTGGACAACCTCTTAAAAAGTCCAAACTTTCTCATCAGCACAGGATTGTGAGGGGCAGGAGGGGGGAGGAGCGAGAGAAAAGAGTAGAGGTGGGGGAGAGAGGGAGATCTGAATTCCTGGGTTCTACACCTTGGCCATCTTGACTCCCGCTGTGACCTTGGGCAAACCCTCAAGTCCAGTGAGCCTCATGTTAGCCATCTGTAAATCATATACCTCCATCCCAAGGGGGAGGGAGAATTTATGAAGGTTTAAAAAGCACTTTACCAAATGGATAAAAAATGCTTCTGATCTCCAAGTGCAAAAGGTTATGGTTGTTATTGTTGTATTAATCACTGCATTTGTAATTAACACTTTTGTGCAAAATTCTCGGGAATTTATCAATGTATTTTTTAAAACAATTTCTACAGACTCAAAAAAAAACTACCTTTGCCTCAGGAACTAAATCTGTTAAGTTTCACGGGAGGATCATGTAGGGGTGTTTTATTTACAAAAACAATCTAAAGGCACACATTTCCTCCCGTCAATTCCACCAGGAAGTATGCTCTCAGCTACACTGCTGGCTCATTGCTGCCTGTTGAAGTCATGTCAAAGCAAAGTCAAGTATAATAATGATGGTATTTGTTAAGCGCTTAATATGTGCCTAGGTGGCCCCAGTTCCAGAAATGGTTCACAGATGGGAGCAAAACATAGAGGGAGGACTTAAACATTGCCACCACCCAGCTAGAGGCTTGCTCTCCATTCTCTCCCAGTGGGACTGTATACAGCTGTTCTCTAGTGCCGCTTGCCCGCTTATGCCATCTTTCAGTCACTAGGGCCGACATCAGACAGCACTCAAGTGCTGCCAGGACAAAGGAAGTCATTCATTGGCATGGGAGCGGCCCAGATGCAACCTCCAAGGGGGCAGGGGTTGGGTGTGGGACCTCAACAATGATCCTAGCCCGAAGTCTCCATCTGTAGGTTTTTGGGTGGATCCTACAGAGGTTTGTGGGTGTGTCCCAATCCTGAGGCAGAATTCCTTGGGTAAAGTTGCCTGCGGACCCCTCCACCCATCCAGAAATGTGGTTCGGTCAATCAATGATATTTATGACGGCTCACTGCGCGCACAGCGGTATGCTAAGAACTTGGGAGAGTACAATACAACAGAGTTGGTAGCCGTGATCCCTGCCCTTAGACTGTAGAGCTTACAGTCTAGTGGGGGAGATAGACATGAAAATAAATTTCAGCTAGAGAAAGCGGTAGGTATAAGGATACAACAAGTACTGTAGGGCTGGGGGTGGGGTGAGTATCAAAGTGTTTAAGAGGTAGAGACCAAGTGCATAGGCTACACAGAGACAGGGGAAATGAGGGGTTAGTCAGGGAAGAGTTCTTGGAGGAGATACGATTTTAGTATGGCTTTGAAATGGGGAAAGCAGTGCTCTGTCAGATATGCAGAGAGAGGGAGTTCCAAGTCAGAGGGAGAAGCCTCTGTCCCATCCTCCCTTTGGGGGCAGAAGAAACACCCTTATTCCAGAGAGAGTTAGGATGCAGCCCAAGTTATCAACATTAGTATTCACTGAGCCCAACTCTGTGTGCAACACTGTACCAGGCGCTTGGGAAAGTACCATACAGGTAAGGAATATAATCCCTACTCGTAAGGATCTTATCGTTTACCGAGCAGGTTCTAACCCAACCTGTCCCCCAGAGCCAATGCAGAGGCAGGAGCAGGGAGGCAGCCTCCAGGCCCAAGTCTGAAAAAAAGTTCTCCTCGGGTCTGGAAAAGGTTTTCCGGATAGTGCTGGCAGGTCAGAATCAGCATTGTTCCTGACTCACTCCCAGACTCCTACCTAGCCCGGGGGGCTGCAACAGCCACCAAGCAACCCCTGGGGTGCCCAGAGCAGCCCCAGCTGAAAGACACAATTCAGGATCAAGCACTCGCAATGATAATCCTCCTGGCCAATGGACAGAGGGGAGGATGGTGCCTCAGAATGGTGCCTAGGAAGTGGCTGAAAATCCGATTATGCTCCTAAAATAGGAGGGACATATTTAATCCCCAAATCATCTTGAAATACCTGTTCACCCAAGCCCCATTTAAACCTGTAGATAAGTAAGATTACTGCAGAACAATGAGGTAGAAGGCAGATTACTTGAACTGAAACTGATGTTCAGATAATAGAAAGTTTGAATAACATTAAAAATTACATAGCTACCTGGGGCAAGCTCAATTTTGTTTGCTTATTTCAATTAGCCAAACAGGGCTTGGTCTGGATGATTGGCCAGTTCAGATGACTAAAGTCTAGATAATTCTTAGTTCCTACGAAGTTGGATGAAAGTGACTCTTTAAAGAAATATTCAGGTGGCTAGATGGATGGATGGATGGATGATGGATGGATGCACAAAAGGCTTGGCATGTTAGGAGCAGAGAAGAGACTATTCCGAGAACACTTTCAGGTACAGTAAATTGCAACAGTAAATATCGAGTGAACATACTTATTCTTGCAAATCATATGAGTGAATTAAAGTCAAACAATGGCAAGGCTAATAAAACGCTATAGATGAATTTTAATTTAAGATAATAATCTAAAGAACATAGCTGGAGAAGAAATTAAATAGTCCATTTTAATTAAATTCTCCAGAAAACCTGCCTATAACACCATCCATTCTCTAAATATGTTTCATTGTTCATGATTTAACTTTAGTTCATAATAATTCCAGACTTCAGGGAGCATCTCTCTATTAACAAACCAATCATAATAGCTTTATTCTCTTCAAATACGAGGAAGTTAGATCGTCACTCTCAACTCCAGACGTAAGTTAATGACTCCCTGAAGCCTCATCTTATCTCTGAAATACCACTCTCTTGTAGTAATTCATTTTTATGATCTATTTGCGCTTCCTGAAATACTTCAAATACCCCCTTCCAATTTAGAGTTGTGAGTTCCCCAAAGTACCAAGGCCAAAGAGTCTCAATCAACCAAAATCAAAAACCTAATGAATGGTCCTACCAGAACCATTCAAAAACCAACCCAAAAATTCATGAATATCTTGACAAGTGTAAAGCTCTGGTCATGCTATACAGATCATCCTGCAATTTTGCTTTTTCCCATTCAGATCATTAGGAAGGACTTCATATTTGGCCTGAAGAATGCCTACCATGTAAGAAGTAAAGTATCACCTAATGTTGAGATTTTCATTAGGTTTTTCCCCAAGGGGCACATTCAGCTATATGAAATAACTAATATATTCACATAAGGGTACCAATCAATCAATCATATTTATTGAGCGCTTACTGTGTGCAGAGCACTGTACTAAGCACTTGGGAAGTACAAGTTGGCAACATATAGAGACGGTCCCTACCCAAGTGGGCTCACAGACCTTTCTCAGCCTTCATCTGTGCAGTTTAAAGGGAATCCTTTCAGTCTGTCTCTCCTTGATCACCATGGGGTCTGTATCTTTTACAATGCTACTAGCTAACCCACTCCCCCCAATGCAGCTGTCAAAAGTGCATGCAATATTCCAGGTGTTGATAGGCCACAGTAGAGTGACTTGCCAAGGTCTCAATCAATAGTACTTACTGAGCATTTACTGTGTGCAGAGCACTGCACTAAGTGCTTGGGAGAGTACAATGTAACAGATTTGGTAGACATGATCCCTGCCCACAAGGAACTTACAGTCTAGAGGGGAATTGACCTGCAGCAGACAGACAGAAAATCTGAGATTAAAATCCAGGCCACCAAGTCCCGCTTTTCACAGGCTCCTGGCTCGAGCTGAAGACATTCACATTTTTTTAACCATCACTGCCCTGCAACTACCCCCTAGCAGTTTGTCCGGAGGCAACTGCTTCGCTTGCTTACCTCCTGAAGTGGGCCCTGTGGGGAGCATGGAGACCCCCAGGACCAGCTGCCAATCTGGAAGATTCTTCCAGGTGACACTTGCCTCCGTGGCCAGGGCTCAACCTCCCATCTTCCAGCTTCATCATGCTGAATTGCAGCATAAAGAGCTCATTGTAAACCTGTCTTTTATGAGCTAACTAGGGAGTCAAGTCACATCAGCACTGTTAAAAAAACCAAGCTGATTCCGTGACCTTTTTCAAACGGCAGACAGGAGAATTCAGTCAAGAGCCAGCAGCTGTGGTCTGGCCCAGGGTTGCTTTAACAGGGAGAGGGGATGAACAGGTGAAAAATGGAGCCACAACCAGCCAACAGGCAAATGATGTTTTAAAAGGAGAGAGCTGGAGCTGAGGAAGCAGTGAGGGGAGGCAAAAAATGAAGGTATGAAAATATCTGGGATGAATTTGCATGGTAGCTTTCTTCCAAAGAGCTCAAGCACTCTCAAGCACATTATTTCATTTATCCTATGTGAGAGAGACGAGGCATGAGGAATTCCATTTATACAGATGGAGAAACTGAAGCTGGAGAGGTGAAGTCCCTTGAAGAAGAACATGTGGCAGAAGAATAGCAGAGCCAGAACTAGAACCCAAATCTCCTCCTCCCCAGCCACTTCTCCATCTATTTGATCTCTCTGCCAAGCAGAACACTTAACCAGGATGAAGGGAGGCAAAGGCTGTAGAAAGATATTTTAAACAGCCCCATTGAAAACTACAGTCTATTTCTGCACAGTAAGATTGGGTCCTCTCCTTAATGGATTTATTTTCTTTCCCTTTGGAGGAAAATACAAGCTCCTTCCTTCTAAAGGACCTGCCATCCCAAGGCTTCTGCAAGCCTAATGATCCAGTCCATCCATTCATACCAGCCCAAGCTTGGGCAGTTCCCGCCCATCCCCTGCTTACATCCTGCAATTGGTGTGAGAACCAGTGGAGATACCAAGGAGACACTTTTTATTTATAGATCTATACAGTCACAGTTCACATCATTTGGAGTCATTTAAACCCATTAGCCATCTCTAGCACTTACGTACCTACTCTTAACCCATCCTCAGCACCTAAATAATTGAATGTGCAATTGGAAAAGCACAGATAATTATTTTGATTACTTTGTTGATAAGCACTTTTATGCCCGTCTCCCCAGCTAGAGTGAATGTGTCAGTTTCTTGTTTGGTATAGTCACTTGACATAATGCACTGCACTCAATAGGCCCACAATAAATGCTATTTCAATACTCTTCTTTCTCTTAATGCTATCGCTACTACCACTATCTAGCATATTGGTCCATTAGATTGAAAGCTCTTTTCAGTCGGAGACTATGTCTTGTTTGTCTCTTGCGACTCCTATATTATGTCATACAGTTCCCGACACACAGTGGGAGTTCAGTGAATACTTTTTGACTGACAGATAAAATTAATAAACCCAGGCAGGTTAGGGATGGTTTCATGAGTGATGGTTTGTCTCCCTCACCTGCTCCTCCTCCCTGTCCTATTAGCAGCCAGATCAGTTTCTGCAAGATTAAGTTGATCTTGCAGATTTTACTTGCAAATACAAACTTGATTTCAATGACTAGATCCCCTCAAGGGCATTTTCCTCCTTCTTAGATATCATTTCAGTTATTTTAACACTCATTTTATCTGAAAACTAACACTGCTCAGTGACAGTCAGAATTCTCATTTCAGCAGAGTCCTCTCACAGGGGAGGCTTCTGGCAGTGACAGTTAACCTGATTAATTTGTCTCTGTCCCAGCGCTTAAAACAGTGTTGGACACATCATAAGTGCTTAACTAATACCACAATAATTATTACTGAATTTTCTGATGAGGTTACTAGTTTCCTTTTTAACAGAGATTTTAACATTTCTAACCCTGCATACCTAGAGTTGGTCCTTTTTTGATGGCTGAAAGACCAGGCGGAAAGGCAAAGATTTGGGATAGTGACAAGGGAGCCACTCAGTCTATTCTTCACATATTGAAATCTCTTAATAAAAAGTAGATGGGGACAACAGAGGCATGACGAAGAGCAAGGTGGGGAGGGAGATGATCAGATGAAGTTCTGCATTTCCTGGCACTACTTTGGACCCCCAAGTTTCGGTTTGTCAGCAATGAAAACTGGCACCTGCATGCTGGTGGTCAGATGATTTTACACTGACAGGGCATTAATTTCTGAAAGACGTTTCTTCCTGTCAAGTATATCCAGAGCCAGGCAACAGGTCAAAGCTGTTTTTTTTCCATAGTGTCATCTTTGGTAGGAAGGGAAGTTCAGTAAGTCCAGAGCAATAATAATAATTACTATTGTTGTATTTGTTAAGCGCTTATTATGTGTCAAACATTATTCTAAGCACTGGGATAGGTACAAGTAAATCACGTTGGACACAACCCCTGTCCCACATGGGGCTCACAATCTAAGTAGGAGGGAAATCAGGCATTGAATCCCCATTTTACAGATGAGGAAATGGAAGTACAGATAAGTGACTTGTCCAAGGTCATACAGCTGGCAAGTGGCAGAGCAAGAATTAGACCTCAGGTCCTCTGTCTCCCAGTCCCATGCTCTTTCCCCTAGGCCATGGCTGCTCCCAAGATTGCAAATCTCTCATTTCCTAGCTCAACTCACAGTGACTTCTTTGATACTCAGATTCCAGAGGTTTGGGGGGAAAAAAAAAATCAAGCAAATCCAATTCAAATGCTTATGTGTTAATTCACCGAAATCACTCACACTATGTCACTTTCTGAAATGTTGTCATAGTGCCCACGAAGTGAAAATATGGGATCTTTGCCATGAACATCTTAGCAATATTTATAGATTCTTCTACTTCCTACACCGTATTATGGCCTATAGATTGCTGATGCTATACTGACGCTTATCAGACAGAACTTCCCCAGATGGGAAGAAACAGGAGGTAGATGTTTCATATCTAATCTGAAGGCCAATTGTTTAGCCCAAAATACTTTCCTCCGGTCATAATGAGGAAATACAGCTTTTGTGTCACTTTTACCTTGATATTCAGATCATTTATGTGATATGTATCACATCAATTTTGTTAACCATTTCTGATCAGTAAGGTCTGGATATTGATGGTGACTTCTCCAAGAAAGCTTATTAGGTTTGAGACAAGCTACCCATCATTTGAGCACATTTCCTTGACTCTACCAGCATAAATAAATGCATCAATATCGTTCAAAAGTTCATAGCATTTTCCTGTGCGTCAGAGAGGCACAGGCAATCAGAAAGTTAACACTTTTCAGAACAGTTATTGTGACCTTTTAAATCAGAACTTGAAATCTTAGCAAATGGGTTTTCCTGATGAAATCTCAAAACAAAATGACCCATTTCAGATTCCAGGCTTTTAACAAATTCTACTGATTTACAATCCTGGCAGACAAACCAGGAGGCAACAGAAAACATGTTCTGCCAGTCAGTTTGCCATTGTGTGAAAAGAGCCTTGGAAGAACAATTTTTTTTTTTTGGTGCAACAAAAGCTACTGACATATTTAGTGCTGTCAAACTTCCCAGAGACTGTCATCTGGTCTGCATTATCAACCAGAAGAGGCTCATCACATCACACTTTTGGAGGTATTGAGCTACATGTTCCCTACTATCTGTTACCCTTTAAA
The DNA here is from genome assembly GCF_015852505.1 of Tachyglossus aculeatus. Lineage (NCBI taxonomy): Eukaryota > Metazoa > Chordata > Mammalia > Monotremata > Tachyglossidae > Tachyglossus > Tachyglossus aculeatus. The sequence goes on along the minus strand of NC_052084.1, from coordinate 7,977,983 downwards.
CTGTCCTTGCGGAAGGGGTATTTCCTCGATAACTGGCATCTTCCTTATTTGGATGGTTCAGGAAAGATTTCTTTCTGAATGTTCCATCTTCTCCCTGTTTTAGGCAGAGTGGGCTAGTGGAAAGAAAGCAGGCATTTCCTGACCATGTGTGGGAACTCTGTGCCCAAACCAGGGAGCTGGTTTAAGAGAGACAACAGTTGCTGGGTGAACCAACTCAACTCAAGCAGGTTTGAAGGATGAAGCGGGAGACTGACAGGAGTCTGCTGGGAGGCTTGGGAACAGTAGATCAATCAATCAATCAATGGAATTTACAGGGCCTGCACTCAGCACTTGGGAGAGTGCAATTCAGTAGAGTTGATAGACATGTTCCCTGCCCATAAACAAGGGTTTTCAGGGGAAGAGGAGGAGCAGAATGGCCTAATTGATGGAGCCCAGGCCTGGGAATCAGAAGTATCTGGGTTCTAACCCCAGCTCTACCACTTATCTGCTATGTGATCTTGGGCAAGTCACTTCACTTCTCTGTGCCTCAGTGACCTAATCCATAAAATGGGAATTGAGACTGTGAGCCCCACACGGGACAGGGACTCTGTCCAACCCAGTTTGATTGTAACCACCCCAGCACTTGGTACAGTGCCCGGCACACAGTAAGTGCTTAACAAATACCACAATTATTATTATTATCCACACTGGGTGAGGGAGGAATGGTTGCCAGTCTATGACAATGGCTCTAATCCCGACTCTGCCACTTGTCAGCTGTGTGACTTTGGGCAAGTCACTTAACTTCTCTGTGCCTCAGTTCCCTCATCTGTAAAATGGGGATTAAGACTGTGAGCCCCACGTGGGGCAACCTGATTACTTTGTATCTACCCCAGCGCTTAGAACAGTGCTCGGTACATAGTAAGCGCTCAACATATACCATTATTATTATAGGTGCACAGCATCTCCCGCTCCAGGCACACTGACAAGTGCACTATTTTAGCAGAGGACTATGCACAGTATGGGGAAGCAAACAGTCATTTGGGGAGGCACAAATCTTGGGGCAGTCACATGGAACTCGGTGAAAACTGGGGAGGCACAAATCTTGGGGCAGTCACATGGAACTCGGTGAAAGAGGGAGGGAGGTAGCTTGGACTTTCAGTTCCACCCCCAAGTGGGTCTGAGGAAAGCAGGGTGATCACTGTGCCCACCAACTCTGTTGTACGGTCCCCCAAGCACTTGATACAGTGCTCTCCACACAATAAACGCCAAATAAATACCATTGATTGATTAGTAGATACAATATAGGCAGAACCGGGCCTAAAAAAAAAAAGAAACACAAACGCCTCTCTCCCCACACTACTTTTACAATCTGGCTGGTCTAACTTTCCATCAGCTCACCTCTCCAAAACCAAAACAAAACCCAGCAGCTTCCTCACGACTTGCTGTTGGGCCCACGGGGTCAGCTGGGTCTGAAGCAGCCTCCGCAGGGAAACTGAGGCCCCACCTGCAGCTTATAAGGAAAAAGGCATCTGACCGGTGGGGAAAAGAGACAGAAGAGCATAGACCCAGCTTCCCTTCCAACTCCCAAGGTTGGTGTGGGCTCCAGAAAAAGCCCACAATTGCAGCAGCAGGTCCCCCGAGGGGGGGACATTCCTGGCAAGTATTGGGAGGGGTGAAAATATCCTGCTTGGCTGCAAAGTTTGCAATAATTCTGGTTCAGCTGCAGAGGGCCGAGGCAGTTGGCCCTGACTAGGCAAACGGGAAACTACAACGACAGCTGGGGGATGTAGCTCAGTGGTAGAGCGCGCGCTTCGCATGTGTGAGGTCCCGGGTTCAATCCCCGGCATCTCCAAAAAAAGCTGCTATTTTAACACTTTGAATTATTTTTTCCCCTAACCGGACCCTTGTGCATTCCCTGCACCATGTCCCAGATCCGTCACATGTGCAACGCATTCAGCCCCAGCGTCGGAGATCCAGAGCAGGCAAACCCTGCCTTTTAAAGTGAAAAGAAATAATGCGCTGGGAGGTCGCTCTGAATCAATCAATCGTATTTATTGAGCGCTTACTGTGTGCAGAGCACTGTAGTAAGCGCTTGGGAAGTCCAAGTTGGCAACATCTAGAGACAGACCCTACCCACCAGTGGGGTCACAGTCTAAAAGGGGGAGATCAGACGGATCCCTCCATTTGGGGACCCTTGCTAGTTGGTCAAAACGTAATTCGTCTCTCCTACTTTGCTATATAATACAATGGTCTGCAAAATAATTGGGTTATGTAGTGAGCGTTACTTTAGTATAATTCCGAAGGAAAAAAAAAAAACGGACGTTGCATTGGCCGGGAATCGAACCCGGGCCTCCCGCGTGGCAGGCGAGAATTCTACCACTGAACCACCAATGCCTCCGGAAAATAAGCCCTTTCAAATATTTACCAATAGTCAAAATGCTAGTTAGTATGGTGTGTTAATTTAATTTTAAATTTAAGTTCAAATTAACTGACGGAAACACAAATATGCGTTTTTTGCGGGGTATTATGTTTGGTTTTTTAACCTCTGGTTCTTAGAAAAAAACATACTAGAAGTCTAAAACAAGAAACAATTTTAAAATAAGGAAAATAAGACACAAGACCTGATTATCTCGTTTCTACCTCAATACTTGGGACGGTGTTTGGCGCATAGTAGGTTCCCCCATTTTCTGGACCATCAGTAACTCGCTTTGTAGCTTCTTGAAGCCTTGTCTTCAAACTGCCCTGCGTGAGAGAAGGACAGAAGTGGTAAAAATTCAAAATAGGAGAAAGACCGGAGCTGGGGCAGTTATCAAACTCTGAAACTGCTCCCGTAGTTCCGGTACCATACTGCTATTTTTCTATTTTATCATTGCCCTTGTCTATTATCTTGTTACTTTGCTTTTGTTTCATTTTTCCTTAGATGTCTGTCACCAGTCCCCTTTTTCCTCAACTTATATTTACAGTGTGAGCCGCTGAGTGTGAGAAGCAGCGTGATTTATTTGGGTTCTAATTCTACTTGTCTGCTGTGTGTCCTTGAGCAACCCGCTTAACTTCTCTGTGCCAGTTACCTCATCTGTAAAATGGGGATTAAGACTGTGGGCCTCAAGTGGGACAACCTGATTACCTTGTATCTACCCCTGCGCTTAGAACAGTGCTTGCCATATAGTAAGTGCTTAACAAATCCCATTATTATTATTATTATTATTATTATTATTATTATTATTATTATTATGGCCAACCCAATCAATCAATGCCTGGCAATTATTGAGCACTTACTGTGCGCAGATCCAGGGTCAAAGTCTAATTCTCACTTGTGCATTTTTCCCAGTGCTTAGTACTGTGCTTTGCACACAGTTGGCATAATATTATTACTACTAAATGCTATTGATCGAATAACTGATTATCTTATCTCTTTACTAAGAACAAGGAACTAGGAAATAGGGAAAGCAGTCTTTGGGCAAAATTTCCAATTGATTTAAAACTAAGCAAGCTGTGAGTCAGTCGGCAAGTCGTGCAGGCCCAACATGGGGAAAAAAGTTTTTCTAGTATTAATCTGAAAACTTCTTGTCCCCCTTGAAAGATCAATAAAAGGGTAAATACAAAGGAAAACGTCAATTGAATTAGCTGAGTTGCAAGATGAACCTTTTTCTGTCGATCCAGAGAGTTCAGGGCTGCACACGGATATTGATCCTATGCCGGGGGCATTTCCAATGAATAATTACTCTGTAAACAATCATCGTGTTCATAACCGGACTTCTTGGAGAGAGATTTATCTTTACAGGAGCAAGTAACTGGAAAAGCTGGGTGTGGATGCTACTCCTCCCTTAAGTAAAAGCATTTCAGCAGTTACCAAATCATCAGGCAAAAGCGGGGATTTTTTTTTTAATCAGGGTGAGGGTGAAGGATGGAAAATATGCTTTGAGCTTCTCAAAGATCACCGTTTAACAAATGTCACTTCCATGACTGTTTTAACAAGGGTCCTGCTGGAAGTGTGCGTTTATGGCCACAGAAGCTCCGTGGCCTAATGGAAAGAGCACTGGCCTGAGATTCAGAGGACAAGCATTCTAATCCTGGATCGGCCACTTGCCTGCTGTGTGACTTTGGGCAAGTCACTTAACTTCTCTGTGCCTCAGTCACCTCATCTGTTAAATGGGAATTAAGACTGCAAATGCTATGCCAACTTGTACTTCCCAAGCGCTTAGTACAGTGCTCTGCACACAGTAAGTGCTCAATAAATACAACTGAATGAATGAATGTGAGACATCGATTGTGCTTAACCTGATTAATTTGTATCTACCCCTGCACCTAGTACAGTGTCTAGCACATAGAAAGTACTCAACAAATACCATTTAAAAAAAAAAAGAAACCTCAGTCACCTGACTTATCCTGTGCTCTTTCTACCCAATCTAGGCCACACTGCTTTACTCATCTATTAGCAGTGAGGTAAATCGTTTACTCAGGAACCAGTCGCAAGAACCATAGTGGAAAGAGGGGAAAAAAATGCAACCTTTCACTTGGGCAACCTGCCCCAGGAGCTACCATATTACCAGTCCATTCTCCTGGGAGGAAGGAAGAAAGCGCGCAAGACCCATTTGATTCTTCCTGCCAAACATAATTATTTTTCCATCTATCATCTCTGCCAAATCCTGTCACAAATAGAATTTTTGACTCCTTCTGATAAGAAATCTGAGTGCCTTGGGCCAAAGATAGCAGCCACTAAGCCTAGTGATTGACATTCTGTTCATAAGCCCCCTCCTTCCTCTCCCCCCCATCTCCCTCTCCATCCCCCCATCTTACCTCCTTCCCTTCCCTACAGCACCTGTATATATGTATATATGTTTGTACATATTTATTACTCTATTTATGTTACTTGTACATATCTATTCTATTTATTTTATTTTGTTAATATGTTTGGTTTTGTTCTCTGTCTCCCCCTTCTAGACTGTGAGCCCACTGTTGGGTAGGGACTGGCTCTATGTGTTGCCAACTTGTAATTCCCAAGCGCTTAGTACAGTGCTCTGCACACAATAAATACAATTGATTGATAAGAGAGGAACACCACAGAACTAATACTCTCAGTTCTTTGTCTAGCTTCCTGTTAGAAGGACTGGGATCCTTCTAAACCTTACATCTTTGGTCTTCCCAGAAGAGTTGTGTCCCTTTTCCCCTTCTGCTTTGGGCTAGGCACTGTACCCTCTCCACCCAAATCGAATCCCAGCAGAGTTTCCAAAGAGTTTACAAGAAGCTAAGGGGGTTTCCCATGGCAAGTCTCAACCCCTACACTCTTAGAATTGCTGGGTGAAAAGACCCTGGGAGGTTATATAGAGCATCCCCCTGCTTCCAGCAGGACTGCATCTAATCCAACCCTGACAAGATATGAAGTTGTTCTATTTTTGAAATGCTTAGCAACTCTCACTCATCAGAAATATTTTCTTACAGTCTAGCCTAAATTTTGTCCACTGCAGCTTCAGTCCTCATAAAAGCTAAATAACCCACATCCTTTAATCTTTCCTCAGAACTATGATGGCTCTCCCTTAACCTCTCCCCACCTACCCAAGGCCTTCATACCCCCTTACTTTGGAAGGACCATAACTGGGTCTGAACCTCAGATAAGCATTCCCCCTCTGGCAGAAATACTGAAGATCTAAACATACTGTCCTCTTTTCTAGTCATCCTTGTATTAGATTGGATTTGACTTTGCAATAATGCCTCGCTGAGAAAAGGGACCATCGCTGTTTCAGCCATATACCATGCTAGATGGGAGATGAGGGTATCCAACCTCAGCTTCTGGAGCCTCTGGGGTGCTATGGAAGTTCCTGAGTCCTCTTGTCCTGTGCTAGAACAGTGAACTTTGCTCAAAACAGCAATTTCCCCTGATGCTACTGCTGATGCTTATTCCATTTGCCATTCACTATGACCCCAAATCTTCAAGGAACCTACCCAGTAACACAAGACATCATGATGCATGCTTTCTCCATAGATGCCTTTATCTTGCCCTGATCCCTACCAAGCTGCTTGGCTCTAACTACAGCATTTTAAGGTTGTTTTGAAATCAAATCTCATTTCCAAGATCCAAGCCACTCTTCAACTCCTCTCCCAACTCCTCCACCTCAACTCTGCATGCCTCACCCTACCTCCCAGCCCCAGCTTAAAATGCAGGTCAAAATCATTTTTCACAGCAATTCTGATCAAGCCACAGTCACTTCCAAATTTGCCCCGGCTAACATCTTAGGAGACTGTTGAACAAGAGTGTGGCTCTAACACCGATACATCACAGAACATGGCTAATAACAGCTTGCTGCTGGGGTTTAATCTGCTAAGCACTCGTAACTGATTCATTTTACAGTGGGCTTTTTCTGTTTTCTGGTCACACCATATGGTAACTGGCTGCTGCCACCACAATAGGACATTTTCACATCCCGGTGCTGATGAACTGGAGTTCTGCCCTCTCGGCTTGTGATCTGCTAAAGTGAATGTTTGGCTCATAGCATTGAATCAGATGAACTGGTAATGAGAACCAGTTCACTACCTCTCTCTAGTAAACTGCCTGTCTAGGAATCCATGGAAATCAATTAAACACAAAGGAGATTGTGCTACCAGTGCCTCCAACAGTTAAGGCTGCTTTTCCAAAGGGTCATTTGGGCATTTGCCCCGCACCTCTGACTCAACCGTCTCCACAGAGTCTCCCACATGTGGCCAACAGTAATAATTATAATTGTGGTGGTGTATGTTAATCTCTTATTAGGTGTCAAGCACTGTGCTAAATGCTGAGGTAGTCACGGTACAATTAGATCACACTTAGTCACTGCCACACTTGGGGCTCAGTATCTAAAGGGGAGGGAGAAAGGGCACTTAATCCCCATTTTACAAATGAGGAAACTGAGGCACAGGGAAGTCAGTTTCTGAGCATCCAAGCTCTGTTCATGTTAACACAGTTCTGCTGGGTAGGACACTCACCCCATCCCCAGCCCCACAACACTTATGTTAATGTCTTTATTATACTCTGTTGCTTCCCCTATCTGTAATTTATTTTAATGTCCATCTCCGCCACAATTCTATAAGCTCCTTGAGGTCAGGAGTAGCGTCTACTAACTACATTGTATTGTACTTGCCCAAATGCTTAGTACAGTGTTCTGCTTGCAGTAAGTGCTCAATAAATACCACTGATTGATACTGAGACAGCTATTCTGGCTGCCACCTGCTGACTTGTACTACTGCCAAGCATCAGCTCTGTGTTGCTGATGTTTTAGCCCAGCGCTTTGAACAGTGCCTGGCACATAGTAAGCGCTTAATAAAAACCAACATTATTATTATTATTATTAGCAGGGGTAGAATGTAAAATTATCACACACACTGCAAGCATGCACTCCAAGTATTGAACCCCTGCCAACCTGCTCGCTTCACTGCATCCCCTGCCCCAGAGGGAACATGACTGGCAGAAAAAAGAGAGAGCAAGAGGAACTGTGCAAGCCTGAGACACTAGCATCAATTCCTTCAGGATGGGAGACTCCATCCTGAGAGGATGTTGTTAGGGTGCCTCTCTGCCAGGCCCTCAGATGGCTGCCCTACACTTCGGCACATGCTCAGGCAAAGCAGATTTCCTATGGCACTGGAAGGCAGAGAGAGAAGCACATTTGAGCCATAAAACCATAATGAAATGCTCAATCTCTATCTTCTGATAACCCTCCAGCTGTCCTCCAAACAGCCCAAACCAGAATGCTCCAAATGGAGAGTGACCCTGAATAACCAGTTTAAAAATTAGCAGTTGAAGATCTAGCGTCACCACAACAAATCAGTATTTTGACTTTAAGAAATCACTGAGAAATGAAGTTCCCATTTTCTTCCTCTCCCAAAATTTCAGACCCCTGTCTATTTTATTTACCCACAGTTCTCCCCTTACCTTTCATACCCTGTTTTACTTAAGCATTCGTATACATATCCCCTTTTCCTTCTATCTGTAATTTATTTTAGTGTCTGTTTTCCCAAATATATTGTAAGCTCCTTAAGGGCAGGGATCATGTCCACTTTTTCTACTGCACTCTCCCAATCAATCAATCAATGGTATTTATTGAACACTTACTGTGTGCAGAGGACTGTACTCAGCACTTGGGAGAGTCCAATTACAACAGAGTTAACAGGCAGGTTCCTTGCCTACAGTGAATTTACAGTCCCAAACACTGCATACAGTCCTCTGGACACAGCAGGTGTTCAATGAATACTGTTAACTGATTAACCATCACTCAACTCTTTTCTCCCTATATATCTATCATCTTTTGAACATAGAAATCCAATTGCCTTCAAAAATCAATTGGTAGATATTTATTAATACTCAACATGCTCAGGGCTGTGCTAGTCAGAGAATCCAGACATTCCTAGCAGATTTACAATCTTAACTAAACATTATGCTCTGAGATCTTCAAATCTCTTAACCAAACATATGTTCCAGAAACATTTAAAATGTTCCTTGTTCTCCATAACTTATGAATTTAATATGGGCTCAGGGGATGGGCAAGGTGGGATGAAACGAGGGCTGAGAAATGTCATTTGATGCAGCCCTGGGGTGTAGTAAAGTATTCTTTACACAGTGTGAATACAAGAAATGCTGTTGATTGCCACAAATACACACACGCACACACAGAGAAAATTGTTGGGGGGAGAGCAAATTACAAAGAAAGAAGCAGCAACTGTGATATTTGCTGAGTCCTTATTATGTGCCAGAGTGATACATGCAATATAACCAAATAGATCAGACACATTCCCTGCCCCACATTGGGCTCACAGTATAAGGGGAAGGGGGAAGAGGTACTCAACCCCCATTTTACAAATAAGGAAACTGAGGCCCAAGGTCATACACTAAATGAGTCGGAGAGCCAGAGTCGAGTGGCCTAGTGGGAAGAGTATGGGCCTGCTGTGTAAGCCTGAGCAAGTCACTTCACCTCTATGTGCCTCAGTTACCTCATCTGTAAAATGGGGATTAAATGGGACAGGGACTGTGTCCAATCTGATTATCTTGAATCTACCCAGTGCTTAGTACAGTGCCTCAACAAGCGCCATTTAAAAAAAAAAACGGCTCTTTCCACTAGGCCTCGCTGCTCCCTAAGGCAGAGATTCTTGATCTTGCTGGTGCCACAGTATTTTATTAAATTGGTGAGAGGAAGTGTCTTGCCTTGCACTTGGATTTGTACCCTTTATTCACCCCACCCTCAGCCCTAGAGCACTTATGCACATATCCATAATTTATTTATTTAGATTAATGTCTGTCTCCCCCCTCTAGACTGTAAGCACCCTTTGGTCAGGGAACGTGTCTACCAACTCTGTTATACTGTACTTTCCAATTGCTTAGTTCAGTGTTCTACACAAAATAATTCAATGAATACCACTGATTGATTGATTGTCATTTCATACAAAGATGAAAGAGATCGGTTCAGGGTGTTTGAATGACCAGGAATGGCTGGGTAGGGAAAGCAAAAACCACTGTAAAGTGTACAAATCATTTAATGGGATCTCTTGGGGGCCAGAGAGTAATCTTTCTGTCCCCTTGTTAAAGAGAAAAACTGACCTCCCTTGCCTGTTGAAGTGTGGCCAAAGTGCTATCCAACTTGGGCAGAGATTCAAAGAGGGACCCATGATCTAGTCTCCTTCATTACCCACAGACAGATAACTGAAGCTGCCCAAGCCTCAGTTTCCCAATCAGTGTCCTTCCTCCATTTTTACAAGTGAGGAAACTAAGGTATAGAGCAACAAGGTGATCACAGATCCTTGGGAAACTGGGAAGGGACTGCCTTTCCCACGGTATGCATGTGGGATACCTGCATGCCTTCAGAGGATTGCCCATTGTCCGATTCTGATGCAGGCAGAATCCTGCAGGTAGGAAGAAAGGACAGAGGGAAATCTTGGTTTATACTTTGCTAATGCAGCACGTGCTGCCTGCAGAAGAAAACACTGGCAATCCAGACTCACAGACAGATAATAATATGAGACAGTTGTTAACACAGTGGGCCTTCAGAGCACATCTGCTGGTAGCACAGAAAGTCCACAAAGATGAATATGGTAAATTAGAGATCAAACAATCAATCAATCAATGGTATTTATTGAGTGCTTACTGTATGCAGAGCACTGTACTGTTTGAGAGAGTACAATACAACAATATAACAGTAAATTATTAAGAAATGCATTAGAGCGGCACAAGAATGGTGGAACACGGGAGACGGAAACTCTTCAATGCCAGTAACTTCAGTAACCAAACTCTTCCTGACCAGAGACAACCATCCCTGGCAGAAATGGAGAGGAAAAAAGAATAATTCTGCCTTCACTGGAATTTTGTGTTCTGGCTCAGCACATCTTGGCTCAACTTCTGTTAAGTGCAAGGTGGTGAAACTGCCTGTGGTATTGACTGGTGAAGTTAAAGGAAGAGCCAAACTAAAGATCAAAGAAGCAGCAAAGATGAGCCACCTCTAGATGTGGCTAAAGGCCCATACTGGAGCAGACCACTGGAGTGGATAATCAGGTGGCAAACCAGTCTAAGCGCTTCTATCCAAATGGACTCTGCAAAGGGTGCCCCTGCTACCCCTTGACTTTCATATTGCCATGGGGGATTCTTTTGTTTCAAGTGAGGGAGGCAGCGGGGCCTGGTAAAGTAAAAAGAGCCCAAGTCTGGGAGTCAGGAGGCTGGGTTTTGAGTCCCAGCACCTCCACTGGCCAACGCTTTGACCTGGGTCAAATCACTTACTCTAAGACACAGTTTTCTCATCTTTAAAATGGGGATAAAATAGATTGAGTGCTCTCATGTAGGGCAGGGATGAGGTCTGATCTCATACTCTGTACCTATCCCAGATCTTAGTAAAAGCCATAATTAAGTGCTTTTTATATTTAAAAAAAAATTCCAAAGCGCTTTCATACAAAGTATCCCATTTAATCCTCACAACTTCCCTGTAAGGTGAGAAGTAGGTATTATTCACCCCCATTTAACAGAGGAGGAAATACACGACTTGCCCAACGTCACAAAACGGGGCTGGGACAGAGCCGTGCTCCACCTCCATGCGCTTTCCACTAGACCACACTGCTTCCCAAGGGTAAAGTGCTGATTAGAACTTCCTGAATCTGAGTGGCAGTCAGATACCTGCCAGGTACCCTCCCAGGCAGGGAAAATTCTCCTGGAGAGAAGTAAGGAAAGGTCAGTCAGTTTAAATGCACTGGAACAGGATTTCAGCAGAACTAAATGATCATCTGAAAACAAATCTTGTAACGAACATGGCCTGGTGGAAAGAGCAAGGGACTGAAAATTAGGAGATCTGGGTACAAGTCATAGCTACACCAATGGCCTGCTCTGTGACATTGGGCAAGTCACAACTTCTCTGCGCCTCAGTTTCCTCATCTGTAAAAGGAGGATAAGATACCTCTTCCCTCAAATTCTGAGCTCCATGTGGGATTGTGATTGTCTGATCTATTCATACTGTAGTACCTCAGTACCTGGCACATAGTAAATGCTTAACAAATATGCTATTATTACTATTATCATTATACCACTGAAGATAAGACTTAAAAATCAAGATCTGTATTTGGAAAGCATTTCTTACACTAAAGAGTGCAAAAATAAAAATCAACATTATTGTTGTGGTTATTAGTGCTATATTATCATCTTTATTAGTGTTATCATGGAATTAGATCAAAACTTCAAACCAGCAGATCAATACCAGCCATAAAATTATTGACTAAGGAGCCACAAGTGTGGAGAGAAAAACATCCAAAATGGACCAAGAATAATTATATAATTACAGTATTCAGCACTTACTCTTTGCCCAAGCACTGTGCTAAATGCTTGGGTAGATACAAGTGTCAGATTCAGTCCCTGAAAAGAGATTTACAATCTAATCTGAAAGACTAGTTGGGGGCACTAAAATAAATTGCCGATGGGTTGAAGAAGGAAAAAGGATATGTTAGCTCAGAGCTTAAATGATACGGTGAGGAAGATATGTATATACATTCTAGGGGAAACAGTATTTAAGTGGTTAAGTGTGCAGAAGTGGTGAAATTGATGACATTGCATGGCAGTCGGGGAATATAAATTGGAGAGAAAAGAAATTAAAAGAGGAAGTCCTCCTAGACAAGATAAGATTTCAGAAAGGCTTAGAGTACTCTATGGAGTACTCAAATAATCATCTGATCCCATTTCACAAATGAGGAAATTGAGGCCCAGATAGGCAAAGTAAATTAGCCAAGGTCACATAGGAGACCAGTGGCAATGCTGGGATTAGAGCTTGGGTCTCTATGCTCTTTCCACTACTCTGGGCTGGCTCCCAAGCAGTCTCTTAAGAATTGTCAGCATTCAAGGAGTCAGCTGCCAAACTATAATCCATTGCAGCTGTCTCTTATTGCATGCTGGGTCTCTGAAGAGCCCCTGGAAATCAAGTGGTGCCAATGACTTTTCAGCCCCTTCTGAGTACTGATTCCTCCCTGACTCTGCGGTTGGGTGCCGGAACTGTCATTCAGCCTCAGACAAGTGGTGGGGTAATTAAATCAGTGCTTTTCAGGCACACAGTGCTCTCTGATTGGGCATTGATACCTTCCCGCTTGTTCTTCCTTCCTCTAAGAGATTAACTCAAATGAGTGGGAAATTGTGGCTTCCCCTTCTCTTTGCCACCAAATGGGAAAGGCAAATGAAGAAGGCAGGCTACTGGAATATTCATAGGTTTTAACGATGCAGTCAGTAAGCCACTTCTTGCTCATTATGACTTCCATACTCTGCAAATCCACTTTTGGCTGGAACCAGATTGAGGTGAACTTAGAGGACATTTGTCCAGTGTTTTTCCAGATGGAGAGGGGGAAAGTGGCAACAATCTATGACTGAGCTCCTCTTCGACACCCCCCCATACCTCCTCCCCCTGGTGATGCTGCATGGGATGTGGAAAACAATTCCGGAAATTTTACCTTGTCTACACCCTTGTTTTGGAGCCCTCAAAGGTGGCAGAGAATGCACCATCTCTAGATAGTCTGCTGAGACTCAGCACTGCATGAGTAGGAGCAAGCTATGAAAGAACAACCTGCATCTCTGTAGGCCTTTTTTAGGGTATTTAAGCACTTACTACTGGGGCTCACAAGTCTTATCCCCATTTTACAGATGAGGTCACTGTGGCACAGAGAAGTTAAGTGACTTGCCCAAAGTCACACAGCAGACAAGTGGCAGAGCCAGAATTAGAACTCTGGTCCTTCTTTGTCCAAGGCTCATACTTTATCCATTAGGCCATGCTGCTTCTTTTCTGCCTTCGCCCTTTACCTCCTTTCCTGGTTCCAAAGGGGCCTGGAAGAAGGAGCTCAGAGGGGAAGTTATAGAACCCCTGGCAAGAGTTCAAACCTACAATTACAAATGGTCAACTCTCATTATAAATGGTCACTGAACTAGAAGACTGAGAGATTGCCAGTGTGGAGAGGTGGATGGTGAAGAGCCTGGAAGTCAGTCCTGAGGAGATTTTCTCTGATGAGAAGAGACCAGATAAAGGGTTTTGGGGGAGGAGAGATGTGGGTCAAGTGATGTTTCAAGACAGAGTAAAAGAGGCACCACTTTGGTGAGCTCTTTCTTCTGGCCCACCTCCCAGGCAGCCCCAAGGGGCTGGGCAGTCTGGTGACAAGGACGAAATTAATGGCTTCATCGCCTCTGTCCCAGTTTTGAAGTTGAAGTCCCTGTCCTTTACAGTGCCCCTGCCTGCTCTGATATCCAAGCGAGAGGCACTTGAGACACTAGGGGGTCTCTTTTGCAGACTGCGAAGGGAGGGCCAAAGCTGCATGCTCGAGACTTAGCTTCTGAAATTCAAAGTCAGAAGCACATTGCACTCCTGGAGTCAGCTGCATCAAATCTGAGCAAGATGGGAGAACAGAGGAAGGCGGCCTGTGGTTGGCAAGACTTGGGAGGCAGAATGGGACAATGTGCTTTAGCCCCTCGACTGCAAACGTGACAAACAGCTTGAATAAAATCATCGAGAAAAAGAGCCAGTTCTAAAATGGAATGAGTTTCACTTGGCTCTCAGCTCAGACAGGAGAGGTAAAACAAACGTGCTTCCCAATATGAGGGCTTGAGCCCCCACTCCACTCTGGACCCTTCACTTTCCCATCTTCTAGCTCGTGAAGTTCTTTATTCATCACAAAGCAGGCTGAGTCCCAGTCAGAGGCGCTGCAGTATTTCAGTGCAAGGGGCACAGAATAACACCATTAGTTGCCAAACGTGGCTAGTGGGGTCAGGAGTTTCCTGTGCCTGTTTTGAATCCAAGAGGTCCCAGCAAATCCTCCCATTAGTACAGTGCTCTGCACACAGTAAGCACTCAATAAATACGATTGAATGAATGAATCAGAAATTCTGGCAGGATCACCACTGGATGGAGAATATCTTGAGATTACAACACTTAAGAACAGGCAGACAGGACTAAGAGGAGATGGGAAATGACATGGGAATACTTAATCTGCTGGGGATCTGATGGTTATTTGCTTCATTTCTCCAGCTGACCGTGAAATCTGGAGAGATTTGACTTTGGTGGTGTTATTTTTATATCCCAAATGAATGTGCTGCCCAAAAAGAATGAATTTGCAAATTTTGATTGCCCTTCTTGGAAGAGCACAGGATGGTTTGGATGTGAGTGGAGCTGATTTATAACTGGCAATTAAGTCACTATGAAATCCATAATTGCTTTATGCTTTTTCCCTAAGAGAGTCCGATACATTTAACAACTGCCGCTGATGAAGGAGAGGACTGTTAGGTTCTAGAATGCAAATCCTAATCTGCGTTTATAGGTGCAGAGTTCCACCTTCACCCTAGGACTCTAGTCATGAAGGGAACCATTCCTGGCCCGACTGCCTAATCAAAGAGAGGGAGAGACAAAGAGAGAGAGACAGAGAGAGAGAGAGATGCATCTCTGACAAAACCTGCCATCCCCGATGATTCTATTATGGTAGGGGTTCTCTGACTGTTGGTCTTCTATTATGGGAGGGGTGCTCATGCTGCAGAGCTTCTATTTGGGAAAGATGCTCAGGCCACAGGGCCTCTATGGTGCTCAGGCCACGAGGCTACAGGGATTTTTCTATAGTTGCCCCATCTCCTCCCATTCTCCTCTACCTGAGATGGCTTAGGGTTTCTGGGATACTGAGGCACAAAACATCCCCAGTGCTTGGTGACCCACATTCTGACAGGGCTACTGAAAATACCTAGAGGTATCTTTACCTTTCTAGCATCAAACCAGTATACCCACCAACAATGCATTCTATTCAGACACTTGGTAGCAGCACCAGTGAGGTATTACAAATCTGTAGTGTAAAGAACACTGAATTGGACTCTGGCAGGTTACAATGAAACTTAAATGCAGGGTCCCTGCCCTCAAAAATCTTACAGTCTGAGGGAGGGGAGGAAGGGGGAAACACCACAGCACAGAGGTAGCCTTCTAGCCCATCTTATCTGCAGATGAGAAAAATCGAAGTGAAACTGATACACTGCATAATCCTGGCATTTTGAATGCAGTGAGTGGACGTGTTATGTCTTCCCTTTACCATCCACTGCTTAAGCCTCCCTCATTAAGATCAATTGTAATAAATGAATGGTCCCACATAAAAAAAACCAAAAACCAAAAAACAGAAAAGCACATTTAGCCATCTTGGTAGCTAAGAGCTAGTTCAGCTGCAGAATCTTGCATGAGTTCACCAAACCACTGCATCTCTTTTTTATTTTTTTTCCCCAAACACAGTCACTCAGTCATTCTTCTTAGAAATGCACAGCCTATAAGATTGACAAGTTATGGGAAAACACTGTGTATAGAACAGATGGCATTGTGTAACTTTGTCACAGCCTAGCAGTCTCTCTCCATCTCTGAAGTTACTGTCAGACTGAAATTTAATGGCTCCAGAGATGTGATTATTTCTCACTTCTTTTCCAATCTAGGAAAAGTCCCAATTTAATATAATGACTAAGAAAAATTTAATTTGATAGCGTTACTCATTTTGTGCCTATCCAAGAGCTTTAGATCAGTGGGGCTAAACCAGGAGGACCCAGCTCCAATCTAATTAGATACAAAAAGACCTATTTACCTAGTAGAAAAGCTAGTACCAAACAAATATGAGGTTTTCAAACAAAGGGAAAAGAGCACCCTATAAATCATTAACTATTTTACTATTCCTTTCTGGTTTTTAAGGGTGCCCTGCCCTAACCCCTGAGCAACCCTGAATGTTAACATGGGGAAACAAAGTGCAAATTGATTTCCAAGTTTCCCCCACCTCTCCTACTATGAGAAAATTGCATTTGATTTCTGTTTCCTCATGTGGGACAAAGACTGTATCCAATCTGATTATCTTGTATCCACCCCGGGTTTTAGCACACTGCTTGGCATAATAAGAGCTTAATAAATACCATAAGAAAAATAATTACCATTATTAGTAGTATTATTTATTATAAGATGCTCTTCTTCATTCCAAGATCTTTTGAGGTCTGAAAAGCAAAACTATGCGGAAGGGATGTCTGGAGCACATTTCTATTAACCCTGAACTGTTCCCTGGGGAAGAGAGTCCCTTGTCAGCAAGTCAATTTCTTGCCAAAACATAGTCCTTTTCTGGCTGCTACTTCCAACCTGGAAGGATAAAGCCAATGCCTTCAGGTTTTAAAATTCTAAAAAATCTAGTATTCCTGGATAAAAAGCCTTTAGCAGGTGCAACCAAGGAGCAAGCTCTGAAGACAACGGGCTCTTGAACTTTGGTCCTGTCCCTGCCCCAGCCTCAGCCCCTCTGGGCTTTAGGCATGCAGGTGCCCGGAGCCACGGCTCAGTGAGGAGAAGGATGGATCTCTGCAGAGATGTGCGCTGGCCTGGCTAGAGGGGACAAATAGCCCAGGGCACTAAGTCACAAAAACAAAATGTGGGTTGGGATCTTGAAGGATAATCTCCCCAGACTGAAAAGCTGGTGTGAGATGGGCCTAATAAACAGAAACGAGCCTCTCCTCCATTTTCTCCATCCTGAATATGTCATTGCTCCTGCTACACTTGGGGTGGCCAACAAGGCCCAGCTCAAGACAGGGGATAATCTTTTATTCCCATCCCTCTCAGCCACCCATGGCTGCAAGGATGGTGGGTTTCTTGTTCCATCCACTGGGGACAAGACTGTAAGCTTGCTGCAGGCAGGGAATCTGTTCTGTTATATTGTTGTATTGTACTCTCCCAAGAACAGTAAGCACTCAATAGATATGAATTACTGGCTGAATGAGGTCTAGCCTGTGATAACCTGGACAGAGACTCCTCTGGGGCCCTGTTCACACTCCCTGCCCCTACCCCTTGATTAGTTGTAACAAGCTTCAATGACACTCCCACACACAGTAGAGATCAAAACACAGTTCTCAAAAGCCCATGATCTCCCTGAAGCTAATAACGGTCTTGGAAAAGGAGGATTTTATTTCCAGAAGCTTTGAAATGCAAATCCACATCCATTATCTCTAGCCATCCTAGCACCAGTTAGACTCATCCCAGCAGAAAGTACAAATGGGATCAGTAATAAAGGGAAATTAGATGGGTCTTTCTTAGTCTCGCAGGGGTAACCATGCCTCATCATGCCCTTCTGCCTGCTATCGAGCTACAGCTCTTCACACCATCTTCCTCACAGGCCGCAAGTTTAGAAATTTGGGCTGAGGGCCCTAGAGGAAGGAGGACTTGTTCCTCTAGACACTGAGCTCACTGTGGGCAGGGAATGTGTCTGCTATATTGTACTCACCCAAGCACTTAGTACAGTGCTCTACACACAGTAAGTGTTCAATATATGTAATTGATATCAGCCATGAGTATTGAATTATTTATCTAAATGGAGAGAAAAAAATGGTCATTTTATCAGCCCTGTTTTACAGAAGAGGGAAATTCCATTCTTTTTACTTATGCCTGGAAATGCTGCAACTGGCAGTGACTTTCAGGATGAACATATTTCAGGATCAGCTGAAACAGTTATCCCCCTGAGGCTTCAAAATGATATTATAAGTACCAGATTAGCCAAATGCCTGTGCTAACACTCTTAGCTCTTGGGCAGCAGGTACAGTCAGCAGAAAAATACAAAAACCACTGAGTGGTTTTACAAAATAACACCCTTTCTGACCAAAAAGGCACAAGCTGTAATCAAGATAATGCGCACACAGGTCCAACACACACACACACACAAATAAAATTTCACAGCTCAATTTTCACTTGCCCAGTCCTGTCCCCCATCAGTCATAAGATCCTGCACTAGAAACACAGAATGGATCCACCTCACCGTAAGCTGCAGTGCCAGAAGCTAGATTCTGGATTTTAATGAAACCATTTCCCTGCTCCTACTGGCCCATAGTTTCCCATCATCGTTTTGGTTTGTCCACACTTTTCGCAGACAATGAAAATGATCCGATTTTAAAATGTTTCATTTTCCTTGCACTGGATCAAGTCCCCTCGAGAGCCAGCCATTGCAGAAGCACCCAAAAGCATCATTTGAGGCCACTGAACACAGAAGTGAGGCTTTGTCGCCTGGATGCACAAATCATTTTAATGTCAATACTAATGCCACAGAGATTAAGCCAAGTAAAAAAAAGTATTTGGGTGACAGTTTATTAATCCACTCACTCTCCTCACTTAAACTCAACCAGCAGGAACACTCTGGAGAGTCCAGACTCATTAAGGAAATGGCCCTGCACCCCGGGAGTCATATGCTAAGCATTCTAACTTGCTAAGTTAGGTGACCATGTATTTTGCATGGTCTGTGTTGCCGACTTGTACTTCCCAAGCGCTTAGTACAGTGCTCTGCACACAGTAAGTGCTCAATAAATACGATTGATTGACTGATTGATTGATTTGCAGCAATAGTGCTCTACGGGATAATGAACCAGCCAATTGCATAGGTAGATGTGTTGTTGTGTTACTGCTTTTAAGAATTTGCTTTTAAACTAAGTTGGTTATGAAGTCTCTGTGTCTCAGTTTCCTCATCTGTAAAAATAAGGATTAAATCCTACTCCCCCCTACCTAGAGTGTGAGCCTCATGTGGGATATGGACTGTGTCCAAACTAATAACCTTGTATCTATTCCAGCACTTAGAACAGTACTAGTACATAGTAAGTGCTAAACAATTATTACTATCATTATTTGGCCGAATTCTCTTTTCTGACTCTCCCTTCCCCAGACACTGATGTCAAAGTTTCAGGCTTTGATCCCTAGGGCTCTGGTCTCTTTTCTTGGTGAGCTGAGTGCAAAGGAATGAAGGGCATTCAGACCATAATGCATCATTTCCCAACTCAGTGAAGAATGAGAATGATGCACTACACTCTTAAGGATAATGGAGAACTAAGGCCTATGGGATCTGAAGACTTGCAATTGTCTTCCCTGATTTTTTTTTCAGTCTTTTTGGAGTTTTTTTGGAGGAATTTGAGGCCTGAGGTCATGTTGCATCTCTCCCACTTTCCCACTCACAAGTGCACCAAGTCCCTCCCTCTGAATGGTGTCCATGACTCGGCGCTCCAGCTGATTTCCCCATGTGACCTTAATACGCCCTTCAGCAGCGTATTAAGGAGCAAGCAGTCCCCACTCTACAAACTTCTAGACTATTCCCTCTTCCCTGTGCCTGGGTTGAGTTACCTCCATCACAGCCTCCAAGATGGGGGCCCCAAATGGCAGAAAAGGAAGAACAGGCCAAGGCAAAGAGAAGGAGACGAAGAGAGTACAAGACTGAGAACTCCCTGAAGTACAGGGACCATGTCTACTTCCCCCTTGTGTATTCTTTCCCAGCACTTACGATAGTGCTCTGCACACAGTAAGCACTTAATAAATACTACTACTATTATCACTACTTTTATTACAGAGAGAGTCGAGGGAGCAAATCAGAGCCACAAACAGAAAAACACACACACACAAACACACACACATGTTCTTACACAACCCAACTGCCTCAGTAGCTGTGACTGCGTCAAATAGTCCTGCCCCACAGCAGTCATCAGAAGAGAGTAGCAGCAGGAACAACACAGCAGCAGTGAGGAGAAGCCTCAATGAGGGGTGTTTGTTAAAGCACATAACTGTGCGTTAAGCACTAGAGTAAATATAACATAATCAGGTCGACACAGTCCCTGTCCCTCTAGGGGTTCACAATCTAAGTGGGAGGGAATCTCTCCCACTGTAAACTGTGTCTAGACAGCCTGTAGACTATAAGCTTGTTGTGGGCACGGAACCCAAGCACTCAGTACAGTGCTCTACATGTAGTAAGTGCTCAATACCATTGACGATGAGGGAGAACAGCTATTGAATCCCCATACTACAGATGAGGAAACTGCGGCACAGAAAAGTGACTTGCCTGAGGTCACAAAGTAGGCAAGGGGCAGAGCTGGGATTACCAACCCAGGTCTCACTACTCCCTGTCATGCCCTTTTTCCTTTCTGTTTCCCTTACTAATAATAATAATAATAATGGCATTTATTAAGCGCTTACTATGTGCAAAGCACTGTTCTAAGCGCTGGGGAGGTTACAAGGTGATCAGGTTGTCCCACGGGGGGCTCACAGTTTTAATCCCCATTTTACAGATGAGGGAACTGAGGCACAGAGAAGTTTAGTGACTTGCCCAAAGTCACACAACTGACAGTTGGCGGAGCCGGGATTTGAACCCATGACCTCTGACTCCAAAGCCCGGGCTTTTTCCACTGAGCCACGCTGCTTCTCTACTACCTTACTACCATCATGTTGCCTACTCCAGACCAACTTCTGACGTCAGTTTCTCTAAAACTGCAGCCTGCTCTGTCCAGGGCCCAGTAGAATCAACCTCAGAAGATGGAGCATTTCTTCCTCCTTTCTATAAATTATTTTGTGACAGTCTTCCTGGTTAGGCTGTAAGTTCCTTGAG
Organism: Tachyglossus aculeatus; assembly: GCF_015852505.1. Lineage (NCBI taxonomy): Eukaryota > Metazoa > Chordata > Mammalia > Monotremata > Tachyglossidae > Tachyglossus > Tachyglossus aculeatus. Next base: position 7,957,151 of record NC_052084.1, on the reverse strand, counting down.
GGCAGGGACCATGCCGCTTGCTTTCTTATTCTCTCCCAAACACCTAGTACAGTGCTCTGCATTCAGTAGGTACTAAATACTATCAATTGATTAATTCATTCAATCATATTTATTGAGCACTTACTGTGTGCAGAGTAATTGATCTTGCCATTGGTCCTTTTCGCTGCTTGTTAGCATTAGCATCTCACACATGGAAGGAAATGAAAGGAGATAAAATTCTACCCTGGCCATTCAGGTTCACAGCGGCAAGTTTGGTGGGGAAATTGAAATTACTTGTTAAAGAGAGTCTTGGGGCTAGATACGATCTCCCTGTCCATAATGATCGTGAACAATCCAGAACAGAGTCACTCCTTGTGTGGCATGCTTGGCCAGAGTGCCTCCAGCATTCCACTCTTCAACTAACCTCACCTCCATTTGCTGGCTCTCTCTCTACCCAATGTTATTACAAATATCTTCCAAATCCGAGCCTGATCATTATGTCTCAGCAAAGCTACTTTATCACATTTTCCTGCGGAGACTTTTGCTTTTCTTGGTGCTGTTTCCTGTGACATAAGAGAATTTCCCTCGCCAAAGACTTTTTTTTCCTTTTTTTTTAAAAGCTGTTCCAAGACCCAAGGGCTCTCAATTTTTGGACACAATTTTTTAGTAGTTTTAAAAGCTCTCAGTCTCCCAGAGGGGTGGAGAGGCCTATATTTTAGGGGTAAGGAGGACAAGCCCTCTGAAGAGTTGGGGGTGAGAGCAATGACCAGAGGAGAAGAGCATTGCCTCTTTTCACCCTATAACAGGGCAGAGACCCATGATTAGAGAAGAGGCCCTTTGTCTGGCAAGGCTTCCCCAGCAATTAGTGTAAGTGACAGCCCACCATGTTGTCTCAAGCCCTTTCTTTCTAGCCAGTTTTCAGTGTCGCAGTTGAGAACTGTTTCAGTGTGGCCTAGTGGAAACAGCCCAGGCCTCGGAGTCTAGGGATCTGAGTTCAAATCCTGACTCCGTCACTTACTTGATATGTAATCATGGGCAAGTCGCTTAACTTCTCTGTGCCTCTCCTCATATGTAAAATGGTGATTAATCATCTGTTCTCTCTCCCCTTTAGCCTGTGGCTCATAGGCCACAGGCCTGCTATCCATGAGGAATAGGAACTGTGTCCAGCCTGGTAATCCTGTGTCTACCCCAGCGCTTAGTATAGTGCTTGGCACATAGAAAGTGCTTAACAAATACCATAATTATTACTATTAAGTGTCACTTCCTTAGCTCTAGCCCATGGCTCCCATTTACTTAGCTCCCCCACTGACCTGCCACTCTGGTATTTCCTTCAAAGATAAAATCCCCTCTGTCTGCAGGCTTTACCTTAGGTATGAGTCATTCCACTTTATCCTGGTCCCACACTTCCGGAGACTTAGGATTCTGGCAGCTTTGTCTTCTACTCAGATTTATCCCTCAGAAGGGGAGAGTTCCCCAGTGGATTGAATTTAAAGGGGAAAAGTGGAGAGGCGTTACTATGTGAGCAACATATATTCCTCCATCACCTCCCCTGTTACTCCCCTCCGCTGGGTGTCAGGAGAGATTGAAAGGGATTAATAGGTGTAGGAGATAAACTGTAAATCAAAAACGTTGAGGAGACTGTAAAAGGAATTGTTTCCTGAGAGAGAGTGAAGAGGTTAGAGCTACTGCAAAGGGCCCTAGTAATCAAGGACCCTTTCTACTAGTGGCTCTCGAAGGTGGTCAATGCATAGGCAGAAACTACATAAATGACCTTACACCTCAACACAGCTGTTTGTGCACATTCAGCGACTAGTCTTAAATGGGGTCCGGGGTTGGTTTTAAATGCACAATGATAAGGTATTGAGTGGAAATATAGTGGTGTGGGTGGGGAATTCTGGGGACTGTACAAAAGCAAGTAACAGAGGAGCTAAAGGCCTTCATGGAATTCCCATGTTACCTGGGACATTCCTTTGGGAGTTCTTTCATCCTGGGAATGATGCAGCTCTGGGTGCCTCTAAAGCAGACCCCCAGGGCTGACAGCAATGGCCCCACAGTGCTGGCTGGATTAACCCACAGGTACCAAGGGATGGCTACTCTTTTCAGAAACGTGCTGGTCCGGCAACGTTTCAATAGGTACCAGCAGAGAAGATGCCAGTGAGAGGAACATACTCACATTGGACCTGGAATTCCTGAAGCACTGTCACCCAGAAGTCGTGGGTAGGCCTGGGAGAGAGGCTAGGATGACCAGTGATGCCACTTAAAAATACAAGGTATTCCTTTGAGACTCCCCAAAACAAACACACACACACACACACACACACACACACACCACCCCGCCCCCACAAAACTAGTGGGACCCAACTAATTCTGCCTAAACCTGTAAAAGGGTTAACTTTACAGATCCCCACTCCACTTTCTCCCTTCCTGTGGGGAGAGAGCTGGGAAACAGGGGAGAGAAGAGGCAAGGCTAGATCTGCAGTGTTTTCTCCTTCCACACTAAGGACTCAACCCACACCCCCAGCAAGGCCCGCAGACCTAATTTATGGTGCCTCAAATGCTCCAATAACCTCACCCAGGCAGGAGTCCTAATTATCGCCTAGAGAAGCCTGGCAGAAAGAGGAGAATAAAGGGGAGCAAAGCAATAAAGAAACACATCCCTGGCACAAGTCACCAGAGCAGTAGGTGTCAGGCCCAAGAATCAGATACAGGCCTGATTTGAGAGTGGACCACTCTTTCCCTTAAATGACCCTAGCTCCTGACTCTTTGGTGCCATCGACTATAACGTGTCAGGCGGCAGAAGTCTGGGAGAAGTAGAGAAGAAAACTCTCTCAGAAGCCTAGGATTTCTGAAGCACCATTTTATGGCATTGCTGGCAACCCCCCAGACTGAGCCCCCTCCTTCCTCTCCCCTTCTTCCCCCTCCCCATCCCCTCGCCTTACCTCCTTCCCCTCCCCACAGCACCTGTATATATGTATATATGTTTGTACATATTTATTACTCTATTTTACTTGTACATATTTATTATATTTATTTTATTTTGTTAATATGTTTTTGTTTTGTTGTCTGTCTCCCCCTTCTAGACTGTGAGCCCGCTGTTGGGTAGGGACCGTCTCTATATGTTGCCAACTTGTACTTCCCAAGCACTTAGTACAGTGTTCTGCACACAGTAAGCGCTCAATAAATACGATTGAACGAATGAATGAATGAACCCCAGGTTGATTCAGCTCATCCCACTTACAGTCATCCTTCAGCAGACCCCAAATTTCTTTCCTCTGTCTTTAACTGCACCGACCCAAACTCCTTCAGGGATTTCCAAAGAGAAACGACACATCTTGCTATTGAGATGTATTATTCAAAACCTGCTGCCCAAAGCTGCTTCTTCCTGGAGGATTCACCATTCTGGGGTAGAGGGTAAATTACTCATGGATTCATTGAGGGGTGGGGGGAGGAACAGAATGGAAAGGCGGGTACCAGGGTGCGGTGGAAGAGCTCGATAAAGAGCAGAAGTGATCAGTCTGAAGTTAGTAAATCTCTAGGGTCTCATTCTTTTTCAGTAGTGCTTGCCCAGTTCTCTTTCCAAGAAAAAGGACCCACTTTAGTTTGAAATTCAAACACTCCCGCACCCTTTACCTCTTTCCTCATTCCCATCCCCCTACCTCCCCCCGCACCTCAGAGTGATCAGATCTTCATCCAATTTTAAATAACAGATGATCATATTATCCCATCAGCTGGGATGGAATCAGTCAGTGGTATTTATTGAGCCCTTACTATGTGCAGAGCTCTATACTAAGTGCTTGGGAGAGTACAATTAGCAGACACATTACCTGCCCAGAATGAGTTTACAGTTTAGTGAAGAGCATCACCTTCACACTTGCACACATTCCCTTCCCACTCAGCAACCGTGAGAGTGAGCAAGCCCGATGCTGAAGTTTTCCAGTATTGTGACACTACAGTACCATGAGACAAATCCCAGAATGGGATTTGGGGCCAAAGCTAATGCATTCTAAGCATCCTCTTATCTGATTAGGAAGTACAAACATTTCAACTGAGTAAGAGTAACCAGAGGTCGGTTCCAACTTGCTGGTTAACCAGGAAAAACCTAGCTTAGCTGTATTTTTTTAACTGCCTGGGACAACTTACAAAAGCCTGAGACTCTCCTGGTAAACCCAGTATGCATGGTCAGCCTACTAATAAAGCAACTCTCTCTTCCCCAGAGCATTCAGATTAAGGGGGAAATCAATCAAAACTTCAAACACAATCAGTCTTTATCACATCTTTTCTCAGGGGCCTTAGAGAGCAGGGTCCGTGGACCTTGCCTTAGCTGTGATGGCCTGGGAAGGGGGAATCCAGTACTTTCATCTTTATTATTAAAGTCCTACTTCCAACACCTAAAACTCTCTCTCAGAGGCCTTCAGAAAGATGACATCTCTTTTCCCTACAAGGTGTCTCCACTCACTCATATAGGGCATCTCTCATCTCATTCTCTCCTCTCATAATAATAATAATAATAATAGCATTTATTAAGCGCGTACTATATGCAAACCACTGTTCTAGGCGCTGGGGAGGTTACAAGTGATCAGGTTGTCCCACATGGGGCTCACAGTCTTAATCCCTATTTTACAGATGAGGTAACTGAGGCACAGAGAAGTTAAGTGACTTGCCCAAAGTCACACAACTGACAAGTGGCGGAACCGGGATTTGAACCCATGACCTCTGACTCCAAAGCCCAAGTTCTTTCCACTGAGCCATGCTGCAGAGTCAAAACTTTAGTCCCTCAAATATCCATGTTACTCCCTCTCCTTCTGAAGCATATTTGGAATATGGGCTTGCAAATCCTCTTTTTTCCACTCTCTCTCTCTCTCTCTCATTCCCTCCTCACACTCACTCACTCACACAAACACACACTAGTCATTCATGCTTTACTCACACAACCTCGCTCTCAACCTGCTACACCCCAGCCACATCCGTCGGAAACACCTGTCTGCCCCAGCTGGCTCCAAGAAATTCCCGGTGGCATATGTTTTGATAAATAGGCTATATTAGAAGAACAAAAGGAAGAAGAAGAAGAAGAAGAATGAATCTATTAAGCAGCATAACTGGTATTTGGAATCAGTGTCCCCTGGTACACTTCCATAACATTTTTCTACTGTTATTATTCAACAGAAATACTGATAAAAGTCAATGGGGCAGTGAAGACAAATAGTGAAAAGCAAACAGAGTATTCATGCATTCTACCATGGACTTGCTCCCAAAGACGAATGGTCATTCTACAGAATACTGAGCTTCATATGTGACCCAGAGGATTAGGGCTGCTATATTTTAGCAAATGCCTGGCCCTGGCTGGAATGTCAAAGAAAGACTGGAGGATTATATAAGGAGGAGACTTATATGCCCCTCGTGAGCCATAGGGAGGTCAGCAAATCACTTCATTCAGCTCTAAATCTATGAGGTGTGACATTTTGGCTGACATGGAGATCTCCCTTATTTTCCTTTTGATAGCAACACTGGACAGATTGCCGCTTGTATTGCTGTATATATTCAGGCTCTGACAGCTCGGCAGAATGACTTTCCCTGCTCAGAAAAGGGCATTTTCAACTCTGCCGTGCAGCCAGAGATTGGACAGTGCTTGCATTCAAGTCCCGTCCTGCAGGCTGGCCACTCCTCTTGCAAGAAGAGTATTCTCACCTTGTTTCCAGGGGGAAGGTGGAGAGAAGAAACTTGTTTTTCCATTGCCAGGAGGATGGGGGACCCAGGGCAGCTAGTGTTTGGCTTTCAGTTCCTGTAAGCTTTCTTTGCCAAAGTCCAGACAACCGAAAAATGAACGATCCCTTTCTGGAAGGCATTCTGGGAAGCGCGCAAAGAGAGGAATGAGGGAAAGCGCTCAGGGGAGTCCATCCCGCCATCAGCCCATGGAACCTTATGCGTCACCTCGACGAGGACCACAGGTCTTCAGCCTCTTGGGTTACTGTTCCACCATCCCAGCATAGCTAGACCTCTAGAGGTGGCAATTTGCACCAGTCTACTGAGCATTCAGATACAGAGAAGGAATTGTCCTGTTAGAGGCCCTTACCAGTGCCTCTGCCCATCATTCAAGGCCAAAGACCCCACACTGAACTGCTAACTATCCAGGAAGCACAATAGAAGCTATGCTTTACCAATAATAATAATGGTGGTATTTATTAAATGCTTCCTATGTGTCAAGCACTGAACTAAGCATTGGGGTAGATACAAGATAATCAGGCCGGACACAGGCCCTGTCCTCCATGGGGCTCACATGTAGCCTAAGTGAAAGGGAGAAAAGGTATTTAATCCCCAATTTTACAGATAAGGAAACTGAGGCACAGAGAAGTTAAGTGTTCAAGGTCCCACTGCAGGCAAATGCTGGAGATGGGGTTACAACCCAGGTCCTCTGATTTCTGGGCTTAAGCTCTTTCCGTCAAAGTCATCCTGGCTGGCATGCAAAAGGAAACCCCTCTTTTATTGATTTGGCTGGTAAGATCCCCAAGGGCCTGGGAGAAAGGGAAGGGAGGGAGAGAGGAGGGAAGTGAACAAATTATTCAAAATTGGAGGTTTAAAATAAGAGTTTGTAGCCTCTGTTGTTTCATCTAAGCCTTTTTGGAATGCAAGCCCAAGGAAAACAGACTTCTCATCTCCCAAAATCCTTGCATTTGGGCTGTCAACCTTTCAGGCATTCCCTTTGACAGAGATAGATTCATGCAAGGTGGCATATCTTGACCATGAGGGGGAAATTTAAAACTTTCATTTTAATAGCTCCAAAACTACGTTAGTTGACTGCTGTTCTGACCTCGCTTTTCCTCCTCCTCCACTCTTCTCCCCTCTGCTTCCTTCTTCTGGTCAGGCTCTGGTAGGGAATGCTTCTTACGAGGAGGAGGGAGGGCCTCTGCTGGGCCTACACTGGAGGCCATGAACAGACCAGGCCAGCGGGAATCCTCTTTCCCAGCCAAAGTTTGAAAAGGCTTTCTGGGGAGAGTTGCCTTTGGGGCCATTGGAGGTGGGATCACTGAACACTGGACCAAATTAAATGAGACAGGAGGGCCAGGCAGTTAGGCAGAGGTCAAGGGGGAGGCTGCCAGCATTTGACTTTCAGAAGACCTCAGTCCAACGGCATTGCAGGAAACAGGACCTGGGCATGAGTGTGAACAGAGGAGCTGGTGGGTCAGAGGGTCAGGTCCCGGGGGACACAAGCCAAGTGGTTGGGATACAGTAGGGAAAACACCTGGTAAGAAATCTTTCTGTGCCTCAATTTCCTTATCTGTACAATGAGGATTCAATACCTATTTGCCCTCCTTCTTCGGCTGGGAGCCAGCCCCATGTGGGACAGGGACAGTGTATGACCTGATTATCTTGCATCTACCCCACAGTAAGCACAGAAAAAATGCCACAGTTATTCATTATTAGGATTGACTCTAGGCCCCTTCCATCCCCAGGATTCTGGGAAAAAGACAGGGTAGGGAGCTTGCATGTGGAGCTTCAACAGGATAGCAAGTAGAGGAAGGGTTGCTTTTTTTAATATGGTATTTGTTAAATGCTTACTATGTACTAGGCACTGTTTTAAACACTGAGGTAGATACAAGCTAACCAGGTTGGACACACTCTATGTCCTACGTAGGGCTCACTGTCTTAATCCCCTTTTGACAAATGAGATAACTGAGGCACAGAGAAGTGATGTGCCCAAGGTCACACACAGCAGACAAGTGGAGGGGCTGGCATTCGAACCCAGGTCCGGGATCTGGGGGCTGCCTCACAGGTACCTGTTAAAAGGAAGAGCTGGGCTGAAAACACCATTCAGCAGGTAGTCTTTTCCTGCTGTATCATGTCACAACCCCTACAAATGTATTTCATTTTCGGGGAGGCAGGGAATGAACACGCATTTTCAAAGCTTTTTTTAAATGACCAGTCCTGTATGAAGAATGACTAGAGATGCTAATGCCTCATAAGGCCTCACCACAATACTGGCGAAATAGCCTGGTGCTGGAGTTTATGGATTCCAGAACAATTTATCCCTTCCTGATAATGCAAAAAGTCAGTTATCTCACCTTCAACATTATTATGCTCTGGCTACAGCAGAGTGTGCAATCCGCTGGCTAGCTTGATGATACAACTTTTTGAGGGAGGGATGGGGGACGAGGTTGAAGTTATCCAAAGCCAGTCTCAAAGCTCCTGAATGCAGTGACAATGACCCAAGTCCATAATAACAATAACTATGGTATTTGTTAAGTGTTGGGGTAGATACAAGATAATCAAGCTCCACACGGGGCTATTATACTATATTGTTGCAGTGTACTCTCCCCAGTGCTTTGGTCAGTGATCTGCACATAGTAAATGCTCAGTCAATACAATTGACTGGCTAAATGACTAAATTAAGAGGGAGAACAGGTATTGAATCCCCATTTTGCAGATGAGAGACCTGAGGCATAGAAAAGTTAAGCGGTTTGCCCAACATCACACAAAAGACAACCGGCAGTCAGGATTAGAACCCAAGTCCTCTGACTCCTAGGCCCATAATCTTTCCACTACGATACACTGTTTCTGCCATCTCCCCATTTTCCCTCATGATCCTCCTGTAGTTATCTCACTGATACCCCACACCCAACTAGAAGTGAGGCAGAGATGTCAAAAGGCCCAAATTCCTGAAGCATGGATGAGGCTGGAGCATGCCAGATCCCAGGATTTTAACTTGTCACCCCCTCTATCCATTGAGGTCCAGAAACTGCTTCCTGGTTTCCTCAACATCAACCCCATACGAAGTCCCCCTGACAAATCTTGGACTCTCTGCCCAAACACAAGTCCCTGGGAGGGAGGGAGAAAGAAGGCTAGGGAGAGAAAAGGGAGAAGGAAACTCAATAAGGACTCACTAAACACATTAAATAGGCACTTAATAAATCGTACTGATATTCTCGAGGATTTCTTCAGGAAACTTTCATTGAAAGATATCTGGGTAATTAGAAGTAATAGTATGTGCTTAAGTACTGTGTGCAGAGTACTGTACTAAGCACTGGGACAAAATACACAGGTGGGAATTAAGCATAGAACATGTACCTCATGGGACTCGCAACTCAAAAATCTCCAGTGGCTACCAATCAACCTACGCATCAGGCAAAAACTCCTCACTCTCGGCTTCAAGGCTGTCCATCACCTCGCCCCCTCCTACCTCACCTCCCTTCTTTCCTTCTACAGCCCAGCCCGCTCCCTCCGCTCCTCTGCCGCTAACCTCCTCACTGTGCCTCATTCTCGCCTGTCCCACCGTCAACCCCCAGCCCAAGTCCTCCCCCTGGCCCGGAATGCCCTCCCTCCGCACATCCGCCAAGCTAGCTCTCTTCCTCCCTTCAAAGCCCTACTGAGAGCTCACCTCCTCCAGGAGGCCTTCCCAGACTGAGCCCCCTCCTTCCTCTTCCCCTCCTCCCCCTCCCCTTACCTCCTTCCCCTCCCCACAGCACCTGTATATATGTTTGTACATATTTATTACTCTATTTATTTTACTTGTACATATTTACTATTCTATTTATTTCATTTTGTTAATATGTTTTGTTTTGTTTTCTGTCTCCCCCTTTAGACTGGGAGCCCACTGTTGGGTAGGGACCATCTCTATATGTTGCCAACTTGTACTTCCCAAGCGCTTAGTACAGTGCTCTGCACACAGTAAGCACTCAATAAATACGATTAAATGAATGAATTAATCTAATCAGAATAATATTGGTAATTTGTTACCCTTTTTTTTTCCAAAGCACCTTCCCAGCAATAATTCTGGAGTGTTTAACCAACTCTGTTGTACGGTACTTTCCCAAGTGCTTCCTGAAAAGCAGTGTAGCCTAGTGGAAAGAGCATGGGCCTGGGTTCTAATACTGGCTCTGCCAATTGTTTGCTGTGTGACTTTGGGCTAGTCATTTGACTTCTCTGTGCTTCAGTTTTCTCAACTGTAAAATGGAGATTAAATACCTCTTCTCCCTCCTGTGAGCCCCATGAGGGCCAGGGACTGTGTCCCACCTAATTAACTCATACCTTCCCCAGAATTTAGAACAGTGTTTGACACATAGTAAGTGCTTAACAAATACCACAAAAAAACACTTAGTACAGTGATCTGCATATAGTGAGAACTCAATAAATATTACTGATTTACTGATTAGTCCTGGTCCTCTTAGACCTATATGATCACTGACAAATAAGCCTTATGAAAAGCTGAAAGGACTCAATGACTTAGCACAGACTTTAAGAGTTAAGAAACTTCAAGGTGTTAAAGGCCATTTTTGCAGGTCCTCAGCAAGGAAATTGCAAAACTCCTGGTGAGATTCTGTAACCAATTATTATAAATGGCCACTGAACCAGGAGATTAGAAGTTCACCTAGATAACGTCCAGCTATAAGAAGGTTCCAGGGATGTTCTTGAGAATTATAGACCAAGAGGCTTCATGCCTATACCTGGAAAATTGATAGAATCTATAATTGAATTTATGACCCGTGAATGCTCGGAAAAGCACTACCTGACAAGGGAAAGGCAGTGTTTTTCCTACAAATGGAATTCAGTCTTCACTAATCTGCTGAAGTACTCTGAAGGGGTCAGTAACTGTGAGGATAGAAGGGAATCCATGGGCAGAATACAGCTAGGGTTTCCAAAGTCCCTTCATGACAGAACGTTTTTTCCAATCCTTTGACTACACTGTTTTGTTTTAAAAGGTCACTGGTACAAATCCAAGGATTGGAAAAATGTTCTGTCAAAATGGGGGGAAGGACTAAATGACCACTTTTCTGGATTGGTTAATAGTAATTATTATTATTATTATGTGCTTACTATGTGTCAAGCACTGTACTAAACACTGGGCTAGATAGAAGATAATTAGGTTGGTCACAGTCTCCATCCCACATGGGAATTACAGTTAAAGCAGGAGGGAGAACACGTGTAAGCTCATTGTGGGCAAGGAACAAATCTACCAACTGAATTGTACTGTACTCTCCCAAGAACTTAGTATAGTGCTCTACATTCAGTAAGCACTCAAATATGATTGAATTCCCATTTTATGGATGAGAAAACTGAGGCACAGAGACTTTCATTCATTCATTCAAATTTATTGAACACTTACTGTGTGCAGAGCACTGTACTAAGCGCTTGGAAAGTACAATTCAGCAACAGAGACAATCCCTACCCAACAACAGGCTCACGGTCTAGAAAATAATAATGATGGTATTTGTTAAGCGCTTACTGTGTGCTAAGTACTGTTCGAAGTGCTGGTGTAGATACAAGGTAATCAGGCTGTGACACGTGGGGCTCACAGTCTTAATCCCCATTTCCCAGATGAGGTAACTGAGGCCCAGAGAAGTTAAGTGACTTGCCCAAGGTCACACACTAGACAAATGGCAGAGCCAGGATCAGAACCCATGACCTCTGACTCCCAAGCCTGTGCTCTTTCCACTAAGCCACTCTTTAACTGACTTGCCCAAGGATCGCAGTGCCAGAGATATGATTAGAACCCAGGTCCTCTGATTCCCAGGCCCATGCTCCTACTTGGCCACGCTCAGGAGTAGGGAAAAATGGACTGAGTATTTTTGTAGGAACGTGGTACCGGCAGAAGAGTGAAGTATGGACTGGAGTGGGATATGGGGTCAAGGGAGGGATTTTTTTAGGACAGAGGAGACTTGAGCATGTTTGAAAGCAGTAGAGAAGAAGCCATAAGAGAATGAACAGTTGAAGGAGGGAGTTGAAGGAGGGAAGAAGGGAGACTGGCAGGATGAAAGCATAGGCTCAAGAAGGGTTTGGAAAATTCATGGATAAGAGGAGCATAATGGGACAGTAGAGAGAAAGATAGGACTATAGAGGGAAATTATGAATGTTAGACAGATCAGCTGTACCCTCGTGAACCAATATAAGGAAGACTGTTTTCATACTGCTCCTCAAAGTAAACTATTGCCCTCTCAGAGACAGAATACCTAGGCTGGATAGACCACTGATCTGTCCCAGAAATGGCATTTCTCATGTTCTTCTTGGGATATTTTAACCTTCGTCTTCAGAAGAGAGATGGAAAGATGAAGTGACAAACTGTCCAAGGTCAGGGAGGAGTCAGCAAGTGAAGCCATATGTCCAGACTCCCAGACAATTGATCTATTCCCCAGACTAACCCTCCTGCCAATCCATCCACCCCAGCCAAACCATGCATGCCTCAGTCATCACTGGCAAGGATCTCACCCTAACACAGCTTGGGGAAGAGTCGCTGCAAATGATCCCAATTAGAAAAGCTGACAACCGCCAACTCTCCATTATCAGTGGACATGAAGGAAGGTTATGTTCAGAATAAATTAATTCCCCAACCTTCTTTTAATTAGTAATTTCAAGCACCTTCTCCCCAACCCCTGGCATAACTTTTATCAGAATTACTAAAAATGGCACTGCCCTGGTTTGAGTTCCAACTCTTTGTCTCTAGACTGTAAGGTCGATATTGTCAGGGAACTTGCCTACCAAGTCTGCTATATTGTACTCTCCCAAGAGCTTAGGACAGTGCTCTGCACACAGTAAGCATTCAGTAAATACCACTGATTGTGTTTCTTCACTGCACCTTGGAGGTGGTGTTGAGCTGTGAAATAAATAAAAGGCTAAGAGCTGGAATTGGAAGAGAAGAAACCAAAGGACTGGATAATCTACAACCTGTACAATGCAGTGTTAACTACTCTGCTCCTCAGCAAAATTTACCTTGTCACAATTCAAGGGTACAGAACATTGTAACTGATTCTGCTCCAAGCAACTAGATTTCCTAGGGAACTTATCAGAATCATAACTTGAGATATGCTTAAGTGCTAAAGATAGGAATATAGACATAGGTACTAAGGTCAGTTGTAGGACTAATGAGAACACAGAAGGAGGAAATTAATTTGGGAAGGCCTCCTGGAGGAGGTGTGTTTTCCAAAGGGCTTTGAAGATGAGGAATGCTGTGGCCTGGTGGATGTGAAGAGGGAGAAAGTTCCAAGCAGGAGGAAGAGCCTGAGATATGGGTCAAGCACCAGGGGGAAAAGTGGCATGGTACAATCTGACCACTGTGGTCTGTCCTAGGGAGTCTAGACACTCGCCTAAGTCCTGTTTCAAACCTTCCCTCCTCTAGGTCTCTCCCTGCTCTTCTCCCCTTTCTCAATAGAAAATATTTTTCTTTAACCCCCAATAAGAAAGTTCCACAGCCCCAAGGGCTTCGGAAAGTAGCGTGGCCTAGTGAACCAAACATAGGACTGAGAGAACACCTGAGTTCTTATCCCGGTTCTTCCAGTTGCCTGCTGTGTGACCTTGGGCAAGTCATTTTAATAGTAGTTAAGTGTACAGTGGGGATTAGCTGTCTGTTCCCCTTCATTTTACACTGTGGGTCTCATAGGAACAAAGGACTATGTTCGATCAGATTGCAGTGTTTAAACGATCATTTAAAAAACACCCCATTGTTGGCCCATAGTAGGCACTTACCAACAACCACAACCATTATGATGAGGAAGGTTTATGAAGCTTCACTAATTTATCACGCCTGAATCTGGCTGAGGCTAAACCTGGGGCTTTAATGGTTAGGGGGAAAAGTCTCACATCCCCTCACCGAGTGGACCTATCCAAGCCCTTTCTCTTAAAACCATTAGGAAAAAGACCCCAGCCCCAAGGTCTATGGAATTCTACCCCCTGGAGACCAGCATAACTAACTTCATTTTTCCACACCCTCTAGATGCAACCTTCAAGTGCCCAAGCTGGAGGGTCACTCTCTCCTCCAGAGAGAAATGCTGTGTCACTCCAGAATGGCACAGAAGTCACGTCCCACCCAGCAAAGCTCGAGTCCTTCCTGCTTCACGCTTTCCTTTTTAATTGTGGGTTTTTATCATTTGGTCTGTATCTCCGGAGGCGGTGAAAGTCCTTTTCCATCCGTTCTAGCAAATAGAAATGTAGTATTTGCTTCACTGGGTGGCTTCGGGAACAAAAATCACTGTCCAGATTAGCTCTTTTCCTCTCCTAAATACTGTTCTGTATTTAATCTCCCCGTAGCACGGCAGTCTGGCGCCACTTGGTGGCACATAACACTCCAAAAGAAACCAGAAACTTGAATTTTGATAATAATAATATTCATTCAACCGTTCGATCGTATTTACTGAGCCGTCACTGTGTGCGGAGCACTGAACAAATGCTTGGAAAGTACAATTCAGAAATAAAGAATAATGGTATTTGTTAAGTGCTTACTACGTGCCAGGCACAGTACGTGCTTGCCCTGTGGTAGATACAAGCAAATTGGGTTGGACACAGTCCCTGTTCCACTTGGGGCTCACAGTCCTAATCCCCACTTTACAAATGAGGGAATTGAGGCCCAGAGAAGTGAAGTGAATTGCCCAAAATCATACAGCAGACCAGAATTAGAACACATAACCTTCTGACTCCCAGGATGGTGCTCTATCCATTACACCATACTACTTCTATCCAGGGTTATCTAGGTATTACCTAGGCATTTTTCTAAGAGTACTTCCACTGACATCAAGACTCACACAAAAGCCCTACAGAATAAGAAGGAATTATTACCACCACTTTTCAGAGGCTTGAGCTCAGTCACAGGGGGCCAGATTCTCCAAAGTGGACCAAGGGAGTTATCTGACAAAGCACATTCACTCTTCCCAACCCTTGATATAATACGTGATTTAAAATATGGTAGCAGACTAAGAGAGTCCATACACGGCCCAGCTGAACAAAACATAGCTTTGGGACAGTTTATCTATCAAGGGTCTTAAGTCTTTATTTACTTCCATTCAACCCAGAACCTCAACTAAAGCCTTTTAATACTGGTATACTTACAAACCTCTGGGATATATAGAACTGAGAAATATTATTAGGGCACAGATCAAAGGGGTGGGGTTCCTACTGGCTTGTGTTTACTTTTTCATTCAGGTAAAAATTGGTTTTAAACTTCAAAAATGTTAAGAATTCTGGGTGTATTTTAGCTTTTGTTATTAGGATTCACATACAATATCATCCACAAAGGAAGTTTTCCTTTGATAATATTCTCCTTTTCAGCATTTACAAATGACACAGATGACTAAACCTCATGCCTTCCTGCGGGCAAACATAGTTTAATTTGGAGAACTGGACTCTAGCCTCAATCTAGAATTAAATAATAGCCTCCCATCTTGGTTAGGAGGTGAGAGATCTCTACTGGAGTGAGAAAAATGGTGGCATTCACAAGAACAGTTGAACAAAACCTCCCTGCCACCCCTCCTCCACCAGTTATCCCAGATAACTTCAGACTCTCTACGGAGTGAGGAGAAAGGAAAACACTCCAGAAAAAGAAATATGATTTATTTTAAAAGTGAACTGCCTTTTCCAATAGTGGACTGTCTTTTCCCTATATCACACTGAGAATGAGAATAACAATGAAGGCCTGCCTTAAGGTCTCTTCCAGAAGAAAAAGCCAGGTCATAAGCCCACTTACACAGTCTCATTTCAGCTGTTCAGTAGTGGACCCTGCTAAACCAGATTTGATGAATTGCATCTCCCTAGGTTATTTGTCTTCCAATGGGATTAGCAGTCACTGCAACAGGTTTCCAAGGAAATAGACCTTTTGGTCAGAGCCATTTTTAATGAATTATTCCTGTTTAGAAGAGTACAACTTTAAGAGGGAAATCATTTAGTCCCTGCCACTTGCTCTTCTAGGATGGCAAAAATACTCTTTTTGAATCTATTTATTCAGTTCTTTAAGATTCAAACAATTCATCCTTTTTTTTTTTTTTTTACTAATTTACCACTTTGTAGCTCTGTCTACAGATCCTTGTTTTTCTAAGTTCTTCTTTTAATGTGTGTGACCTTGGGCAAGTCACTTCACTTCTCTGTGCCTCACTCAGTTACCTCATCTGTAAAGTGGGGATCAAGACTGTGAGCCCCATGTGGGACAGGGGCTGCATCCAACATGATTAGCTTGTATCTACCCCAGCACTTAGAACAGTGCTTGGCACATAGTAAACACAAATACCATCATCATATTTCCCTTACATTTAATGGTTTCTTTCTTTGAAGATGTATTTAGAATTTAATTAGCCTTTAGGTAAATTTTCCAGCTATCATCATCATC
Organism: Tachyglossus aculeatus; assembly: GCF_015852505.1. Taxonomy (NCBI): domain Eukaryota; kingdom Metazoa; phylum Chordata; class Mammalia; order Monotremata; family Tachyglossidae; genus Tachyglossus; species Tachyglossus aculeatus. The sequence goes on along the minus strand of NC_052084.1, from coordinate 7,941,097 downwards.
ATCATCAATTGTATTTATTGAGCGCTTACTATATGAAGAGCACTGTACTAAGCGCTTGGGAAGTACAAATTGGCAACATATAGAGACAGTCCCTACCCAACAGTGGGCTCACAGTCTAAAAGGGGGAGACAGAGAACAAAACCAAACATACTAACAAAATAAAATAAATAGGATAGATATATACAAGTAAAATAAATAGAGTAATAAATATGTACAACCATATATACATATATACAGGTGCTGTGGGGAAGGGAAGGAGGTAAGATGGGGGGATGGAGAGGGGGGCAAGGGGGAGAGGAAGGAAGGGGCTCAGTCTGGGAAGGCCTCCTGGAGGAGGTGAGCTCTCAGCAGGGCCTTGAAGGGAGGAAGAGTGAAGGGAGCTAGAGTGAACCTTCAAATAAACTTTATATAGCATTACTTTTTCTAAAGATTATAGCAATTAACTCACTTCATCTTCAAAACACCTCTGCCAGGGCGAGGCAGTTGTTATTATCCTAATTGTACAGATAAGAAAATATGCAGCCAGAGTAATTAAGTGACTTGTTTAGGGTCACGGTAGGTTATTAGCAGAGCTGGGAATAAAACCAAAGTCTCCTGACTCCTAGTCCCAAACTCATTCCATTACACCATACCAACTCCCCAGGAAACCTCTTCAAATCTATCTTCAATATTTACGCTACTTTCCTGGGGGCAAGCTATATAGTTATATACTCCTTTGAATGAGCCTCAGGGCTAAATCTATTTGAAAACCCCAAATCACCTTAGTATTCCTCCTAACAAGAAATTTAAAAAGTTTCTTCTTATTTGTAATTTATACCATAATATAAGGAGTTGCAGTATAATTTATATTGTATAATTCCAAAACTGTGAACATGCTATGATATACCAGTGGCATGCAAAAAGTTTTAATACCAGTTCCATTTAATATAACCTTTAAAATCCGATCTGGGTTTGTTTCCATTCACTTTCATATTCCCTAACTTTATTTGTATAACTGCAAGCTTCTTCCTTGCCCACTGAAAATTACTCAAATGTACTGTTGATATTTTTAATCCATTACTCCCTGCTTCCTCTTGGTTCCTGAATTCCTTTTGCTACTGCATGCAACTCATACAGAATTATTATATCCATTGCAGCAGAAACATTTTTTTCCAAACTCAGGATATTCAGGGCTGTTATAACTCCTGCCACATTTTTTGCAACAATGTTATTTCCAGGATCAATGTATAGACATTTCTTTCATTTGTTCCACCCCTTTCACATTGTCTCTCCTTTGTTGTTGCTTTCATTAATGTATACATCATGCACTAGCTTGACAAGCTTAACATAGTTCAATCACTTTGCTTAATTCCAGTTTACTCACAAGTTTTTTCCAGCATTCCCACTTGCTTCCTTTTTTCCCATCACCATTTGAGCACAAAGGAAAGAATCTGCAAGAATTCCAAAATTGTTACATTAGTTTAAATTTAGCACTGTAAGAAATATTGTGAAAATTTCATTTTTAATTGATCTCTTAAAATGAAATGTAAATCTCTGAACTATTTCATGTCCCTCAGTATAACCAGTAGTAATTAATCCCTAGTTTGCAAATTTTAACTACTCTTTTCAGGATCTAATAATTACAACTGCTTGCACTACTGAAAAAAAAACTGATTTTAGATTTAGTTCACTAGCTCTCAGGAAACACTCAAATGCCTGTATAAATTGTTTCCAGACAAGAGTGGCACTTAGTTTTAAATTGTTGGGTGCTTTCAGCTGTTACATGGCTAAATTATTTTCTTCCCTCATTAATTTGCAGTCTGAATGTAATTCCCTTCTGCTTTCATGCTATAGATTTCCACAGAGGTAAACCAGTTTCTGCATGTGTTATTAAACACTAACTTCTTTACCTACTTGATTCAGTTACTTATATATGAGTTTCTGGCATGCCCAGTTCCTCTGCCACTTCCTGCAGAGCACAGAGGCTCTGCAGAAACTGACCCTGCCAGATTTAGTCTTCCTAGAGCTTCCCCACTAAAAGACACACTTGCCTAACAATTCCTTCCTCAGTTCTGACCCTCATTCTCAAAGCCTCAACCTGAACAAACCAAGTTTTTCTATCCGCCATTCTGATTTCCTTCACAAAAGGGGTGTAGGACTCACATATTCTGTACAGATTCAGCAGAGAATCTCCCCTCATATGAGGTGGTACAGAAACCCAGGAGCCATTCCAGTATCCCTTAAAAACCAATACGGACCCATTTAAGGGTTTGCTCATCTCAGGCCTCTCTTTCTACTGCTGAAGAAGCCTTCATTTTCTACCTGACCTTCCCCCAGGCACTCCAGGCGGGGGGGGTACTCTCTGCCAGTAGGGAGATGACAGAAGACAGCTGGCTAAACAAAATGGATTCATCTGTCTCAGCCTTGTTGAAAGCTCGCCCAGTTGGGTTTAATAAGGTTAATTCTAATCTGTTGTCTTTCTGGAGGTGACAGAAACTGCCCTTTGAGAACATGACTCATGACTCCTCTTTCACATCCTGAGAGGAGAATGACGATGTCTTACATAGCCAGCTCAACAGGTGCTGAGAGAATAGATAGCATACTGGAAATGTTCTTTAGGCCTCATAAATATGAAGGAACTTTAATACCTCTCAAAAGTTTGATAGACATTTCCAGAGTGCTGAAAACATCCTTTTAGTATCCTCCTAATGCATTACCCTCCATACCGCCTCTGGAGGAAGATTACCTCAACATTTTTCAGTGAGACTTTGCCCCCTAAAATTCCCCCATTGTTCATCTGGACATTTTCAAGAGTAAAAGATGCTCCTGGGATGAGGTGACGAGAAAGAGAACTAAAAATGTGCAAGTACGAAAGAAAGGGGCAAAGAGATACCTTTCTTAAACCTTGAACATTGCATGTCTCGGCACAGAGATAGAACTTCCATGAGCAGTCAGGAGACATGTTGAAGCTCCTGGAGGAATCAAGGAAAGGTAATGGGATCAGATGTGGTTGCCACATGCCTGGTGTTTATCTAGGTAGTTAGAAAACCAAAGCCCTCTATCTCCTAATCCTCCCCATTAGTCCCACCACCTCTCTCCACCCAGTTTACATGTACTGAGTCCCTTCGGTCTTCGCAAATTCTGCCGTGTGGGCACTGGGGCCTCTCTGTTAAATGGCTCAGGAATCCTATATTTCATGGACTAGCCTGCATCTCAGGAACTAAAAAATGGCTGGCAGGATCCCTGAAAAACCCCACTTTCTGCTGGGTTGTCTGGAGTAGCCAGGGCAGCAGCAGCAGGGAAGTTATTAATTGTGTCTACCTCCAGACCACGAGCAGAAGAATATGTAGCTGGGTGGGCGTGTGTTTACATCTCCATCATCGCAGCGTGTTTCCCTCAAGGCCTCTATCTCTCCGTCTTCATTCTCTCCATCTCTTCCCTTTTGTCCTCCGTTATCTGGGCCCTTCCCTATCCTCTTTGGGCACCAAGTCGTTTTACCCAGCCTTGGGGAATGAATGCTGCTGGAGACGAGAAAGGCTTACGAGTTAGTCGGAGGGAAATGGGGATGAGGGGGTTGACATGGGGTCAAATGTCAGCCCCAGATTGAGGATGGAATCAGGCCAGAGGTTCCCCAACCCTGAGTCTGACGCTGGTTGAGGTCACGGCCCCAGTCGGCTCCCACACCTCCTTCTAGTAGCCAGGCCGGGGCTCTGAAACTGGGGCACAGCACCGTAGGGTTTGGTCTGAAAGCTGCCCCCCGCCTTTGGGATTGTCCAGGGGTTAGTCCCATTAGAAACATCTGTTTGTCAGTCCAAAGTCTCAGGCCAATCAACACTTGGCCTGGGCCTTTGGCTTAGTGGATACAGCCTGGGAGTCACAAGGATCTGGTTCTACTCCTACCTCTCACGCGTCTGCTGTGTGACCTTGGGCAAATCACTTCACTACTCTGGGCCTCAGTTACCTCATCTGTAAAAACGGGGATTAAAAGTGTGAGCCCCATGTGGGACAGGGAATTTGTCCAACCTGACTGATTTGTATCTACTTCAGCACTTAGAACAGTGCTTGGCACATAGTAAGCTCTTAAAAGTGCCCTAATTATTATTTTGCCAAATTGAAGACTCACTACACTGTAAACTCGTTGTGGGCAGGAAACGTGTCTGCTAATTCTGTTGTACTCTCCCAAATGCTTAGTAGAGTTCTCCACACACAGAGAGTTCTCCACACACAGTAAGTGCTCAATAAATACCACTATGTTAATGATTACTCTAGCCTGCCCCTCCACCTCTGTTACTTTTGATTGACACTGTGGACCACTCCCTTCTCCTGGGAACACTACTAGAGCAATTACTGGAGCAGTTTTCTCCTGCTTAATAACTGTAGTATTTGTTAAGTGCCTACTATATGCCAAGCACTGTACTAAGCGCTGGGGTAGATACAAGGTAATTGGGTTGGACGCAGTCCCTGTCCTGCATAGGACTCACAGTCTTAATTCCCATTTTCCAGATGAAGTGACTGAGGCGCAGAAAAGTGAAATGACTTACCCAAGCTCACACAGCAGCCAAGTGGCAGAACAGGCATGAGAACCCAGGTCCGTGCTCTATCCACTAGGCAACACTGCACCCCCGGTTCTCTTCTTACCTGGTTCTCTTCTCTTCTTACCTTGGGCCTGGTTCATCACAGGGTCTGGTTCATTCTCTCCTTCCACCACCTCTCATCCCCTAACTGTGGGGGTCACCCATGCCTCGGTTCTGAGTCCTCATTGACTATACACTCACCGTGGGCAGGGAACGTGTCTTCCAACTCTATTGCACTGTATTCTCCCAATCGCTTAGTACAGTGCTCTGCACATAGTGCTCAATTAATACCATTGATGATGGTGACTATCCGCTCCCGTGGCTATATATATTACTATAACTATAATTGTTGCAGAACTGTACTTTCCAGGCACTTAGTACAGTGCTGTGCACACGGTAAGCGCTCAATAAATACGATTGAATGAATGAATGAATGAATGAATGAATGAACCTCTTACACTGCTACCCATCCCCTCACGCTGGGACATATAACCACACAAGAGATACTGTGTTATCTAAAAATTTAAGGCCTGGCCCAGCCCATGATAAAATCCAAGAGTGTGAGGTTGTTCCCAGGACTGAATCCAAGTCCTAAAGGAAGCAGGAAGGGAGAAGGGACGGGAAGGAAGGTGGCACGTGTATTTGTGCACCTGTTTGATTGCATATGTGTAAGACAACTGACTCTTCAGCCTTCCCCAAAATTTGTTATATTTTTCCTTTAATTGCAAAAACTATTTGGGAATAGTTTCATAAATTAAAAACAAACCAAAAAAAAAACAAACAAAAAAAACCCCGTTGGCATAAATACAAAATTAAACCTAAAGCTAGGAAGAGGCAGGTGGCAAATCATTATCACTATATTATATGAAGCTTACCGATAGGCGGCTCCATAGCTCAGTGGTTAGAGCACTGGTCTTGTAAACCAGGGGTCGCGAGTTCGATCCTCGCTGGGGCCTTGTGGCCTTCATTCTTTTAAAAAAAATTATAAATAAGACTGTAAAGATGGTTTCTAAATAGGGGAAAATTATTTCCTATATATAGAGCTGAAGTGTGGCCTTCATTTTTTAAAAAAAATTATAAATAAGACTGTAAAGATGGTTTCTAAATAGGGGAAATTATTTCCAATATACAGGGCTGAAGTGTGACCTTCATTTTAAAAAAAAATATATAAATAAGACTGTAAAGATGGTTTCTAAATAGGGGAAAATTATTTCCGATATATAGGGCTGAAGTGTGGCCTTCATTTTTAAAAAAAATTATAAATAAGACTGTAAAGATGGTTTCTAAATAGGGGAAAATTATTTCCGATATATAGGGCTGAAGTGTGGCCTTCATCTTAAAAAAATTATAAATAAGACTGTAAAGATGGTTTCTAAATAGGGGAAAATTATTTCCGATATATAGGGCTGAAGTGTGGCCTTCATTTTAAAAAAATTATAAATAAGACTGTAAAGATGGTTTCTAAATAGGGGAAAATTATTTCCGAACTATAGGGCTGAAGAAATGTGATCTTTTCAAAGGGGAAGAGGGCATCTTTGTGTAAAATTTTCAAGGGGCCGGGCAGACGCAGGAAGAGCTGGGGAGAAGGGGAGGAAGCCGGTTCGGCCGAGGAGGGAAACCAAGTCCGAAAAGAGGATATTTGAGTAGTCATTTTGTCAAAAATAATTTGCAAACAACGGAGAGGAGGGAGCGTGAACGGCAATAAAATGCGTTTCCCCTGACCTGCCCTTCGACTACCTTTAATAATAAATAGTATATACATATATACGCATACATATATATACATATATGTATATATACATATATATGTATATACATATATACACCTGTATATATGTATATATGTTTGTACATATTTATTACACTATTTATTTTACTTGTACATATCTATTCTATTTATTTTATTTTGTTAGTATGTTTGGTTTTGTTCTCTGTCTCCCCCTTTTAGACTGTGAGCCCACTGTTGGGTAGGGACTGTCTCTCTATGTTGCCAACTTGTACTTCCCAAGCGCTTAGTACAGTGCTCTGCACACAGTAAGCGCTCAATAAATACGATTGATTGATTGATTGATAGTAAAATGACTGCGCGAGAAGCCCGGTTAGTATGTTTGGTTTTGTTGTCTGTCTCCCCCTTTTCGACTGTGAGCCCACTGTTGGGTAGGGACTGTCTCTGTATGTTGCCAATTTGTACTTCCCAAGCGCTTAGTACAGTGCTCTGCACATAGTAAGCGCTCAATAAATACGATTGATGATGATGATTCATTCATTCATTCAATCAATCATATTTACGAAGCGCTTACTGTGTTCAGAGCACTGTACTAAGCGCTTGGAGGAGCAGCGTGGCTCCGTGAAAAGAGCCCGGGCTTTGGAGTCAGAGGTCATGGGTTCAAATTCCCGCTCCGCCAATTGTCAGCTGTGTGACTTTGGGCAAGTTACTTCACTTTTCTGGGCCTCAGTTACCTCATCTGTAAAATGGGGACTCATTCATTCATTCAATCGTATTTATTGAGTGCTTACTGTGTGCAGAGCACTGTATTATAATAATGGCATTTATTAAGCTGTTACTATGTGCAAAGCACTGTATTAAGCGCTTGGGAAGTACAAGTCGGCAACATATAGAGACGGTCCCTACCCAACAGCGGGCTCACAGTCTAGAAGGGGGAGACATACAACAAAACAAAATATAGTTACAAAATAAATTAAATAGAATAGCAAATATGTACAAGTAAAATAAATAGAGTAATAAATATGTGCAAACATATATACAGGTGCTGTGGGGAGGGGAAGGAGGTAGGGCTGGGGGGATGGGGAGGGGGAAAAGGGGTCTCCCCATTGTTCCCATGTTCAATTATTCCTAAGGCACCGTTCTGTCTGGTACTCTGCAGCCACTTTCACAAAAGTAACAATCATTGTATTTGTAAAGCACTTACTATGTGCCCAACACTGTACTAAGCACTGCAGTAGCTACAAGAAGATTCAGCTTGTGAGCCCCACGTGGGACAAGCTGATCACCTTGTATTCCCCCAGTGCTCAGAACTGTGCGTGGCACATAGTAAGCGCTTAACAAATACCATCATTATTCATCATCATCATCATCAATCGTATTTATTGAGCGCTTACTGTGTGCAGAGCACTGTACTAAGCGCTTGGGAAGTACAAATTGGCAACATATAGAGACAGTCCCTACCCAACAGTGGGCTCACAGTCTAAAAGGGGGAGACAAAACCAAACATACTAACAAAATAAAATAAATAGAATAGATATGTACAGGTAAAATAAATAAATATTATTGTTATTGGTAAAGTACAGTACAGCAATAAAGAGTGACAATCCCTGCCCACAAGCACACAGGCTAGGGGAGGGAGACAGACATTTGGGCAAGTCACTTAACTTCTCTGTGCCTCAGTTAACTCATTTGTAAAATGGGGATTAAGATTGTGAGCCTCATGTGGGACAACTTGATCGCCTTGTCTCCCCCCCAGCGCTTAGAACAGTGCTTTGCACGTAGTAAGCGCTTAACAAATACCATTATTATTATTATCAATATAAATAAAGAAAATGACAGATATATATAGAAGGGCTGTGGGGTGGGGAGGGGGGGAAGAGCACGGGGCGCAAGTCAGGGCGACCCTTGGAGAGGTCAGTGGCACCGCTGCTCTTTCACGTGACCTCTGCGGGTCCGGTCTCTGCTCACATGGGCCTAAGGCGCCTCCGTGCCACGTGGAGCTCTTGCTCTGGTTTTAGGGTGGGCACATGGTACCCTTCAACTTGGGTATCTGGGCAAGCAATAATTCTCCTACGGGGATCCCCCTCCTACTCTCCCCTGAGTTTGAATGAGCCAGAGGGTAAAGTCTCTGGAAGCCTGAATCCCCTTCCCCCCAATTCAATTCAATTGTATTTATTGGGCGCTTACTGTGTGTAGAGAGCACTGTACTGAGTGTTTGTAGCAATCTCCTCACACCCTTCAGAATAATAATAATAATGGCATTTGTTAAGCGCTTACTATGTGCAAAGCACTGTTCTAAGCGCTGGGGGGATACAAGGTGATCAGGTTGTCCCGCGTGAGGCTCACAGTCATCATCCCCATTTTACAGATGAGGGAACTGAGGCTCCGAGAAGTTAAGTGACTTGCCCCAGGTCACACAGCAGACACGTTGGCGGAGCCGGAATTCGAACCCATGACCTCTGACTCCAAAGCCCGGGCTCTTTCCACTGCTTCCAGCCAGTTGTCTATTTTGATGCTATTGATGCCTGTCTACTTGTTCTGATGTCTGTCTCCCCCCTTCTAGATTGTGAGCCCGTTGTTGGGTAGGGATTCTCTCTGTTGCCAAATTCCAAGCGCTTAGTGCAGTGCTCTGCCCACAGTAAGTGCTCAATACGATTGAATGAATGAATGAATGAAGGCCATCACATCCAGGCCTTATGACCCTTCTGGACGTTTGCCCTGTGGCAACTACCAGCTCTAACAAAGACCCTATGATTGGAAATCAAGATGACAAAATAGAAATAATAATAATTAAATTTTTTTTAAGGGCTTACTACATGCCAGAAACTGTACAAAGTGTGGGGGTAAGGCTAGAGGCTTTGAATCAATCAGTGGTAGTTATTGAGCTAACTCTGGCCTCATCCTTAGTTTGTGTGGGTCGTTTAAATATCTTTCACGTCTCTGAACTTCAGTTTCCCCATCTGTAAAATGGAACTGAATACTCTTGTGCTCTTGACCCAAATTACTTAGTTGTTGTGAAGGTTACGGGGCACACTAAGCTCTTTGGAGCAGTGAGCTGTAAAAATAGCAAGTTATGCTGGATCATGAGAGCATACCTTTTGCCTCTGTGCCTCAGTTTCTCACCCGTTAAATGGGGAGAATAATAACCCACCAGACCCAGTTTGTAAAATTGAATCTTTTCATCAGGCTAATCAGCTGTAAGGCTTGGGCAGAGTTTTAAAATGAAATATTATTTAAAGGCATTCTTCACCACCCATCTTTCTCCTCCATCCCTCCCCACTCATCATCAGTAACCATTGAGCACCTACTGCATGCAGAGCACTGTACTAGGCACTTGGGAGAATACAAGCCTGCCCCATCTCTCCCTCCTGACACTCCTGCAATCAACACACTACCCTTCTTCCCCTATCCTGATTTTAAGAGGAAATATATTTCAATATAAAATTTGTATTTCAATTAACTTTTTCAAACTTCAGAATTTCAAGTTGCCGTATTTATTTTGGCTTCTCCACACTCCCAATCTTCCTTTTCAAACAAGCCTGGTATTCTCCATGAACAATTAGCTCAGGCAAGCTCTGCTCCTGCCACCCAGAGAATACCATTCAACCTCCTGCAGTTCCTTTCTTTATACCCTCCCCATCCTAATCTGTATTATATTTTTTATTAGTAATAATAGTATTAAGCATCTACTAGGTGTGAAGCACTATTCTAAGCACTGGGATAGATGCAAATTAATCAGATTGGACATAGTCCCTGTCCCACATGGGGCTCAGTCAGAGAAGATGGATCTGTTTCAGATACATCCTCATCCTATTCTGACCTCAGGGAGAGAGTGTCTCCTGTGCTTCTGTTTTGAAGTCTTTCTGGAAGAGTTTAAGTCTTGCCCAAACTTCCTAGAATTAAAAGCATTTGTAAATTAGGCCTGTTAAAATAGTGTCCTCCTGAGCCAGTTTTGGAAGAGCACAAGACCAGCCAAATGTAGGGACCCCATATGAGGCCTGCTCCCAACCATCCCAGAGGGAGAGAATGCTCATAGGTGCCAACAAAGTAGGGGAAAGGGGTAGCTAGGGGAGAGGTGGGAGCAAGACTTCCCGCCACCCTGACCTCCCCATCTTGATTGCGGGCTCCAGGTCTTGTTTTTGGGGGCTTTGAGTGAGGTGAGTTTCCTCGATTGAAACAACTGAAGAGACCAAATAATGTGTGAGTTTTGAACAATGCTGATTTATTGCTTTGGGGTGGTAGTTGATTTGAAAAAAAAAAGAAAGAAACTGATGCCTTGTGGTTACAGTACATAGCACTTTGTTCCCAGACAGAGCCTCGTGGGCCTCGGTTCTGCCAGCATACTGTGTGACAAAGTTTATCAACAGTCAGATGGATTCAGGGGAAAAAGAACTACAACCAAGCCTCCATTTCAGCCCCACTCACCCTGCATGACCCCCCACGCTAGCCCCATCTCCGAAGAGCAGGAACAGCATTCAGATGGAGTTTCCCGGTGGGTCCCAGTTCTCTTCAGCCCTTTCTCCTTGTTGACCACTTTGGCTCAGGGAACATTGAAGGCAAGCAGCATCTCTGGCTTTTCTCTGCTGTGGGGGCCTCTTTGTTGTGCTAGCCCCACGGACCCTGGGGCTCTTGGGTCTCTTCCCTCGAGGACCAGGGGCCACCCTGGGAGACCATTCTTTGGCCAACGGTGGCCAGGTGCCTAAGTTGGGTGGGACCTTCTTGCTAGGTCTTTTCTTGGGGGAGAGCTTCCTGGTACTTTCGAGGGCCGCGTGCTTCTTGGAGGAGCCTTTCCGAGCAGAGCTCACATGCCGAGTGGGAACTGAGGAAGCTGAGGTCGCAGTAGATGATTTCTTAAGAGCTGCTTCAGCCTTCTCTCGAAGCAGTCCCAGAACGGTTTCTAGGAAACAATCATTTACTTTTTGAAAAGGTACATCCTGAGAGAGCAGAAAGAATAGAAATGCCATAATCGACAACTGGCAAAAAGACTCCTCCTTCCCATGGATGAGAGAGAAGTAAAGGGGTGTACATTAGAGGAATATACAAGTGTGGAGGTAGAGAGAGACATGATGGGGAACTGGGGATGCAGAGGGAGAATGTGGGGGTGAGGGGAGACTCTGAAAGGTAGGGCTGTCTGCTCAGGAAGTGACTCTTTCAAACTTACAGGTGTAGTAAAAGTGTTGTTATCCCACCCCTTACACAGGGCCAGCATGAGGGGAAGGTAAAGCATGTAGCTGCCAAAACCCTCACTTTAAAGGGGCCACTGTTCCCTAGACCCACCCCATCCTGCCCCATCCCAGCCTCTGCAAGGCTCTCCCAGTCTCTCCCCCCGGCAGCCCTGGGCAAGCTGCCCTTAAATGGCTTCAGGCCCTGTGGTGGATGTATGACCTTGGACTTAGCTTCTCTGGGCCTGTTTCCTCATCTGTAATTATGGGAAATCAAAACCTGTTCTCCCTCCTTCTTAGACCACGAGCTCCATGTGGAAAAGGAACAGGGTCAGATTTGACTGTGTCTATCCCAATGCATAGCAGAGTGCTTGGCACATAGAAAGTGCTTAACAAATACCACAATTATAATGATTGTTATTATGGAATTTAAAGAGTGGCACTCCATGCCACTTTTTTTTAATGGTATTTGTTAAGCGCTTACTATCTGCAAAGCATTGTTCTAAGCGCTGGGGGGATACAAGGTGATCAGGTTGTCCCACGTGGGGCTCAGTCTTAATCCCCATTTTACAGATGAGGGAACTGAGGCACAGAGAAGTGAAGTGACTTGCCCAAAGTCACACAGCTGACAATTGGCAGAGCCGGGATTTAAACCCATGACCTCTGACTCCAAAGCCCAGGCTATTTTCCACTGAGCCATGCTGCTTCACTTCCATAGTCCCGTTTCTTAACCTATCCCCCTCCATGGATTGAGCCCAGGGTTGTATCAGACCCTACAACCAATGGTTTCTAGGCTTGGTCCTGGGAGGGGAAGTTTGAGGAATGGCCAGGCCTTCTGCTCTTCAAGCCTCTCCCTGTTATGCTCTTTTTTTCCCCAAATATCTTAAGTTTGTTTCCTTAATAGTCATCCGTGCAAGCAGATCTTTATTCAGTACTACATTTTGACTTTGTAGAGCAGGCCAATTGAAGACGGCACAGGGTGGTCTGTCTCATGACAGCAGAAGAAGGGAGGGTAGCAGTGCCCAGTCCTTACAGTACATGCCACAGAGATGAGCTGGCTTCCAGGGGCACCACCACGTCCATTCTGAGATGGACCACGTCGCCCTCTGAGGAGTGTCAGCGGGGGTCCGCCCACTCCCTGGTTTGTATCACCAGATGCAGACCCCCAAAACGTGAAACCCAGGAGACTTACTGGCGAGTGGTGTGAATGGGATCCGCTTACTCTTGACTTTGACGGGCAACGGTCTGTGTTTGCACTTGCCTGGAGGTGCTCGCCTAGAAAACCCAGATGGGGAGTGTGAGAACGTGTGACTGGAAAGTCAGGGCTTAAGTGTCCTCACACCCGAAGTCCTGTTTCCTGCCACCTCCTCCTCCTCCTCTTTCCCACACCCCCGACTACTCCTACATCCCAACCCCCAACAAAGATTGTTAGAGTTGTTTTACCACTTCTGGAGCTTTGGCAAAGGGGTTTACAGTTGGTTTGGGGGATTATGTTTCACACTGCCCAGTGACAACAAGACTATCCTTATTCAGCCAGAGAGGTCACTGAAGCCCACAGAAGGAACTTTGAGAGACAAAGCTGGCACAAAGGCTGATAGTCCTAGGCTCCCTCACTGAGTTCCAGTGTCCTAAACAGAGCCAGAAATAAGTGTGCAAGCAAAGTGGTGGGGGAAAGAGTATTGGGACCCAAGGGCCTGAGAGCGGGATATCTTCACCTTTATTAATATTTATTGAGCACCTGCTGCTAGGTGCTTGGGAACATCCCACAGAAGTAAAAGATGCAGTCCCTGCCCACCAGACATTAACAGTTAAGTGGGGAGGGCAAATGGACATAAATGGCCAGATATGCAATAGGTAAAAGAGCATAGATAAATGATAAACACAAAAGTAGATAAGTCCATTTTTTATAAAATGGTTAACAAATATACACATGAGCGGCAGGAGTTGGTTAGGATGACATGAGCAGGAAAGTGGGTTTTTATCCAAGGAGGCTTCTTGGAGAAGGTGGCATTTAAGGGGGATTTTTGAAGGTGAGAATGGATGTAACCTAGTAGATTTGAGGGAGAAAGGAATACCTTGCAGGGGAAAAGGCCCTCAGGAGAGAAGGGAGGCAACCTGGTTTCACAGAAAAAAGCTTCCCTGGGGGGGCATGTGGGACTGAACAAGACTCCGAGGATCCCAGAGCTACATTTTTTCAAGGACTCCAGAAGCCAATGATTCCCAAGTGTAGGGTTGGCATAAAACTGGACTGAAGGGCTCAAAGAGTGTGGCAGCCAGTGGCATATTTCAAACCAAACTAGAAATGGTCAGAATAAGTTCGTGACCATCAAGCTCCAACTCAACACGGACTACTTCCTGTTTGGCACCACTGTTGTGCAGGGACTGGGACTGGTTCAGGCCAGTCCTACTGTGGATAACCTATGGGTCCGTTTCCCCAGCTCCTCAGGTCTGGGAGCCTGCTCTGGGCCCAGGGATTCCAAGCCACACTGGACCCAAATCCCATGGAGAGAACTAGGAGGCTGACAGTCCGTCTCCACATGAAGAAGCCATCTGGCCGAGAAGCAGCACGGCCTAGCGGAGACAGCGCAGGCCTGGGAATAAGAAGAAACTGCGTTCTAATCTCAGCTCTGCCACTTATCTGCTGTGTGACCTTGGGCAAGTCATCACTTCCCTGGGCTTCAATTGCCTCCACTGTAAAATGGGGATTAAGTCTGTGAGCCCCATGTGGGACAGGGACTGTGTCCAAATTGATTAGCTTATATCTACCACAGCACTTAGTACACATGCCCGCTATATAGTAAGCGATTAACAAATACCATTAAAAAAATACCATTAAAAAAAAAAAACACAAAAAACCTGCTGGGTCACCTGCTTGATTCCCATGAGGGATCAAATGCAGATTAATTCCTGCCCTGTTGGGGTGAGGAGGCTGGCAGTAGCACAGGAGACAACACAAGGTGTTAGAGCCTGGTTGTTCCTTAGCAATCCCTGGCCCCAACTCTGACAGTGGGATGTCCTAAAACTGAACTGAAGGATGCTGCTTTCTTCTGAGCCAGGCACTGGCCGATGGCCCAACCATATGGCCTTTTTCCATGAGCTTCTCAGAAAACATAAACCTGAGTCCCACGGTTGCCAAACAGAAGCCGGTGAGTAAGGCTCCAAGCCCAGCCAGCCCAGGAGGAAGCCTTTTTGGGGGACCCAGGCCACTGCCCGCTATTCATTGAAGGCCTCCCCAGGCAGCCCAACAGAGGAAATCTCTTCCCGTTCAAAAGGTTCAACTCTCAAAGCTGCCAGCCATGAGAGCCAATTGCAAATTAAACAGTCCCTGGGGAAACATCTCGATCCTTCCTCTCCAGACAGTTCTTCAAATGGCAGGCCACGGTAGAAAATGTCGATCTCGCTTTCCCACACTCTCAGTGGTCATGCCGGCATGGGCCAGACCTAGAGATCCTGAATTCCCACTAGTATTCCCTCCTTAATTTTTTTTTGGGGGGTGTTGGGGGTAGAGATTTTGATTCTCACTGAAGAAAGAGTAAATCTTGTGGGCCAGATCCCTCGCAATTTCACCTACTCTCCACCCACAGAGATGAGGAAGGTTTCAGACACCCACGAGAAATAAAAATATGTACCTTGCAGGATCAACAAATTTGTAGATCGATCCGTGGGGAGTGTAGGCACTTGGATAAGATGTGGACAAAAAATACAGCTCCCCTAAGAATCCAGGGACAGAGGAAAGAACAAGGTTTCAACTAAAATAATCAGCATCCTTCGAGCAAGTGACAACTTTTTACAACCACTACACTTTACACTTCTTCCCTCTCTAACATACCCTCATACCCACAGCAAGTAAGGGACATGAGTGAAGGGTTTGCATACCTATAAGGCACTTTTCCTAGCTGAAACAAGACAGGATTTGGGTGAAATCACCCTCCCTCTAGTTTAGCAAGACTAGACCCCTAAAATGTAATCTCCTGTGTGCAGAGAAAATGTGTTTCGTTTCTACTGGCCTTTCCCAAGTGCTTACTACAGTGCTCCACAAATGGCACTCCATAAATATCAATTCTGCTAACAGTCCGATTCCCAGGCCATGTCAAGCCTGCCTAGCCCACACAACCTCTGACTCTGCAGGGTCTATGTCTGAGCTTCTTTATCTACTTCTCTAAACTGCATTCATTCATTTGTGATGCTTCTTTGGAATCATCAGTGTGAATGCTCTGGATTGTCTTTTCCTCTTCAGTGCCTTTTAAAAAATAAAAATATGGTATTTGTTAAGCACTTACTGTATGCCAGGCACTGTACTAAGTATTGGGGTGGATACAAGCTAATCAGGGTAGTCACAGTCCATGTCTCTTATGGGGCTCACAGTCTTGATCCTCATTTTGAAAATGAGATAACTGAGGCACAGAGAAGTGACTTGCCCAAGATCTCACAGCAGGCAAGTGGTGGAGCCAGGATTAGAACTCAGGTCCTTCTGCTTCCCAGGCCCATGCACTATCCACTAGGCCATGCTGCTTCACCACCATCACCCCTGATTCCTTCCTCTTTCCCTTTTCCGCCTCCCTCCCCTTCACTTCCTTCTTGCCTTTCTACTTTTCCTGGTACCCAACTTTAACAACTCCCCACTCCTCTCAGGATCTGATTAGCACTTCTGTTTCCCCCACCTTACTTCCTCACTCCTCTTTCCATTCCAGAAATACTAACAAAAATGCCACCAAAACAGCAGGATGTGAAGGTTTGAGGGTGCATGTGAAAAACCCTTCCCCAGCCCTCTTACTTTTGGGAGTTAAACAAGTCCAGCCCCCAGAATGCCACAATGCACAGGTGACAGGTAGGTCAGTGCTGTTCAGATTTGGGTTTGGTAACCGGAGGATTTATTTCCTTCCTTCCTGTGGGGGGTCCAGGATTTTTAGACAGCTATTTCCCCAAATCCAGTCTCATCCCTCCCCAGGGCCCACCCTGGCTTTGTAAACACTTCACTGTATCCTCTCCTTGAATCCCCAGCCAAAGAGGCATCAGTTTCTTTGCCAGATACGCTCCCCAATCTTCAAAGACAGCTTTCTCCTCCTTGGGGAGGAGGAGACAGTCTGTAGCTACCACAGGCCACAGCCACCCAACCATGGTGCGGTTGTCCTGCAAACTGCTGTCCAGGACACACTGCTGCAGGAATACACAGACAGCTCTTGTTCCCGTTCGGTCCAGAACTAGCAGAGTCCCAAGAACGGTCATCATCATCCCCCTTCCTCCACCTCAGGACTCATCAGGCAGCCAAAACTCTTCAGGTGGTGTATGCTATTTGGAACGTGGAGTAACCTTTTTCTCTTCCCAGTACTTATTTTCCAAAACATCCCCTTCCATCATTAAGTGTTCAATTTAACTAACCCTCTTCAGACTTCATATGCTAACAGAGTACAGAGCCCTAAAATTTGTTGAGTGCCTTTACTGCATGGGTTGGACTCCTTTTTACATTTGCCCCCTTGTTTTTGATGTCAGGAACCTGGGACCTAATTGTGGCTCAGCCACTTCAATCAATGGTATTCACTGAGCGTTTGTTGTGTGTGCGTGGAGCATTGCCTTGGGCAAGTCCCAAGGCACAGCTCTGTGCCTCAATTTCCTCACATAAAATGGGGATGAAATATTCTCCCTCTTCATTAAACTGTGAGCCCCATTTAGGATACAGACTGTGTCTAACTTTGTAACTACCCCACTGCTTAGTACAGTCCTTGGCACACAGTAAGTGATAAACAAATAAACTCAGTTATTATTTTTATCATTATTTAGGGAAGAGACACTAAAACATACAGGGGGTTCTAATTAGCCCTTCCCTGTCATCCATCCCCAGATCTTCAACTTTGAAGAGACAGAGAATATGGAATCCTAGGAGTAGCAGGAAATGCAAGAGGTCATCTTGTCCATCCTCCTGCCTCCAGGCAAGACCTAACCTAAATCATCTCAGATAGCTGTCTAGGCTATATATGAAAATATCCAGAAAATCACCTTCCAAACTGCTCCGGACACAGGTGTTCCTCAGTAAATACTATTGACTGACTCCAGAGAGTCCTTCCTCTGACAGACATTTAAGTCTCTCAGTCCCAACTTGTGCAGAGTATAGTGCAGTGTTCGGCACAAAGGAGGAGCTGTTAATACTGTATTTAAATATTTTAAGTGGTGATTACTACCAGGTCTCTTTCAGAACATCTTGCTGAAATTGTTTACTACTGTTGTTTCTCTCCCATGTCCCCAGACGAAGTCCATGCCTAACTCCAACTCGGGACCTCAAGGCCCCAATGGCTTGTTCTGACCGACTGCCTGCCTGAATGGCTATGGCCAGACCTGGGAATGGAGAACACTGGGGACGTTGGGCAGTGTTGAAGCTTAACTGGATGAGGACAGGGCAGGAAATGGTAAATACAAGCTAAATGACCATCCAAAGAGAGGGTCCCTGTACTCCCTAACATGCACAGCTCGGGTGAACCAATAGCAGCTTTCTGGGAATTACCTGCTTCATCTTCAGCAAAGGAGATGATAAATTTGCTGTAAGTGCTGATTAGCCCTGGGAAGGCACAAGCCTGAGTGTTTCCAATGCAGATATCTTGTTTCTTCCATCTATCTGTCCTCCCATCTTCCTGCAAAGCCATAAGTCGACTAGATGAAAAATAAAACCTTATGTTTTAGGATTCCATAATCCTCTGAAAGGAACAGAGACCCCTTTGAATACTATAACTAGGATGGCAGAGACCTCTTCCTAGATTCTTCTTAGGTTCAAACCAAAAGTTTTCCTTAATGCCTTTTCAATTTATGCCCCTAATTACAGGTGCTCTGAGAGAGGCCAAAACAGGGCATTGAGAATGTGAATGTTGGACTGTTTTGAAGTCCCTGACTGACAATACTCAGTTTCCCCACCCCCAACCTCAAAAGGTAACTGTCCAAGGAAGGAAACCAGAAAAGGAAATGCTGAACTCTCCTTACCCACTCATGAAGTCTCCGAAGATGTAAAGGCCATTTAGGTTAGGGGACTCACAGCCCCTGTAGACATAGCCACCAGTGACCGACTTCCCTACGGCATGATCATACGCATAAATTGGCAACACATCATCTGTGTGGAAAAAGGGACAGCATGTCAGTGGAGGTCTGGAAGGGCAGAGGATCCCATCATGGTGCCTTATTCAATGGGAAAGTCTTCTGCTTGAGCGTATTTTGTCAGGTGCAGGAAGCTCTGGTTATTCATTCAATCGTATTTATTGAGCGCTTATTGTGTGCAGAACACCAAGCCCACAGCTTCCCATTTCTGACATCATCAGGAAAAGAGAAAGCAGGAAAGTCCCCATCAGATGAGGCAGAGGCCTGAGAATTGGAGGACCTGAGTTCTCTTCTCAGCTGAATTTTCCAGATGCTCAGTTTGCCTCATCAGGTGAAACAAAATTGCCTGTGACTCCCACCTCAGTGGGCTTGTCCTGCTCAGGTCTAGGAGAGAGATAGATGGGCTTAGGTCTAGGGGCAGTCAGGCTATCTGTTACTGCAGTGTACCATTGAGCAGGACAGATCCAAGGGTCTGCCTCAAAAACCCCCACAAAACAATACACACAGAAAGCACACCTCACAAGCCCCATCCCTCAATGTCCCAGCCCACCGTCCTGCTTACCCAAAGAAGCATTATGGCAGAGCTTTTTGTCGTAGCACTCAAACCCCTCCTTGGCCCTCCAGCCGTAGTTCCCTCCTTTAACGATGAGGTTGACTTCTTCGAACCGGTTCTGGCCAACATCACCACAGAATATCCTGCCTCTGCCTCGGTGGGTGGCTGGGTCCCCACGGTCCACAGCACATCGCCACATGTTCCTGACTCCGTACGCATAGATGGCAGGATGGGCCCCCGGCTCGGAGACGAAAGGGTTATCTGGGGGGATCCAGTAGCGCTGGCCGTAGGCATAGGCCCTGGTCACGTCTATCCGTAAAACCTTCCCCAGCAGCGAGCTCCTGAAATAAAGCCAAACACAGGCCCAGCATGAGCACGGCTGAGGAGGCATTGTAACTACTGTATTGACCCGGTTCACGGGGAGACATACGCTGGGTTCTCCCAGCTAGCTCTGGATTGTCTTTAACAACGAGACTAAGTGTCCTTCCAGCCCACAGATATACCCCAAACCTCGTTCCTTCTCCACACTTTTCCCAGAGCTGTTGACAAGGTGAAAACTGGACTGATATGGGTCTCGTCTCTACACTCTGCCCCCGTCCAGCCTCTGCTGCTGACACCCGAGGTATGAAAAACAGCTAAATGGTCAAAAAGAAGGCAGTAGGAAAGAGTAGGAAAAAGGATAATGCCCCCAGAGTTGCACCCCTCAGCCCCAAGGCTTGTTGGGTAATGCCAGGGCTGCCTCCCAACTAGAGCACCCCTGGTCCACCCCCAACAAACTTACTGGGGTCCTGGACTGATCAGGGAGGAGAGTGGAGTTCACTAAGTTGGCTCAGGGCTGATTGGCAGTTCAGTGCTTCTCCCTGGAGTAGGGGGAATGTCAAGGTGGCAAAGGGTTACCACCCCTCCTCCCCACCCCTAAAACTGGGTTTAGACCTGAGCTACCAGGGCCCCAGCTGTGCTCCCAACACGATGGGACTGAAGCCACGATGGCAGGGCCACAGCCCCTGATTAGGTACTTAAAATACCAAGCCCTATGTAAGCTCTGGGATAGCTCCAAGTTAATCGGATTGGACAGAGTCCCTGTCTCACATGGGACTCACAGTCTGAGAGGGAGGACATCAGGTCATTTATGCCCATTTTTCAGACGGGGAACAAAGAGGTTAAGTGACTTCCCCAAGGTCATTCAGCAGGTGAGTGGCGGAGCTAGGATTAGACCAAGTTTCCCCACTCCCCATCCTGTGCTCTTTCCAATATGCCATGATGATGGGATTTACAGGGCGGCAAATGCCTGAGTGTTTATTATGATGATTATGGTGATAATTATACACCAGAAATCGACTGGACCTCTACCCAATGCAAAAACACAAAAAACCCCACAAAAAAACAAAACCACCATCTCTCTCAAAGACTCAGCTGATCACTCTAATAATAATAACTGTGGTATTTGCTAAGCAATTACTATGTGCCAAGCACTGTACTAAGCCCTGGGGTAGATAGAGTATATGCAGATTGGACACAGTCCCCATCCCACACAAGGCTCACGGTCTAAGTAAGAGGGAGAACAGATATTTAATGCCCATTTTACAGATGAGGAAATTGTGACCCAGAAAACCAAAGTGACTTGCCCAAGGTAATAGGCCCAGGCTTTTTCCATAAGACCATGCCACTTCTTTCTAATACTGACTTTCATGTGCTACCCTATCAGTCACTCTTTCTCCGTCCCTCTAACATGGGGTTGATAACACTAGTGGCCCCGCTCCTGGCAGGGCGACAAACCTATCCCCTTGCCTGTTCACTTCAGGACAGAACCCCTGTCCTGATGGACAGATCAAAGCCGAACTGGGCCAGGAACTCTGTTCCACTCAGGCTGGTCATAAGCAGTCAATCAATGGTATTTTTTGAGTGCTTACTTTGTACAGTGAACTAAGCACCTGGGAGAGCACAATGGGCTCTAGATTGTAAACTCCTTACGGGCAGGAACCATGTCTGTCAATTCTGCTGTATTATATCTCCCAAGCATTTAGTACTGTGCAGGCTCAGTAAATACCACTGATTGATTCAGTGGAGTTAGTAGATACAATTGCTGCCCTCAAAGAGCATGTGGTCTAGTGGTAGTTTTGTACATTTCATTACAAGAAAGTTAGCTCTACAATGGCATTCTTACAGGTTCATGAGCCTCAGTACTGAGGAGCTGATCATAAAACCCTACTCTAGGAGATGAGTGGATAGACCACGTACTACTAATAATAATGATGGTATTTGTTAAGCGCTTGCTATTTGGGAAGCACTGTTCTAAGCACTGGGGCCTGCTGTTGGATAGGGACTGTCTCTATATGTTGCCAACTTGTACTTCCCAAGCGCTTAGTACAGTGCTCTGCACACAGTAAGCGCTCAATAAACATGACTGAATGAATGAGTGAATGAATGGGGGGATGCAAGGTGATTAGGTTGTCCCACGTGGGGCTCACAGTCTTAATCCCCACTTTACAGATGAGGTAACTGAGGCACAGAGAAGTTAAGTGATTTGCCCAAAATCACACAGCAGACAAGTGGCGGAGCCAGGATTAGAACCCATAACCTGACTCCCAAGACTGTACTCTTTCCACTGAGCCACACTGCCTCTCCTAATATGGAGAGGCCATGGGGTTAAGTTTTTGCTCTTTGTTTTTTTTTAATGGTATTTGTTAAGCTCTTACTTATGTGCCAGGCACTGTGCTTAGCACTGGAGCGAACAGAAGACAATCAGATTGGACACAGTCCATGTCCCACGTGGGGCTCACAGCTTTAATCCCCATTTTACAGATGAGGTAGCTGAGGCACAGAGAAGTTAAGTGACTTGCCCAAAGTCACCCAGCAGGCAAGAGGCAGAGCCAGGCTTAAAGCTCAGGTCTTCTAACTCCCAGGCCTGGGCTCTTTCTACTACGCCACACTGCTTCCCATGGAGCAATACTATTTCGAGAAGGAATTCTGAATCCTAATCTAGCTCCCCTTCCCCTTGCCTCCTGGCCACCCCAGGAATCAGAGGAACTCATGGTCACAAATGACCCTTGGGAAAAGAGCTTTGGCCTCAAGTCTCCTGTAAATGAAATTTCTGTTCAGCTGCAGCTCAGGCATACCTACAAGCCCCCGCCCGGACACAGGCACCCAGCCTCCAGCTTACTTGTTCTGAGCATTCCCAAACTTGCCAAAGGGGTCCCCAGCTTGCCCGCCATCCCCAGTGAATATATACAAATAACCATCCAGGCCGAAAAGGAGTTGCCCACCGTTGTGATTGGCAGCCGGTTCGTCCAGCTCCAGGATGATCCTACAAGACAGAAACAAGACAGGCTGCAAGTCAGGGTCTTGCTGCCTCACAAAAATGGTCAGTTCTCAAGTGGCCTATAATCTTCCCCCTGCTACGGTGGTCAATCAAGTTCATCCCATTGATTGATTGTAAAATTGAGTAAGCACCTTCTGGGTGCTGAGCATTTTGCCAAGGCTCTAATTCAGATAAACAATTAGAGTTTTCCCACTTCATTCTGCAAGGTAGGGATATGAGCTTGGCGAGGATGAGCAGGGCATAATATGGTAATGGTCATTCCAGTAATTTCAGGGTCCAGGGTGTTATGCTAAAACACCCTTTTTCTTTAAGCAGGTGGGATCGCTACATCTCTGTGCCCAGTGGGCTCTTCCCAATCCTACCGTTCTAAAAGACAAGGGAGGTGGTGGGAGGCAGAAAAGGGAGGAGGGAAAGCAGCCATCTCGTACCAACTCTTGGGCCCCACACTTTGCAAACCGGCAGAACATAGATGAGACTTGAAAGCCGTGGAGCAATGGAGAATCTCCAGAAGCTCCTTGAGCCAGTGAGGGACAACTCCAAGCACCTTGGATAGTCAGCAAAGCGTGCTTTGTAAATGCGGCAAGCTAGAGGCTCTGGATCTCTCCTGGGGAGCTCTTTCAGCTCACCAGCAAAAACTGAGTCTCACTCACATTCACAGGGAGGAGGGAGTTTCCACTCTGAAAGAGGCTCTCTCACCTTTCAGAGTTTGGGTCGGCCTTGTTGGCATCAGCTCGAGAAGACTTCATCTCACTGATGCGGATCTTCTCCACCTTTTTCTTGTCCAGACAGGAGTAATAGATGTAGAACCTGCGGTTTTGGCGGAAATCGGGGTGGAAAGCCAGCCCCAGGAAGCCCCTCTCGTCCCCAATCCATGGGGTGGTCAAGACCAGGCTCCTGAGATCCAGGAAGGGCTTCTCCAGCCGACTCCAGTCGGGCAGGTAGACCCAGACCACCCCAACCTGCTCAGCCACGAAGAGACGGTGGGTGCCATCGCCGGCATGCACCATGGCCACCGGGTTCCTCAGCCAGTTGGCCACCTCGGTCAGACAGAGCTGCAGGCAGCCCCGCGGGTCCTCCACCACCGCGCCCAGGTTGCGATTAAGCTGGGTGTTCCTGAGCACGTTGGGGAAGCAGTAGTCCCGGTCCGGGAGGCTGAGGAGGTGGCAGAAGTGGGCACCACCCCTGTCGCAGGACCGCCTAAGGTGCCGGTCACTGGTCAAGAAGGAGATGGTAGAGCGGCAGTCATGGTGGAAAGCAGAGCAGTAGTCAGAACAGAGGCCCGGAAGGTTCCGGAGGGGCGTCTGAGGATTCTCAGCATCATAGAGGTGGGCGGCGAAGGGGGAGCATTCCTAGAGAGAAGTAGGGAGACTATCAGGAGGAGGACTCCCTAGGGACTGATACTGAGGGCCAGCAGAGACCCATGTGACTATGAGATAATCTTAGACCAAACTGTGGTTCTTGAGCCATTTACAAATTTACAGTTCCCCCAGAGTCAACAAGTGGTCCCCATATGGGACCCAGAGAACACCCACTGGTGCTCTGGGCTATCAGATGATGGCTCTTCGAAGGGTTCTTCCCCCAAACCACGATATGTGGCCCTGGACATTATTCACCTCTTACCGACCACCCAGAGAGTAAATTTAATTACGAAATTTAGAAAAGGGGGTGTTCGCAATTAAAAAAAAGTCAGAAGCTTTGGCAATTGCAGCTAGGAGAGAGGATGGCACTCTTTGCAAGGACAGGGGTCCCCTGTTTCATGAGAGCTACTTCTTCCCCAGTCACCGCAGCCTTTTTTTTAACTGGACCCATCAACAATGTAAGATGTCCTACGTGGTTTTCAGGCCAGAAATTTTTACCACTTTTATAACAGGCCTAAAATGCATCCCCCAACTTCTGTTTCATCCCTTCACCATGGTAAGAAATAGCTAACCCACTATCTCCTGCATGGACACATAAAGTGCTCAGGGCTTAATGCTGACCCAGGCTAAACAAGGCAGTAGTAAAGTGTTTTGAACATCAACCAGTCAATGGTATTTATTGAGTGCTTACTATGTGCAGAGAACTGTACTAAACGCTTGGGAGAAAACAGTACAACAGAATTAGCAGATACGTTCCCTGCCGATAATCAGCTGTGTATTCTCCTGTCTGTCAGAAATTGTTTCTGAACGTAAATTTCTTGAGTGGGAAAACTGTTTTATCTGTTCCCTGAGGCATTCATCACTTCCAGCTCTATTCTCTCCAAGAAGCACAAGCTTATTAGCTCTCACTGCATAGTGGAGGGGAGGTGTAAGGACCCGACAGTGCTACAGGGGATCATTCCTGTTGCGTAGTCCCCATATCCACACTCCCCCTCCTCAGGACACACTCCCTTCTTGAGCTGGGAATCCCAGGAAGCAGCAGGCAAATGCACCATCAGGGCTGCCTCTCCCACACACAAGTTGTCGTGGCTCACCTAGTTCAGTTGCAGGCTATCACAGTATGCCTACCTGAGCCACTCTCTTGTATGCAGAGGGAGTGGCAGCCTCGTTGCTATCACTAATGTTTGGATTACCGTAGAAATAGTGGTATTTATTGAACGCCTCATCAGTGCAAGTGCTGGGTAGATACGACCGAATCCGTGTTGTCTAGGGAATAGAGTCGGAAGGACCGGGTTCTAATCTCAGCTCCGCCACCTGCCTGCAGTGAGACCTTGGGCTAGTCACTTAACCTCTCTGGCAATGCAGATTAAGACTGTGAGCCCCATGTGGGACATGGGCTGGGTCCAACCCGACTAGCTCATATCTCCCCCAGCACTTAGTACAGAGCCCGGCACAAAGTAAGCGCTTAACAAATACCAAAAGAATTAGAAACAAACAAAACAGATGCATGAGAGAGAGTCCCTGCCCACAAGGAGCTTACTTTCTAACAGAGGAGAGACAGATAAAAATATTTACAGTAAAAGCAACACAGGCATTAGCCAAGGACATTATGATCACATACTGTTGAGGTTAGACTTGTGGTTATGTGACAGGCAGTCAGAAAAATCACTTTCTGAATTAGGTCAAGTTTATGATTTACTTCTATTTCCTTTACTACTGTATACTGTTATGAATAATGATAATATAATGTACTTCCCAAGTGCCTGATTAAAATGCATTGCACCCAATGGGTGCTCAAGAAATTGTTACTACTACTCTATTGGAGTTGTATTTATAAAGAAAAGCCTGTTAATATTAACCCCATTAATAGTAATACAGAATCTGAACAGCTACAGAACAAATGAAGTCTTGTGGTGAACCGGCATGAATTCATTCAATGGTTTTTGAGGCATTTGTAGACAGATTTTGCTTAAGGCCAACAAATAGTAATGTAAGAAGTATGAAAAGTCCCTAAGAGAAAATGATTAAAATAATATTTTGCTGCCTTATTCCAGCCACCTCTCATATTAAGTGCCCAAAGGCTGGTGAACTTGGGGGTTTGAAAAGTACATTGCTCCTAATGGTCCTCTGGAAATGATCGACCTTTCCAGGATTTTCACATTTGAAAGCAAAAATCTTGGCCTTCAAGGCTATCCAAATAGAAGCTTCTTCGGGTTACTGAAATAAATGCTGCAAACATGCTGCCTCTCCTCAGTAGCTGAGCACGGTCTTGATTTAAATGCAGCCCTTGAAAATTCCCGGCCCGTCGGTTTTCTCAAGCTTGGCTGTGACCAGTCCATTACTCTGAAAGTTCTTTGAGGACAGGTACCCTGTATTTTGCTACTTGTCATACTTACCCAAGCATTTAGTGCAGTGCTCAGCACACAGTATACTCCAGTACACAGAAACTCCAAGGGACTCCTAAAGATCCCAAGGTAACTGGTGGGTCTGATCTAGGGCTGACCCCATAGTACAGGTTCGTTTGGGTTTGGTTCATCCTAAGAACCCCAAAGACACCAGTGATACACCCTGCTCTCTGAAACCTCAGACGCCCAGAAAGTCAGCATCTTACTAGCCCTGAGGATGCATCCAGGTTGAGGAGGACCCAGCTTAGAGAAGTTGTTGCTTCTGCACAGTGTGGATTTTGGCTTCATGGAACCTGCATGACTCAGGCCAACATGCAACAGGCCAGAGATTTCTGTTCAGCCCCCTGGCAGAGAAGCAGGACCCTCCACCTCTAGGTACAGAGCAATGCAAGGAGACCCAGGAGAGGACTTCAGAGGAAGCAGCATCTCCACACTACAAGTGGGGAAAAAAATAGAAAACTACAGCCTCTCCGACTCCTTCTGAGTAGCCTACTGTGGGCAGGGAATACTGTTATAATAATAATAATAATGATGGTATTTATTAAGCGCTTACTATGTGCAAAGCACTGTTCTAAGCGCTGTACTCTCCCAAGCGCTTAGTACAGTGCTCTGCACATTATAAGCACTCAATAAATATGACTGACTGAGAAACTTCCAGGAAGAACATCCCACTTGGAGGCCCTGAGGCTGGAACTTACCTACCTCTACTTAGGGCAGGTAGCTCAGTGGGAACTGCTAACTGCAGCCTCAGGGGAGATTTCCCTGATGGCTCACCCTGCCTACCTCCCAAACAACAGACCTCAGAGCTGGGAAATAATAATAATAATGGTATTTGTTAAATGCTTACTATGTGCTAAGCACTGTTCTAAGTGCTGGGGTAGATACAAGGTAATCAGGATGTCCCACTTGGGGCTCATTTTACAGAGGAGGTAACTGAAGCCCAGAGAAGTGAAGTGACTTACCCAAGGTCACACAGCAGACAGGGGCAGAGCCGGGATTAGAACCAGGTCCTCTGAATCCCCAAGCCCATGCTCTTGCCACTAGGCCATGCTGCTTCTCCTCCTGCTCCTGCTGCCTCCATCTCAGCACCCTGGCTGCCAGGATGGGGGTCAACAGCTGGAGCCTGCAGCCACCCCCCACCCCTTCCTGCCCTACTTACCTGGCAGAGGATGTCCTTGATGTAGCCCCCACAGAGCTGGGAACCCCGTAGGTCAAAGGAACCCACGATTTCCTTGTAGCGAGCAGCAATGCGCTGATCCTTGGTCGGACTGCAGCAGCCGAATGTCTGGTAGTCGGAGCAGAACCGCAGGTGCACAGAGGGCCGGAATGGAGGCCCGTAGTCCAGGCACTGGGGGTGGCCCTGCAGCATGGTGGCCTGGCCTAGCAAGAGCAAGAAGCAGAGGCAGAGACATGAGGAGGAGGTGGAAAGCCAGGAACTTGGGCCCCCTCGAGGAGCCAACTCCCTCAGCATCCTGGCATGAGGAAAGCTCCCGCTGTTGTGAGCGTAGGCTTCCTTCCCGGCTCTCTCTCTCCTCCTCCCTCCCCTCTTTCCTCCTCCTCTTCCTTCCCCTCCCTCGTCTCTCTCTCTCTCTCTCTCTCTCTCTAGTTCTTGCTAGAGTCCTTCCAGCCTCCAGATTCACAGGTGGCACCAGGGAATCTTCCCTCTCTTCGCCCCACAGATCTCCTGGAAGAACTCCAGAGGGAGCAGGGATTGAACAGCCCCAAGGCAGCAGTCAGGTGTCAGCCAAATCAGAAATGGATAGATTCTCCCTGGCCCCAGTGCCCTGGAATCATTGAAGTCATCAATAAGCAAAAATAACATAGAAATAGGAGAGCACAAGATAGAAGCCACACACTCACTTCTGGTGCGCGAGAGTTAGAACCCAGGTTAAAGAAAACGTACTTTGTAGTGCTCACCATGTCCAGCACTACTTGCCAACACGCCTGCTTCTTCTGACAGCACGTGGCACTGTATCCAGATATACGCGTGTTGCTGGAAGAATTTTCCCTAATTCTGCTGCCTCATGTCCTACCCAAAACACTGAGTGCACCTAAAATTGCCCTGTAACTCTGCAAAGAAAATGATGTTGAGAAAATAAACAAGGGAATCAGTCTATTTGCTCTGAGCCCGTAGTTTCTTTCCAGCCCAGAGCCCCAGGTTGGAGGGCTTTCCGAGACATTTGAAGCAGAATACAACAGGCTGGAACACCCCACACACCTCAAGTGCTCCTGCAATGCTAATCACATTAGCATTAATCACACAGGGTCCACGGTTGCCTCTGCATCCTACTCGTTCTTGGATCCTTCAGAAGAAATCTAGGGGGACAGAAGCACCCTAGCCCAGCCCTGAGCTGAAAAGAGCCATATCCAAAGTGTAGGCTCAGGCAAGGTGGGAAGGTATCTTTTCTCCTGCCAACTTTTTCATAGCTTTACTCAGAACCTGGAATTTTCCTTTGGCCAAATACTGTCTCTTTTAAAGCTGGTGAGTGGTATGGATTCTGGCTGAGGGTATGTTTCAAGACACACACACACACACACACACACACACACCCCTTCCCCCCCTCCACTTTAACGTTTCAATAGAAGAAGCATTATATGGCCTCATCTACACAACCACAATTTTCTAGTGTTCACTTGTGACTCTGTGGTTCTTCTAAGTGTCTCCCAGCTGGGTGGGCAGTTGCAGATCTGTCATTTTGGGGTGGAACGATGGCCCCCCGCCACCTTACTCCCCAGCACTTGCCCCATTCTCCTAAAGGAGGCCAATACCCAGCCCCTGTGGAAATGCCAGGAGTCCCTCAGCAACCTCTTTTGTTCCTTACACCCCAAAACGGGCAGCCTACTTGGGAAGCCAGCACCAACAATGGCAAGCATTCACAACTCATTTCCAGAGAAATTGCATCTTAATAAATTACTTACATTTATTGCGCAAAAATGTCAAAGGCAAAATATTTACAAATGACACTGAAAATAGTTGGGCTACAGTTATGCTGGGGTAGCAATAGCATTTTTCCCCCCTAAGGGAAGTTGATTTTAAAAATAAATTAAGAAATAAAAAAAATAATTTAGCAAGAATCTCTAACATTAGGGTTCTGCTGTGTTTATGATGCTGTGCTGCTGCACTAATTTCTTCATTTTCTTAACCTTCATTTCAGCTTTACCTCCTCGGTTAGAAATGTAAGTGAAATATTTGCAACCTAAAAAAAAGCAAAAATAATAATTACATCATCACAACAAAGGATGTCATCTAATCAAAGGAGCACCTAATTTGTACAGAAGCAGTGTGACTTAGTGGATAGATTCCAGGCCTGGGAGTCAGAAGGACCTGAGTTCTAATTCTGGCTCTGCCACATAACTATGTGACCTTGGGTGAGTCACTTAAGTTCTCTGGGCCTCAGTTACCTCATTTATAAAATGAGGATTAAGAGTGTGAGCCTCATATGTGGGACAGGGACTGTGATTAATTTATATCTACCCCAGTGTTTAGAACAGTGCTTGGCACACAGTAAGCACTTTAAGTACCATAATTATTATTATATAAACACTTTAGTACTTTTCACAACCCTGTAAAGCCATGGCATCTTTGTGTTTATCTCCTTATCCACACCAGCCAAACAACTTTTCAGAGAGCACTGTTAATGAAAAAAAGGTTTGTTACCCCCGGCCCCAACTCAATAAGACCAAAAGTGTCTTGGGAAGGTTGATCTCCCCTGCCTTCAAGACAAAGATTTTTCACTATCATGCTGGTCTGGGAGATTATATTAAGTGGACATAACTCCATTAAGAAACTGAGTAAGATCATCGGCTTCCTTCAAGAATGGTTATTTATGCAACAAAAATTGCCATTAAGATAAGGTTACTCTAGAGTCCAGTTAATCTTTCAAGAGTGTTAGCAGAAGAGCTATTTAAAAAAGATGGTTTGCAAATTTAACCTTTACACTGTTATCTCTTCACAAACCAAGGGTCAACCTAGATGGAAAGTAACAATGCCTGGCATATAATAAGCGCTTAACAAATACCAAAATTATTATTTAAAAAAAAAAAAGGCTCTAAAGAATGCTTATAATACACTGCACCTCACAGAGACTTCTACCCTGCACTGAATTTTGCTCTTGATGTCTAAGAAAGTGCATACTAATTCAGTATAAATTGCGTAGGGCAATAATTATTCGACTTGATTCTCCCCTAGCATTCAAAGGGAATTCAAGTTCAGCTTTGTGCAACTTTCCGGCCCCAAGGTGTTGTAAGCAAACATGCGAATCACCACCACAACCCTATTTTTGATACATCTGCCATTACCATCCAATGTGTCCATTTATCATGCCTTTTAGAACAATGGGGATATTGGGCTCCATTCATTTCTAAATCACCACTCCAAGCCACCCAGCAGTGACCACATTTTATTAACTGAGAAAATGGTTTCTTCCCTTTTCTTGCTGAATTGTGCAAGGGTGGGGCGAGGCTTGTCTAATTTTAGTGTTTAAATATTTTCTAATCCCTGAATAAAAAACAGTCAGTTCTGTCGTACGTGAATTTTCACTATATGCGTTGGCTAGAATGCTGAAAGAGAATTAGAGAATGTTTAACAGACAACATAAAAGCCTGTTTAGATTTAGCCCACAGTAGTGCCAGAGAGTACTGCACACAACTTCAGAACAAGCGTGTACTACTGCACTGAGTTCTCCTTAATGTCGGGTTTTGCAAAAAAAGTACAGCCCTTGTGTCATTAGAGAACTACGTATTCTGACAAATAAAACACATTTTATCAAAGCAATTTACGGTATTATTCCTTTTACAGACTCTTAATATTTAAGAAACAACAAGCAGTTCAATTATTTCAATACAAAACTGGCTTAAAGAATTTCCTGCAGCCTCTAAAGCTGCAGTGTGACTCATTTGCTGGTAGCAGCCAGATGGTGAAAGCCAAGGAAACCACAGCAGGTTCCCAATATGCAAAGTTGTTTTGCAAATGTCTGGAAAGTGGTAGTAATGGAAAAGCTAACGCCTTAAAAAAGGACAATACTGACAAATAAATGATATTCAATCCAATGATCACCATCCACTTTATACACTTAAACTTCACTTAAAGAACAACTTCATCCACTCTTTTATGTTTCCACTTATAGTGGATCCCAAGAAAAATCATAGAGCAGATGGCTTCTTGTTTGTGTTTAACATAGAGAAAACTTAACATTATGATAGAGAATTCTTAATTGGAAGCAGCGTGGTTTAGTGGAAAGAGCCTAGGCTTGGGAGTCAGAGGAAGTGGGCTCTAATCCCATCTCCGCCACTTATCTGCTGTGTGACCTTGGGCAAGTCACTTAACTTCTCTGTGCCTTAGTTAACCTCATCTGTACAATGGGGACTAAGACTGTGAGCCACGATGTGGGACAACCTGATTAACTTGTATATTCCCCAATGCTTAGAACAGTGCTTGGCACACAGTGCTGAATATCATTATTATTAGTAGTAGTAGTATCTGAGTTGGTAAAACATGATTTACAAACAGAATACAATTTGTTACTTGGCCTGGAAAAGTCCGTTTACCCGCAGAACCTTGCACCCATCATCACCCCTGAATTTGGATTTGCTCCCTTTACAATAATAACAATAATTATTATTATTATGTTATTTGTTAAGTGTTTACTATGTGCCAGGCCCTGTACAAAGCGCTGAAGAGGATTCAAGCAAATCGAGTTGTCACAGTCCCTGTCCCATCTGGGGCTCACAGTCTCAATCCCCATTTTATAGATGACATAACTGAGGCACAGAGAAGAGAAATGACTTGCTCAGTGTCACCCAGCAGACAAGCGGTGGAGCCAGCATTAGAACCCATGACCTTCTGACTCCCAGGGGCGTGCTCTATCCACTATGCTACGCTGCTTTATTCGCCCCTCCCTCAATCCCACAGCACTAAAATATTCATAATTTATTTATATTAATGTCTGTCTCTCCAGACTGTAAGGTTCATTGTGGGCAGGGAACGTGTCTAACTCTGTTACACTGTACAATCCCAAGCACTTATACAGTGCCCTGTGCACAGTTAAGCATTCAATAAATACCATTTGTTGACTGATTAGAAGAAACATGAGAATTCTGCAGTGCCCACAACACTTGGGTGAAGGACAAGAGGAGCTGTGCCAACCCTCCTCCCCACCCCGCAATTACTTTTTCTGCTACTTCCCCGGTTTGCTGGTCAGGAGAGAATAGATTCCAGGAGTAGGGAGCAGTGATGGGATTAAGGTCCCAGCCTGCCTCTCTGCAAGGCTGTCCCCAGGCAGGGAGATGGAGAGGGTGCTTCTAAGCATCTCTGAAACATATATTCTTAGTAACGCTGTCCACTAAGTAGACTTTACTGAGACTATACACCCCAGAAACCCTTGGCGCAGGGATACCCAGTCAAAAGTACTAACCCATGAGCATTTCACTATATTAGATTGGGTTCCTCCATTGAGCTCACGAAAGGGCACCTATTCCATAACTGGATGACTCTCAAATGGAAACTATTACTGATGTAAATTTTGTCTCAGAGCCTCCATAGTCTCTAAAGGCCTCCACGAAGATGGCCTCTTAAGGACTTATTTGTTTACGCAGTGGATTTATTCATTGTCCCAGAGGAAGAGATCTTATCCCCTCCAATCTAGAACAGACACATAAATAGATTATTGCAGTGATACCAATAGTTTTCATTCATCTTCACTAGAAGAGTTACAAACTCCCAAAATTCCCAATCTGGCTAGATAACAGGTGCCCTAGATCAATGGATGACATGCCACTCAAGGCATGAAAATTAAACACTTTTCACTTGGAAATTCTTAATATTCAGCCAGAGCCATACTTGACACCCACAGTGAACCAGTAATCTCTCCTCAGCCCTCCCATCTGACAGCTTTGCTCGGGGTAAAGAACAAACACTCATCCAACTGCTTTATACCCCTTTATCCACCAATCCTACTTGAGAAGCAGCTGTGTTTACTGGCCTAGGGTACAATGGAATAACCCACTGGTTTATTTAAACCCTAAAATACATAGACTACTGAACAATCTTAACACTTAAAAGCTTATTTCAGCCCCTTACACTCTCAGAGAGGCAGAATTGATGTTAATGGACAATAAAGATGAAAATAAAAGCACATACCTTTTCCCAACAGGAGTCCTGCCACCAAAGCTTTCTTATACGCAAGGGTCTTATTTTTCTTCCAATTTCTTTTCACCAGAAAGTAGCTGAAGTGAAAAGTGGGCCACCAGTCTTTCCTGGCATTCCATTCCTCCTCAACCCAATCAAGATGCTTCCTAGGACAAAAAAGTCAGGGAGGAGGGACTTGAATTTGAATAATCGACAGTCATAGAGACCTAAGTATCTTTGGTATGTTGGAACTCTGAGTCCTTTACTTTGCTTTTGGCAATGTTACTCAGAAAGAAATTCACTCTACAACCTCAGTTTAGCCTCCGAGAGAACACGCTGGCAGAGATGACGAGCTTTAGATGCTACACAAAAAGCGTTAAAAGGAAGCTTTAACATTCGAAGTTTGCAAGCTTTATTCCCTGCCTCCGTACACATACAGGGATACCACAGGTTACAGCCACCTCATAATTTTGTCATCTCGGGCATATGTTGCTGACTTCTCACCCCACGTTCTCTCCTTTTCTAATTTATGTCCAATCACTGCAAACAATCCAATTGTCACGCCATCTCACCCCTGCTCTCCTCTATCCCCACTGGCTTTCCTGCCTCCTCTTCCTGCACTACAAGCCTGCTGACTCCTTAGTCGCCCCATAGGTCCAGTGTGTTTTTTAACTAGCCATAGTGACAGCCATGGCTGTGAGCACAATCGCCGTCACCATTCCCACCTCCATCCCAATATATCAACTGGCCACTGAATTAAAAAAAAAATCTTCTCATGCAGACATAATCAAAATCTCAAAAGCAATGTTATAGTTTGGGACACTTGGAAAAATATGCCAGTGTTTTTGTAAAGATTAAATCATTGGAATCTTCCTTCTCCCTCCAAATCTTTTTGATTGGGGGGCGGGGGGGGGGGGGGGGTCTGAGTGAAGTCCAGTGGAAAGGGTGTGGGCTTGGGAGTTAGATGACCTGAGTTGTAGTCCCAGCTCTGCCACTGGCCTTCTGGGTGACTTTGGACTTCACCTCTCTGGGACTCAATTTCTTTATTTATAAAATGGGAAAAATACCACCCACTTCTTCCATGGGGATGGATGTTCCGAGGACAAAAATGAAATTAGGAACATCAAAGTGCACTGGAAAAATGAAAGCGTTCCAACAAGTTACGGTATTCTCGAATGAGTTCAGAGGCTAAGAACCAACGATCCTAAATCCAGGGTCGTCAGTCCTGCCCTAAGTTTTGCTTTACGACCAGAGAACAGTCACTGCCTCCTTCCAGACCAAGTTACTGAAAACACAAGCCGACTGGGCCGATTTATCGCTAGAAGAACCTATTTACAAATATACCATGGAAATCCCTAGTCTCCCAATAAAAGGGGAAAAAAACCCTCCTGTTTATGGACTCAGAGGGCCTAGGTTGGAAACTTCAAAAAACAGGCCAATATGAACATCATTAAAACAAGCAAATAAGAACATCGTGTTTAAATCAACATCTTGGTGTTCCTAGGCTCTCTCTTGGGACCTAGCTGAAAACCCAGGATACTGATCCAGCAGCACGCTATGTCTCACACTTACCTCTTCAGGACTTGTTTCAAATGTCTTCCTAAAAACTTCCAGGCAATTACATTCTCTGTGCACCCAGCAAAATCCAGGACTCCGAATATAACCTCCAGCCCTAATTTATGATGTTCTTCTTTCTCTGCAATGATCAGGGATGTTTAAATCAATTACAGCATTCAAAAACCCAGGGCTCAAAAATGACCACTAGCTATTAAACGTCCTGGTCTAGCTACTAGGCCAGCTATCAATTTATTGGGCGTTTCCTATGTGCACAACACTGAACAAAGCGCTAAAAGGTCATAAAGGTGAAGTGAGAGGAGATACTTCATATGAAACTTTGCACACCAGGGCACAAGCAGAAAACGCGTTATAAATTGTAAAATAACTAGGCAGCCACTTCCTCTGCTGCCCCTGGCCTGACCCCATGCACTCAAATAGCAGCAAGCAGACCAACAGCCTGCAGCTTTATTTCACCAGGGAAAGGCGATGTGGGACTGAAACTACTTACTTGACTTTCGAAGTAATGTATGAAACTCTAACATCAGTTTATGAGATGGAACAATCTGGTGCAAAACCTGGAAGACAGAAGAGTTCTGTGTAATTGAGACACGCGAACACCATTTCCAGGACTTGAGCCTATGGCAGTGAAAGCTCTCGTTGTCTAAGAAGTGTTCTCAGAAAACAAACAAAACTGGGTGGTTTGCTCGTTTCCGCTTGTGCTTCCGCTTCCGCTTCCGCTTCATTATCGCTCCCAAAGGGAAAGCTGACGTACTTCTGGAGCTCGAAACTGGGGTGTCCCGGGTGGCAAAGACATCCTCCAAGAATAGCAGGGTGGGAAGGGAGTGGGGAGAATGGCAGAAAAGAGAGGGGGACACATACACACGTTAGTGTATCTGATTTCCCAATTAAGTGAATTTTTGGTTTCTCACTTAAGCTTATAAAAGGGATTCATTTAACAGCACCAATGCTGATACCAGAGGTTTTTATTTCAAATAAATGGAAATAAAAAGCAGCTACGTTTGCCATAGGGAGGATGGAATCTTAATCCAGGAAGTTAACTGTGTAAAGACTCAACTGAGTACTAAATCTACTCCTTCAGAAAAACTGGACTTACAAAACAAGACATAGTTTCATTCACTTTTTGGTTTCTGGTGCCACCAGCTGGCTACAAAAGCTGCATCCTTGGAGAATGGAAAGTAACTGCAACCCAAGGATGATCTTCAGAGCCCTACTGTGGCGAGTGCTGTACTAACCACTTGGGAGACGACAATAGGGATAAAAGATATAATCCCTGGCCTCAAGGATCTAACGGTTTCACGGGGAGGCAGTTATGAAATTATTTGTGTGGAAAAAGGGAATGGAGAGATGGACAGTAAAGAAGTAAGGGCCTGTATAGTAGAATTTGTCAGGAGGGAATGCCACAAACAAAAAGGAGGGCACGAGCAATGGGCTGGAAGTGACAGCACGGAACAGGGAGAGGGTTGACTTGGGAGGAGTGAAGAGTGCAAACTGGGGAGGTAGTGAGTGAAGAGGGCAAACAAGAGGGCAGGGAGCACTGGTAGAAAGCCCTGATGCAGAGGCAACTGATAGCTACTGGAAGTCTTTGAAGTAGGGGCATGATAAGGGCAGGATGACATTTAAAGAGACTGATCCTCGCTGCAGGGTGTAGTAAAAGCCAGAGATGAGAGAGAGGTCGGAGGCAGGGAGTCCAATGAGGACCCTGAAACAGTAACCTAACCAGGAAATTATAAATGACTGAACTTAGGTGTGGGTGCCTGTTGGGGTGGAAACGAAGAGATGGATCTGAGACATATTGCAGACAGTGAACTAGAACTGGCAGGTGGGTTAAAAGACAACACTATGGTTGAGGCTTCTGGGGCAGAGGGGATAGTGGTGTCATCGACAGAGATGAAGCAGTTAGGAGAAAGAGTGGGTTGAGGAGGGAAAATGAGTTCTGTTTAAGACGTTCAGTTTAAGGTGCGGGAGAAACTTCCGGGCGGATATATCCTGAGGGAGATTTGGGAGTCCTCCATTTGGAGGTGGTGGCTCAAGCTGTGCACCTGGATGAGCTCCCTGAGGGACTACGGATGTGGTGGGGAACAGAGGTGGGTGACACGGGGGGTGCGGGCTTTAAATCATGTCACTGTTGGAGATGGAGTGAATGACGGGGGGGAGGCACGGGATTACAGGATGGCTGAGGGGCAGAATCAAAATGAAATTTCAACCAACGAAAACGAGAATAACCGTCTGTTCTAGAGGAAAGCAAGCATTTGCACTTTGAACAGCTTGATTGTGGCTGTGACTCCTTTGCCCTGCTGCCACCTCCAGATCAGCCCATGTGAATGAGGCACCTGTGTTTCCTGAAATGCATCAACTATACCCAAGCTGTGGCAAAAGACACTTTACCTTAAGAACACTGATCAGTTTCTCCTCTGGCGCCCGTTGTCTCTTCAGGAACTCGTACAAATAAACATGGGCATTTGGATTACATGGAAACTTGTCGTCGTATGCGTAGTTGGTGAGTACCTGCTGGGCTCCATCATTATCGTCATAGAACTCCAACATCTGCGGGGAAAAATCTGAGTATTTGAAAACTTCTTGATGGCTTTTTACCTCAGTAAAAGCCATGGTTGCTGCTGTACTAAACATTATAATTCATTCAATCGTATTTATTGAGTGCTTATTGTGTGCAGAGCACTGTACTAAATGCTTGGGAAGTACATTTTGGCAACATAAAGAGACGGTCCCTACCCAACAACGGGCTCACAGTCTAGAAGGGGGAGACCACGCAGTAGAGCACCAGAGCGTAGTAGGCACCAGAAAGGCCGGCTGCTAAAATACTGTATACCCAGCAATTTAGGCAGGAGCTTGAAAAGTTTGCTTCCTACAGGCAAATAGATAAATTGTCTCATCTATTCAACCCTGAATTGTCCTGTTAATGCAAGGTTGATGTTGATAATGGAGGGCAAAGACAAAGGGCTGCAGCTGGGTGGCTTTGTCCCAGGCAGCATCCCAAAGTAACCATGTCTTCAACCAATTATTTATTAAGCGCTTACTGGGTGCAAAGCACCATATTACGCGCTGGAAGAGAACAACACAACAGAATTGGGAGACGTGTTCCCTGCCCACCAAGGAGCTTAAGTGGGCCTCACCCTCACTGCCACTGGACAGTTGGCGTGAAACCAAACTCAGAATGCCACCCATCTCAGCACACTGGGAGCTGTAGAAATTCCCATTCCCAATTCCCTGGGTGTGTGTGCACCCTCCGAGCCGCAGCAGACCCTGAACAACCATCCTCAAACTGCATAGCCCCCCTGCAGCTGCAGGGTGGAGTGACCACTTCACCCCCACAGCCTCTAAATACCCAGAAGAATCCCACAATTTAAGTTCTCACGCCCAAGAAGGGATTACCTGCCTTGGATCTCCCCAAGACACATAGCTATGTTGAGATTCAGCCAGGCCCCTTTATCCAACAATTTGGGGATGAAACAATATTACTTAATAGTTAGAGAAATTAGACCATTTTCAATTTTGCTTTGTTAAACTTCCTTAAAATGGAAGAACTTTAGCCTTCCATTTTTT
Source organism: Tachyglossus aculeatus (assembly GCF_015852505.1). Taxonomy (NCBI): domain Eukaryota; kingdom Metazoa; phylum Chordata; class Mammalia; order Monotremata; family Tachyglossidae; genus Tachyglossus; species Tachyglossus aculeatus. The sequence continues at coordinate 7,902,679 of NC_052084.1, read as the reverse complement.
CTTTTGTCATTGTTTTCTGAATGCTACGAATTAAACCAACTCCTGGGAGGGAAAAAAAACTTCATTGGGTCTTTTAGCTCTTATCAGTAATTATTGATTACTTGACAATTATAATCATACCACTTTTGTTTGAAGGAATTCATAAGACATTACTGATCTTCTATAAGTTTATGGGCTTTATCAAGCTATTAAGTAGGAAAAACAGGGAATCTTGCAGTAAACAAAAATGATATAGGCACAATAAGCAAACACCAGACAAAATACTTTCACTAACGCCACACTTTTTCAACCTAAGGATACTTAGAATGGCAGTTTTATGTGAGTTTACAACCAAAAAAAACCCAACAAAATAAAATGACCTTTACCTCCACATAACTCTTTACAAAAGGGTCCCAAATACCAGGAATTTTAATTATCTCGTGAAGATTTAATGATGATAGCCGAAAGTAGCTGTGCATGTCCTGGGCTGCTGCATCAGAGGTAAAATGTTTCCCATCTGCATAAAGGTAGAGATTAAGGATGTTGCCAGTCAATAAACGACAGGTTCGGAAAGAATTCAGGTTAAAGTGTGCAACCCAAAATAATGGAGGCATTTTGCAGGCTTTACCGGTTTATAACTTCTCCCTGGAGCAGTGAATCTGCATTACAATTTTGAGACAGTGTTTGAGGGGAGTGCTTCTCTGAAATGGGCATGTCGACCCAATGCCCTGCATCATTTGGACATATGACCACTTTCCCCACCAAGCTCTGATCCACACTGTCATAAATAGAACCCAATATAATTTTTCTGAAGAAAAAAAAAAGTGTTCAGTTCACATTTCCCCACTCCTTAGAAACCTCCAAAGGTTGTCCTTCCACCTCTGCATCAAAAAGAAACCAACCCCTTCAAAGCACGTAATCAGCTTGCCCCCTCCAATCTTACCTCACTGATTTCGTACTACAACCCACGCCACAGGCTTTGCTCCTTTGGTGACAAAATATTCACTTAACCTTGATCCCATCTATCTTGCTGCCGACCCCTTGCCCGCATTCCTCCTCTAGCCTAGAACTCCCTCCCACTTCATATCCAACAGAACATCACTCTCCTCGCCTTCAAAGCCTTAGGGAAAAAAATCGCATTTCCTTCAAGAGGCCTACCCCGACTAAGCCCTTATTTCCTCTACTCCCTCTCTCGTCTATGTCACCTATGTACTTGAATCTGTACCCTTTAAGCACTTGATATTCACCCCATCCTCAGCCCCACAGCACTTTCGTTCACATCCATAATTTATTTTAAAGTCTTCCTTCCCTTCTAAACTGAATGCTCCTTGTGGGCAGGGAATATGTCTACCAACTCCATTCTACTGTGCTCTCCCAAGCACTTAGTACAGTGCTCTGCACACACTAAGTGCTCAAAAATGCTGTTGCTTGATTGGCCTCTGTGGTTGCCTTGGATTCTGCCAGGTTAAGGTCATCAATTTACCAAGTGTCCTTTGGACATTTGATATTCTCTCCACTGTGAGCCCACCTATTAGACTGTGAGCCCACTGTTGGGTAGGGGCTGTTTCTATATGTTGCCAACTTGTACTTCCCAAGTGCTTAGTACAGTGCTCTGCACACAGTAAGTGCTCAATACGATTGATTGATTGATTGACCCACAACCCCACAGCACTTACGCACATATCTTTAAATTACATATCATAAATCACTTAGTCCTATTAATGTCTGTCTCCCCCTCTAGACTAAGCTCACTAGGGGCAGGTAACATGTCTGATAATTCCACTGCACTGTACTCTCCCAAGTTCTTAGTACAGTGCTCTGCACAGAGTAAGTGCTCAATAAATAATTCATTGATTGATTACCTCCCACTGCTGGAGGCTTGGAGCTTCAGAGAAAGGAGGTGATGCCTGGGTCCTCTGAGCATGGACTTGTGCTGGTCAGCACAGTAGTAGACTCATTCCTCAGAAGTTAACAGACAGTGGAAGCAACTGGCAGCTGACCAGTCTCCCCCTCACCCCCCTCTCCATCCCCCCATCTTACCTCCTTCCCTTCCCCACAGCACCTGTATATATGTGTATATGTCTGTACATATTTATTACTCTATTTATTTTACTTGTACATATCTATTCTATTTATTTTATTTTGTTAGTATGTTTGGTTTTGTTCTCTGTCTCCCCCTTTTAGACTGTGAGCCCATTGCTGGGTAGGGACTGTCTCTATACGTTGCCATCTTGTACTTCCCAAGCGCTTAGTACAGTGCTCTGCACACAGTAAGCGCTCAATAAATATGATTCATTGATTGATTGATTGATGGACAGACGCCCTTAACAGAACTGTCAGTTTCCTTCCCCGACAGCTTCTCCTCTAAGCCAGTAGGCTATGCTGCAGCCCAGCACAGGACCCTGGATGCCCCAGCACAACCAGATGACGGTATTTTTTAGAGTCAGTCCTGTGAGGACGGCTCAATTTTTTTATACCTTGGAAGTGTTATAAGGCAGTGGGGAGGTCTGATTCTCAAATCCCCACGTTACCGGGGAAAGTGTACTACAGGTGGTGTTCCAGAGCCAAGACAGGAGCGAGATCTTTTTTGGTTGGGAATGCGCCATCTAGATATTATCATTTTGTACTTTGTGATTCAAGTATGGGCATGGCCTAAAGCTCAAAAATAAAGCCCTGGCCAGCCAAACTGGACTGAAGATTGGCAGGAACCTGCAAGAGCAGTTGGTACCCTTGGATTATGAAACAGGGGAAAATATTATCAGGCGGAACTGTGCAGCCCCCAATTCTATAGCAGATGAAACAAGAAAAACCTTTTTCTACGGTGACTTGAGTGCAGTCTGCATGGAGGCAAAGGAAAAGACTAACAATAATAATAATAATAACAGTAATAGTATTTGTTAAGTGCTATACGCTAAGCACTGTTCTAAGCGCTGGGATAGATACAAGGTAATCAGGTTGTCCCACGTGGGGCTATCTGTAAAATCCCCGTTTTACAGATGAGGGAACTGAGGCACAGAGAAATTAAGTGACTTACCCAAAGTCACCCAGTTGATAAAAGTGGCAGGGCTGGGATTAGACCCACCCATGACCTCTGGCACCCAAGCCCGTGCTCGTTCCACTAAGCCACACATGGTCCCTTTCAGTTCCAGAAGTCTACAATTTTGTATGTCTGATGGAAAAGTCTGGTATAAGAACTGGACTAAGTCCACCCGGGGAATTCCCAGGATACCAGGCCACTGAAGCGCCAATGTATGGAATTTCAATGGATTTGAAGCATTCTGTGTGGCACTCTTTGGGGCAGAGTGTGGTACTTCAGCGCCTAGTTTTCCCTAAAGTGCCCCTCAGCAAAGGCCCAAATTGGCTTTGGGGAAGTTCGACCTTGCCAGATACTCACCGAGTGTCGATAAGGTAACCCTCTTTTTAGACCAAGTGTAGTAGTCCAGCAGTCCCCTGTAGGCCTGAATGAGTTTTATTAACTTTTCTTGAGACGCTGACTTTTCACCATACCTCCAGCTCTCAGCAAGAGTTAGGTTTCTGTGGGCATCCTCGATCATTCCATTACACATAAGATAGAATGCATGTTGTAAGGATATCTGCAAGTGAAAAACCAGCCTTCAGTGTTACTAGCCATTAGGGATCTCGATCTTCAACTGCTACAGTTGGGAATTCATGTCTACCACTTGAAATGTGTATACTCTGAATGCTTCACACCATTTAAAAAAAATAATACTCTTCACTGTTGTGGAATGGTTCACTGCTTTTCACGAAACTTCCACCCAGACAAATGGCTGAGAACAGGTGAACGGGTAAAGAAAGTGGCATAAAAGTAATGGAGAGGGTAACATCTCTCGCTGGGAACCAATTCATTTTTGACAATGTTCCCATGAGAAAACCAGTTCTGACATATTTCAACTTAAAGACAATTTGCAGGAACCAACTGTGCTATTCTAAGAACTGCCTGAATCTGGAAAGTTCCCCAAAGGTAAATGCAATTTGATGTACTAAATTCTCATATAACAAAATTTGCAATAAACCCAGTTCTCCTATAACATGAGAGAAGTCCAGCTGAGAAGCAGCATGGCCTAGTGGATAGAGCACAGAATTTGGAGTCAGAAGGACCTGGGTTCTAATCCCAGCTCCATCACTTGGCTGCTGTATGACCTTGGGCAAGTCATTAACTTCTCTGTTCCTCAGTTCCCTCATCTGCAAAATAAGAATTAAGACTGTGAGTCCCTTATGGGACATGGACTGCGTCCAACCTGATTTGCTTGTATCTACCTCAGCACTTAGTACAGTGCCTGCCACAGAGTAAGCACTTAACACCCCCCTAAAAAAAAAAAAAGAAAAGGAAAGTTCTGGTATTCATGTATTCCAATGCCTTATGCATGTGCACAGGTAATTTCTTCACTTGCATGGCACTCCAGGTCCAAACAGGCCTGCGTGGTCAGGAGACCATTTCCTAACTGTGTTCTAGCCAAAGGAAATACTGAAAACAAATGTCATGAAAGAACAGTGTACTAATGACTTCTACATTTTTAGGAAATCCAGTTCAACGTCTTGCATTTTCACAGCCCCCATATAAAGCTGTTCTAAACTCCATTCCAGATATCAAGGATTTAAAAGTGCCAGTGCATACATTTTAGAATTTGCTTCAATTATCAAGAGTAACCAGAGACATGTCTCCAATCAGTAAGTGGTATTTATTGAGCGCTTACTGTGTACAGAGCACTGCAGTAAGAACTTTGGAGAGTAGAAAGTCACAGAGTTGATAGAAACGTTCCCTGCTCACAAGGAGCTTACAGTCCAGAAAATAATAATGGTATCTGTAAAGCACTTACTCTGTGTCAAGCACTGTATTAAACACTGGGGTAGGTATAAGATAATCAGGTCGGAAAGGCCTCATTGGGTGCCCAGTCTAAGAGAGAGGGAGAAAAGGAATTTTTAATCCCCATTTTACAAATCAGGAAGCTGAGGCACAGAGACATTACATGACTTGTCCAATATCACACAACAGGCGTGTGGCAGAGCTGGAATTAGAACCTCTGACTCTCAGGCCTGTGCTCTTTCCACTAGGCCATGTTGCTTCCCAGTTGTCTGGTAAGCGGATATAACCAAAGAATTCAGTGTTCTCTTTGTGGAAAAACTCGGGACCCAAGAGCAGGCAGAAAACATGGACAAAAAGTAAAGCACCTAAGAATTCAACAAGAATGGCTCTGCCTGAGAGAATTTTTCGAGAACTACTCTTCCTACTTCCCATGGGGGCCTCATACTCCACACCCATCCCCTTTCATCATTCTTACCAAATTTCTGAGATAAATATGTGCTTCAAATCACAGCCCACATCCTCACCTTTAAATAATTCTTGATACCAATATTTTTCAGCCGGTCAGCAAAGGCACCGAAAATTTCTACACTGCTCTTGGGATGCTGATATAAAATTTCACTTCCCAGTTTCCAAATAATCTGTCAATGGAAATATAGGGTGGAAAGAAGAGAGTCAGAGGAACAATTATCAGAAAGAAATACTATGCCCCAAACTAATCTCTGAACAAGACCCTTATTGCTATTTGCAGTTTGCATGTCATTTTTAAGTCTTAATATACTACTTCATCATCATCATCAATCGTATTTATTGAGTGCTTACTATGTGCAGAGCACTGTACTAAGCGCTTGGGAAGTACAAATTGGCAACATATAGAGACAGTCCCTACCCAACAGTGGGCTCACAGTCTAAAAGGGGGAGACAGAGAACAAAACCAAACATACTAACAAAAGAAAATAAATAGAATAGATATGTACAAGTAAAATAAATAAATAAATAAAGTAATAAATATGTACAAACATATATACATATATACTACTTAAATATTAAGCCACAGAAAACAAAATTATTCTGTCAATATCCTGCCAGATCAGGTGCATCTGTTGCTCAAGGAAGAGTACACGAAGTTGATATTTAGTACATGTTGAGATTGAAGATAAAAATGTATTTTCAGGATTTTTCAAATTTGGGAAAATGACAAGACTAATCAGACAGTCTACCTCTCAACTGGGCCTTCACCTTAGAGCCTGAATGAGCCCAGGCTTATAAATCCAGAACCTTAAAAGGCTTCCAGAACCTAGGCCTCCAGGCACATGTGCTGCAAACTATTCATTGTGCAGCCATTTCCAAGAAACCGGCCACACACAAACCCCAGGACCCTAAAGCTTCTCAGCATGAAGCCAGAAAAAGGGCATCAGGTACGGTATGGGAGTCCATACTTAATACCCTCTTCCCGGGCCATCCCTCAGGCTGCAGAATTTTGAAATGGAAATCTTGAAAATATACGTGCCTGCTCCTCATACTATACTAAGTTCAGACAATGGAAGTCGGGGGGCCCATTTTATTTCTCCTTTGTCATCCCACGGATCAAACGCTATTAGGGTTAGGAAGGCAAATACAGATCGGGAAACACGAATCCCCTTGAAAACACCTTTTGTTGAACACTTTTAAAATCCCACAGAGGCATTTTAAATAATACAGTCTGGTAACTTAACCCCTGCCAACCGGAAAAGAATGAAAAGGAATTCTTCATGACCCCCTGACTTTTCCATAACAGAGCCTTCCTGGTTGGCTCATTTACCTCAGGTGCAATCTGCCTTTGGGAGGAAGTAGTGTCCTCCAGGGTCTGAAAATAATACTGCATGAATTCTGCAGCCTGTTGCCACTGGTGCTTCAAAATAGCTTCTTGGATGTAATTTAAACATGTATTTGTAGAAAGAGCAAAATCCTTCTTTCGGCCTTCATTCACTGCACAAATAAAACAAAGAAGGAAGCATGAGATTAAGAAAATTGTTTCAGCTGTAAATTAGGCAAGTAGAAAGCAGAAAGCCCTACATCCGTTATTCTAGCATTTATTATTCAATTTACTCAGTAGTGTTTATTGAGAAACCAGGCACCAAACATTGTCTTTCCTCAACTCCTCTGTCCCCAGGGAGCTCACACCCAAAGAATATGGATAAGAGTTGACGGCAGATACATAATAGCTGAAAAATAACATGAAAAAACAAGAACAATAAATGCAATAAAAGTTGCAAAATATTGCAACTAAAGGAGCAGAGTTCAGGCTTCTTTGTCACTGATCAAGTAGGGCTGTTTCAGAGTCCCAAAAGTCAACAGCCACAGCACTGCCGCTGCTGCAGCAGTAGCTCCCGGTGTGTGGCTTGGAATTCCACTTTTGAAGAAGCCGGGAATCTCATGCAGTCCCTGCATTTTCCCCCACTCATACTGCTGGAATCAAGGCTGTCTGCTGGGTTTGAGCAGGCCATTGGGCTGAACTGCTAAGGGTCAACTCGGGGCCTCACACTGTCATGTGCTAAGTATACGCAGGGCTAGAATAAGCGCTGGGGTGGTTACATTAAAGAGTTGTGTGCATACGATATTCTTGAGCATGGTTAGTTACTCTTTGACATTCCGTTCAAGTCAATACAGACTCAAATGAGCACTGCTGAGAGTTACGAACTGTTAGCTAACTATTCTGAATTCCTGTTAACTTGAGGGGCTTATTTTCCTTAATGCACATTGAAAAAAACCCCAACCATTGACCTTAATCCAGAATAGCAAAACACTGTGGTAAGCAAAAAATTCCAGCAACCTCAGAAACACTTGGAAGTGTCCTAATCACAGGGATGTCATTTCCACATTCTCCGAAAATGTCTTTGGTATTCCAATTATTTTCTTTTTTTGTACTATTAGTGAAAATTTGGGAAAGCAATGTTCAGATTGCCTTCAAAGTACCAATATTTTTAAAACTACAGAACTGATCAACAACTTGACAAGCCCGTCAAAACCCAAGACAAATATAGCCATTCTATCCCATCTCAAAATGAAACAATACTGTTACTACTCTAAACCAGATGAATAGAGAAAACTCCAGTAAATCTCTAGACTGTAAACTGCTTGCGTATTGTGTCTTACCTTCTCTGTTGTACTATCCTCTTCCATGTGGTTAGCGGAGTACTCTGCACACAGTAAGCACTCAATAAATTCCACTGATTAAGAGGACCCAGTTTATGAAATCAGAGTAAATAAGGGCTAAAACGAATTTGATTTTAGAAAACAAAACATTGTAAAAATAAATAAATTCTTGCAATCTACATATACCTAGAAAATTCCAAAGTTGCACTATAAGTTATAATGACTTTTTCTACATTTGTAATTGATCAGTGCAATTCCTTTTGTGTCCTTACTAAACAATCTGAGAGCTGGAAGGATTGAGATTCATTCATTCAATCACTTTTATTGAGCGCTTACTGTGTGCAGACTACTGTACTAAGCACTTGGGAAGTACAAATTGGAATCATATAGCGATGGTCCCTATCCAAAAACAGGCTCACAGTCTAGAAGACATATTCGTATTGGGTCATCTCACTTACCGACATTTTCTAACTGCTTAGGGAGTGTTGGTAAACATATCCCCAGATAGGATTTTGTTGATGTTTCCTCACGGACAGCTTCTCTCGCGGTCTTTATAAATTCTTCACTGAAACTATCCATATTTATTCAAGTGCAGGGTGTCCTGTTGGAACAATTTTGTAATTGTGCAAATTAACGTTTATTCCTTCTAGAGTCCCCGCAACGTGGCTTAGTGGCAAGAGCACGGAGTCAGAAGTCGTGGGTTTGAATCCCGGCTCCGCCACTTGTCAGCTGTGTGACTTTCGCTAAGTCACTTCACTTCTCTGTGCCTCAGTTACCTCAACTGTAAAATGGGAATTAAGACTGTGAGCCCCATGTGGGACAATCTATTGCCTTGTATCTACCTCAGTGCTTGGCACATAGTAAGCGCTTAACAAATACCATAATTATTATTTTATTATTACATGAAACCTGTTCTGAACATGCATTCCTGGAAAACATGGTGCAGTGTTTCTTACTGTTGAGAGGTGTGTGAGTAGGGCAATGAGTAAAGGAAGCAAATCACTAACTCGAATCGATTAGCTTCAACATCAGAAAGGTGGGAGTGACTGGGGTAATTGCCTGGTCTTCTGAATTTGGGAAATGAAAAGACAGCAAAGGTGTCTGTTCTGCTCTTGGATCGTGACTGCCTTTGGGGCAGGGACAGTATCCAATCTGATTATCTCACCTTCACTCCAGTCCATACTTGTCCTAATAGAAAGAGCATAGGGCTGGGAGTCAGGAGACCTGGATTCTAAGCTCAGCTCCACCACTTACCTGCTGTGTGACAATGTATACAACTTCTGTGTCTCAGTTTCTCATCTGTAGAACGGGAATATCTGTCTCCCTCCCTTCCCTGTGATCTCCATGTGGGATACGGACTGTGTTTGATCTGCCTGTATTCTATCTACCTTCCTGCTCTTAGTATAGTGCCTGGCACATAACAATAATAATAATAATGATGGTATTTGTTACGCGCTTACTATGTGCAATGCACTGTTCTAAGCGCTGGTGAGGTTACAAGGTGATCAGGTTGTCCCCGGGGGGGCCTCACAGTTTTAATCCCCGTTTTACAGATGAGGTAACTGAGGCACAGAGAAGTTAAGTGACTTGCCCAAAGTCACACAGCTGACAGTTGGCAGAGCCGGGATTTGAACCCATGACCTCTGACTCCAAAGCCCGGGCTCTTTCCACTGAGCCACACTGCTTCTCTAAAGCACCTATCACAGGTATTATTATCCCAGGACTCCACAAGTATTTGGCACCTTGGAAGTGCTTATTAAATACCATTACTATAGCTCAGTGCAGCCATTTACCTGAATCACTTAGTAAAGCGGTGTGGTCTAGTGGAGTCACATGACCTGGATTCTAATCCCCTTCCTACCACTTGCCTGCTTTATCAGGCTGAACTTCTCTGTTTTTAAATTTCAACTACAAAATGGAGATTAAACTCTCGTTCTCCCTTTCCCTGGGATCGTACACCCCTTGGGGTCCAGGGCCTGTGTCCAACCTGATTATCATGAATCTATCCCCAGTGCTTAGTAGGCAGTCACAGTTAGCAAATTTCAGTTAATATTCTTAGCTGTCTCAGCTGGGCTCGGTGAAAAAGAAAAAGGAGGCCAGGCTTTGGAGAAAGGATGCTGCAGACTGGGAGACCTATAGTCACCCCATTGCCTATACACTCTATTAATCATAACACTTATAGTATATGTTAAACACTTAGTATGTGTCGAGCATTGTTCTAAGCGCTGGGGGAGATACAAGCTAATTAGGTTGGACACAGTCCATGTCCCACTTGGGGCTCACAACATTAATCCCCATTTTACAGGTGAGATAACTGAGGCATAGAGAAGTGAAGTAACTTACCCAAGGTCACACAGCTGAGTGATGGAGCCGGGATTAGAACCTGTCCATCCGTCTGTCCATCCTAATGTCCATCTGTCCTACGTCTGTCCTAATGTCCATCTGTCCATCCATCTGTCTGTCAGTCTGTCCACCGGGGAAGAGCAAAAAGACGCTGTGTGATCTTGGGCAAATCACTGCACTTCTGTTTGCCTGTTACGTCATCTGTAAAATGGGGATTGAGACTGTGGGCCCCACATGGGACAGGGACTGTGTCCAACTCGATTTGCTTGTATGTACCCTAGCGCTTAGGACAGTGCCTAGCACATAGTAAGCACTTAACAAATACCATCATTATCATTATTATTATAAATAAAATTACAGACACGTACACAACAATCATAATAACAATGATAATAATCAATAATAATCACAGCAACACTTCAACACCACTGCCACCTCACCTCGCCCCCTCCTACCTCACCTCCCTTCTCTCCCTCTCCATCCCAGCCCAAACCCTCTGCTCCTCTGCCGCCACTAACCTCCTCACTCCTCCTCCTCCTCATTCTCGCCCGTCCCACCGTCGACCCTCGGCCCACGTCCTACCTCTGGCCTGGAATGCCCCCCCTCTGCCCATCCGCCAAGCTAGCTCTCTTCCTCCCTTCAAAGCCCTACTGAGAGCTCACCTCCTCCAGGAGGCCTTCTCAGACTGAGCCCCCCTCCTTTGCCTCAGCTCCCCCTCCCCGCCCCACAGCACTTGCGTACATTTGTACATATCTGTAATTCTATTTATTTACATTAACGCTTTTTTACTCGTTCTGATGTGAATACATACCTCTAATTCTATCCACTTATATTAATGCTACCGACGCCTGTTTACTTGTTTTGATGTCTGCCTCCCCCTTCCAGACTGTGAGCCTGGTGTTGGGTAGGGACTGTCTCTATATGTTGCCAACTTGTACTTCCCAAGCGCTAAGTACAGTGCTCTGCACACTGTAAGCGCTCAATAAATACAATTGAATGAATGAATGAATAATACAGTGGTCTGCACACAGTAAGCGCTCAATAAATACAATAGAATGAGTGAGTGAATGAATGAACCCCAGTTCTATCCCCCAGGTCGGCGGGTAACCTGACGGAGCAGGGGCCCAGCCCCCTCCGAGCCGGTGTCACTGCCCACCATTCCCGGCATGCTCCGGGGCGGCAAGGGCGATGCTTCTTTCATGCCGAGTCTGAAGTAATAATAATAATAATAATAATAATAATGGCATTTGTTAAGCGCTTACAATGTGCAAAGCACTGTTCTAAGTGTTGGGGAGGTAACAAGGTGATCAGGTTGTCCCCCGGGGGGCTCACAGTCTTAATTCCCATTTTACAGATGAGGTACTGAGGCACAGAGAAGTTAAGTGACCAGCCCAAAGTCACAAAGCTGACAATTGGCAGAGCCGGGGTTTGAACTCATGATCCCTGACTCCAAAGCCCGAGCTGTTTCCACTAAGCCACACTGCTTCTCTAGTAGGCCCGGGCCCCAAACCCAAGCCCCTTCGCTGAGATCCCCGAGAAATGGACAAGTGGAAAACAGCTGGTCAACCCCGAAAGAACACTGAAGCAGCATGGCTTCGTGCAGGGAGCCCGCGCCTGGGAGTCAGAGGACCTGGGTTCCAATCCCACCTCTGCCACTTGGGCAACTAAATTCTGCCCCAGTTACCTCATCTTGTAAAATGGGTCATCGTAAAGCCGTGAGCCCCATGTGGGACACAGACTGTGAGCACACTGTTGGGTAGGGATCGTCTCTATATGTTGCCAACTTGTACTTCCCAAGTGCTTAGTACAGTGCTCTGCACACAGTAAGTGCTCAATAATACGACTGAATGAATGAATGAATTGTCCAGCCTGCATCTACCCCACTTCTCAGTACACTGCAGATAACGACCGCCTAATGCCACTTTAAAAAAAAAAGTACTTAAAAAAACTATTAAAAAAACTGGGAGCTAATGGAGCAGCAGGCAATCAATCAGTCTATCGTATTTATTGAGCACTTACTTTGTGCAGAGCACTGCACTGTCCTGGTTCTACGGTCGCCTGCTTGTGCCTCTGTCTATGTTAGAGAAGCAGCGTGGCTCAGTGGAAAGAGCCCGGGCTTGGGAGTCTGAAGTCGTGGGTTCTAATCCCGGCTCTGCCGCTTGTCAGCTGTGTGACTTTGGGCAAGTCACTTAACTTCTCTGGGCCTGTTACCTCATATATAAAATGGGGATTAAGACTGTGAGCCCCACGTGGAACAACCTGATCACCTTGTATCCACCCCGGCGCTTAGATCAGTGCTTCGCACATCGTAAGAGCTTAACAAATGCCATTAGCAGTATTTATTTTGTTCCTGCTTCTTATTTTAGGCTGTCCTAAACGCTGCAACGGCTGGAGGTGTGGAGGGGCCTCTGGTGCCTGCGCGACCCCCAGGGAGAAGAGCCAAAGGCCCGCCCTGGACGCCTTCTGGTCCTCACTCGTCAGCAGAGGAGAAATCAATCAATCAATCGCATTTATTGAGCGCTTACTGTGTGCAGAGCACTGTACTACGCGCTTGTGAAGTACAAGTTGGCAACATATAGAGACAGTCCCTACCCAACAGTGGGCTCACAGTCTAAAAGGGGGAGACAGAAAACAAAACCAAACATACTAACAAAATAAAATAAATAGAATAGATATGTACAAGTAAAGTAAATAGAGTAATAAATATGTACAAACATATATACATATATACAGGTGCTGTGGGGAAGGGAAGGAGGTAGGATGGGGGGACGGAGAGGGGGACGAGGGGGAGAGGAAGGAAGGGGCTCTGTCTGGGAAGGCCTCCTGGGGGAGGTGAGCTCTCATCAGCAGAGGAGGAAGTGCACATATTAACTTCCCCTACAACCCCTCCCAGCCACCACCATTACGCCAGAAATCGGGATGAGGAGAAACAGGGTCTCCTTCCTCCCTGCCTGAGGGAACCCAACTCGGCCTCTTTCTTCCTCTCCCCCTTCTCCCCCTCTCCATCCCCCCGGCCTTACCTCCTTCCCTTCCCCACAGCCCCTGTATATATGTTTGTACGTATTTATTACTCTATATTTATTTTACCTGTACGTATCTATTCTATTTATTTTATGAATATGTTTTGTTCTCTGCCTCCCCCTTCTAGACTGTGAGCCCACTGTTGGGTAGGGCCCGTCTCTAGATGTTGCCAACTTGTATCAATCAATCAATCGTATTTATTGAGCGCTTACTATGTGCAGAGCACTGTACTAAGCGCTTGGGAAGTACAAATTGGCAACACATAGAGACAGTCCCTACCCAACAGTGGGCTCACAGTCTAAAAGGGGGAGACAGAGAACAGAACCAAACATACCAACAAAATAAAATAAATAGGATAGAAATGTACAAGTAAAATAAATAGAGTAATAACTATGTACAACCATATATACATATATACAGGTGCTGTGGGGAAGGGAAGGAGGTAAGATGGGGGGATGGAGAGGGGGACGAGGGGGAGAGGAAGGAAGGGGCTCAGTCGGGAAGGCCTCCTGGAGGAGGTGAGCTCTCAGCAGGGCCTTGAAGGGAGGAAGAGAACTTGTACTTCCCAAGCGCTTAGTCCAGTGCTCGGCACACAGTAAGCGCTCAATAAATCATCATCAATCGTATTTATTGAGCGCCTACTGTGTGCAGAGCACTGGACTAAGCGCTTGGGAAGTACAAGTTGGCAACATCTAGAGTCAGTCCCTACCCAATAGTGGGCTCACAGTCGTAATAAATACGATTGATTGATTGATTAGTCCAGTGCTCTGCACACAGTAAGCGCTCAATAAATACGATTGATTGATGGATTGATTGATTGATTCAAAGCACTCACCAGCAGCCGTCTCGAGTCCTAGCAAGGGCAGCGTGGACGTTCTGCGCATGCGCGGCGACAAAGGTCACCAGGAAGGCGGAGCCTCGTCGGCCAAGGACGCCATCTTTGTTGAGGCCCAACGGCCTTCGGCCCTTGGAAATCCCTAAATCCTCCAACCCCGTCCCTCAGGGGCCGGGTGGGGACGGTCCCCGATTTTCCCAATTGAGAAAAGTAATCATAATAATTGTACTCCTTAATCTGCTACTAAGCGCTGGGGTGGATGCAAGCAAATCGGGTTGGACACAGTCCCTGTCCCCCTGAGGACTCACAGTCTTAATCCCCACTTTACAGATGAGGTCATTTGGGCCCGGAGAATAATAATGATGGTATAATGATAATGGCATTTGTTAAGCGATTACTATGTGCGAAGCACTGTTCTAAGCGCTGGGGGGATACAAGGGGATCAGGTTGTCCCACGTGGCGCTCACAGTCTTAAGCCCCATTTTACAGATGAGGTAACTGAGGCTCAGAGAAGTTAAGTGACTTGCCCAAGGTCACGCAGCAGAGATATGGCAGAGCCGGGATTCGAACCCATGACCTCTGACTCCCGGCCCACGTCATCCCCCTGGCCTGGAATGCCCTCCCTCCCCACATCCGCCAAGCTAGCTCTCTTCCTCCCTTCAAGGCCCTACTCAGAGCTCACCTCCTCCAGGAGGCCTTCCCAAACTGAGCCCCCTCCTTCCTCTCCCCCTCCTCCCCTTCTCCATCCCCCCACCTTACCTCCTTCCCTTCCCCACAGCACCTGTATATATGTGTGTACGTATTTACAGTAAGCGCTCAATAAATACGATTGAATGAATGAATTATTCTATTTATTTATTTATTTTACTTGTACATATCTATTCCATTTATTTTATTTTGTTAATATGTTATGTTTTGTTCTCTGTCTCCCCCTTCTAGACTGTGAGCCCACTGTTGGGTAGGGACTGGCTCTATGTGTTGCCAACTTGTACTTCCCAAGCGCTTAGTACAGTGCTCTGCACACAGTAAGCGCTCAATAAATACGATTGATTGACTCCAAAGCCCGTTCTCTTTCCACTGAGCCACGCTGTATTTGTTAAGCTCTTACTATGTGCCAAGCACCGTTCTAAGCATTGGAGTAAATCCAAGGTAATCAGGTTGTCCCACGTGGGGCTCATAGTCTCAATCCCCATTTAACGGATGAGATCATTGAGGCCCAGAGAAGTTAAGTGACTTGCCCAAGGTCACACAGCAGACAAGTGGCAGAGGCGGGATTAGAACCAAAGATCTTTGAGTCCTAAGCCCGTGCTCTTGCCACTAGGCCATGCTGCTCCTCAAGTGAAGTGACTTAATAAGGCTACAGAGCAGAGAAGTGGCGGACCCAGGATTAGAACCCAGGATTAGAACCCAGGTAAAGCGCTACGAAAGGATGGGGTGATTTAAGGATGTCACCCTTAAATGCCAACCACGGCAGCCTTCCATCCCTTCCCAAGTGTCCGTGCCCTGCTGCCTCATGACCGCTGGGCCCGAGCATGAATGGAGCGCTGCCCTGCGGAACAGCGCGCTGCAGGGCACATCGGGTTACCCACTCAATTCCTTGTGTCCCCTTAGTCAATATCTTGCTATCTAAAAAGGCCTCCAAAATCAGGGATTGCTAGGAGTAGTAAGGAAATGTATTGAGCACCCTCTGAGGGCACTGTACTGCACTGAGTGCTCGGAAAATACAACAGAAGTATGAAACATTTGTTGCCTGCAAAGACCTACCATTCTAATGGGGGAGACAGTAATAATTATGGTATTTCATTCAATCAATCATATTTATTGAGCGGTTACTGTGTGCAGAGCACTGTACTAAGCTCTTGGAAAGTACAATACAGCAATAAAGAGAGAAAATTCCTGCCCACAACAGGCTCACAGTCTGGGGAGGGGGCGTGGGGGGCGGGGGAGACAGACATCGATACAAATAAACAGGCATCAATGTAAATAAATAGAATTATAAGTATATACATAAGTGCCGTGGGGTGGGGGGGATTCGTTAAGTACTTACTATGTGCCAAGCACTGAGACAAACAAAATATTTGCAAAAATGGTAATCAGAATAAATTGATTTGACTGTACAAGAGAGAGAAGCAGCACCGCATAGTGGGTAGAGCATGGGCCTGGGACTTAGTAGGTCATGGGTTCTAATCCCGGCTTCACCACTTGTCTGCTGTGTGACCTTGGGCAAGTCACTTTACTTCTCTGGGCCTCAATAACTCCTCTGTAAAATGGGGATTGAGACTGTGAGCCCCATGCGGGACAACCTGATCACCTTGTATCCCCCCAGTGCTTAGAACAGTGCTTTGCACATAGTAAGAGCTTAACCAATACTATTATTATTATTATTATGTGGGACAGGGACTGTGTCCAACCCGATTTGCTTGTGTCCACGCCAGCGCTTAGTACAGTGCCTGGCGCACAGTAAGCATCTAACAAATACCAGAATTATGATTATTATTATCATCATGCACTAAGTGCTTGGGAGAATACAATGTAACCACATAACAGAGTTGGAAGACAAGTTCCTTGCCTACAACAAACTCAAAGTCTTGAGGGAATCACCAGGGATTAGAGGGTAAGGTACCTGCCCACAAGGAGTTGACAGTCCACGGGGGAGACTGACATTAATATCAATCAATAAATTACAGGTATATACATAAGTGCTGTCAGGGGCTGGGGAAGGGGTGAATAAAAGGAATAAAAGGTGCTGTGCTCTATATACATCAAGTGCTCAATAAATGATTGATTGATTGGAAAGAGTTGGTGGGGAACACTGAAGCTGATCAGGAGGAGTTTTTGTTTGTTGTCAGAGGAAATGGGAAGCCAGCCACGGAAGGGTTTTCGGGGGGAGAAGGAAGAGGGAGGTGAGTGTTGGCATTAGGAAAATGTGTGGTATCGTCATCATTGATTTTTACTGAGTGCTTACTATGTGCAAAGTACTGTATTAAGCTCTTGAAAGAATACAATACAACAGGGTTAGGTAGACACATTCCCTGCCCACAATGAGCTTACAGTCTAGAGGGGGACACAGACATTAGTATAAGTAAATAATTTATAATATTTAATTTATAGATATGGACATAAGTGCTATGGGGCTGAGAGTGGGGCAAATACCAAGCAGGAAAGATCGACTAACCATTGTCAATATGTGACTACCTACTCAGTGACTTCCTATTATATTAGACAAGGCAATATTAATAATTTTTAAAACATTATTATTAATAATGGCATTTGTTAAGCACTTATTATGTGCCAGGCACTGTACTAAGTGCTAGGGTGGATACAAGCAAATTGAGTTGAATACAGTCCCTGTTCCACATGGGGCTCACAGTCTCAATCCCCATTTTACAGATGAGGGAACTGAAATGCAGAGAAGTGAAGTGACTTACCCAAAGTCACGCAGCAGACAAGTAGCAGAGCCGGAATTAGAACTCATGACCTTCTGAATCCCAGGCCCATGCTGTATTCACTATTCATTCAATCGTATTTATTGAGCGCTTACTGTGTGCAGAGCACTGTACTAAGCGCTTGGGAAGTACAAGTTGGCAACATATAGAGAAGGTCCCTACCCAACAGTGGTCTCACAGTCTAGAAGGGCTCACAGTCTATGCCATGCTTATTTCAAAACCAATAGCAACAGACTGGATTGAGAGGAAATAACAAAACAGAGTACATGATACTTTTTCATATTAAAGTAATTCTTGTCAAAACTAAATGTAAAATTAGCATATTGGATATAATGCTTTATCATGAATAATATTGAAGAAATTAATATTTGACTTTATAGATAATTACCCAGTGCTCTCAAATACGAGGCAAATTCAAAAGAAAGCATACCTACTTAAATTGCAATCAATCAATCAAGCAAGCAAGCAATTATTGAGTTCCTGGCTTAGAATAGAGCAGGGAGAGTCAGGAGGCCGGGAGATCATCATCATCATCATCAATCCTATTTATTGAGCGCTTACTGTGTGCATAGCACTGTACTAAGTGCTTGGGAAGTACAAGTTGGCAACATATAGAGACAGTCACTACCCAATACTGGACTCACAGTCTAAAAGGGGGAGACAGAGAACAAAACCGAACACACTAACAAAATAAAATAAATAGAATAGATATGTACAAGTAAAATAAATAAATAAATAAATAGAGTAATAAATATGTACAAACATATATACAGGTGCTGTGGGGAAGGGAAGAAGGTAAGATGAGGGGAATGGAGAGGGGGACGAGGGGGAGAGGAAGGAAGGGGCTCAGTCTGGGAAGGCCTCCTGGAGGAGGTGAGCTCTCAGTAGGGCCTCAACAAGAGGCAGATGACTCTTGACTAGAACTTGGACCAACATTGTGGAGACAGTATGGGATGTGAGCCAGAATAGGATAGAACTCAGCTCCAGCTTCAGAAAAATTTTGAAAGCAGCTCTTTTGGGGCAGTGTGGTCCAGGGAGGTGCCCCTACTTACCTGAAGCCAGGTTAGGCAGTGGCTGTGCCACCTGGTCTCACTCCCCACCCCACAACCATGTTGTCAGCTCTATCTACTTTCAGTTGCCAATAGCCACAACCCCGTCTTCTCTATTTTATTCCATTCCTAGGCTATAGGCCATGTCCCCGGCATCATCTGGCTGGCCTCTCTGCCCCAGCTCCCGGAAAATCACATGCACTTGCCACCTACCCATTGCCACCACGACTCCCAGATAGCCTGCTTGCTTGCCAGCAGGGCAGCAAGAACAGTGTGACCCGTTGGCATTCCAGTTAGATTTTTTTTTAACTTTCAGTTCTGTTAAGAGCAGAATGGATGGAGGTAGGGAATGTTGTGTAGGATGAATCAGCAAGATTTAGCAGGACAGGACCATTTAAAGCTGGAAATTTGTTTCCCTTGAATTCAGAGGTGTCTTCAGAATTCCAATCTTCAGAGAGGAAAGGCTCTCAGCAAAAGGTCATCATAGTTCCCAGCCTTATGGATTTCAAGAACCCATGAGGCTGAGCCACAAGAAGCTTAAATTAAGCCCAAAATATAACCCACGTGGGGTTTAGGATCAGTCAACAGGGAAGCTCCAAAGGCACTTCTGGTCCAGCTGAGAGAGACTTCCCAGTCCTATGAAATTCAAATCCACCAGAGATAGCTCTCCTCATCTTCAAAATCATCACCAAAATTCCACCTCCTCTAAGAAATATTCCCCGATTTATTTTTGTCTCCCCAGTCCATATCCTCCAAACTAGCACCTCAGCACTTCGACTTTCGTAGCTACCCAGAGGACTTGTGTAAATATCAGTTTACTACTCATTCAGTCATTTGTATTTATTGAGCACTTACTGTGTGCAAGAGTACTGTACTAAGCACTTGGAAGAGTACTAGCTAAGCACTTCTTTTCATTCTGTTTTTCCTCCTAAGAGAAATGTATTCTCTGTCTGTATTCCTCATTAGACTGTAAACTCCTCAAGGGCAAGGGTTCTGACTTTTACTTCTCGTACTTTCCCAAGTATTTATATTTTATAGTGTTTTTTTGGTAAGTACCTACAAAGTGCCAAGCACTTTACTAAGCACTGGGGTAGACACAAGATCATCAGATCCCCTGTGGGTCTCATGGTCTAAGTAGGAGGAAAAGCAAGGTATTGAATCCTCATTTTGCAAATGAGGGAACTGAAGCATTGAGAGGTTCAGTGACTTGCCCAAGGTCATACAGCAGGCAAGTGGCAGAGCTGGGATAAGAACCCAGGTCCACCGACTCCCAGGCTTGTGTTCTTTCCACTAGGCCACGCTGCTCTGCACTCATTAGGTGCTCAAGAATTCTAGTGATTGATTGAACTCCTTTCATACCCCATTATCATAATGAAGCTTAATCTAGATGGGGACAGGGCCAAATTAAATATTGAGCTAAATAAGGCACAGCCCAGGCTCCACTACTGTCAGCAGTGCTTGCCACCGTCACAATGGCCATCCAGACAACACAAGTCTCCTCCCCTCATTTCTTCTCCCCATCCATTAAAGCCTCTGTCCTGGGGCTAAAAAGAGCCCTGGCAACAACAGGAGGGGAGAATGCACACTTACAAGAAGGTCTAGACTAGAACTTCGGGAAGGATGAGGGGATCAAACTGGCCTGTGGAGTTAGCAAAGCCTGTCAGTCCAGGTTCTACTCTGACCCTAATCAACTATGGATAAGGAAGCTTCCATCAATCAATCAGTAGAATTAAGCACATACTATATGCAGACCATTGTATTAAGCATTTTGGAAAGTACAAAAGAATTAGTAGACATGATCTCTGCCCTCAAGGAGTTTACAATCTAGCAGGGAAGACAGTCACCAAAATAAATGACAAGTAGGAGGAAGGAATAGAGTATAAAGATAGGTACATAAATAGAGTATAAAGGACTGTACATAAATAGTAGGGAAGGAGGAGGAGGGCATGGTACCCCAAGGCTTAAGTGACTCAGAAGTACTGGAGGGGCAGGAGGATGTGAAATAGGGTGGGGAGATAAAAGGTTAATCAGGGAACGCCTCTTGGAGGAGATGTGATTTCAGAAGGGGGGAAGAGTTTCTGGCAGAGAAGGGAGGGTGTGAGCAAGAGGTGGTGGGAGAGATGAGAATGAGCCACAGTGAGTAGGATCGCTTGAGAAGAATAACGCATGCAGCGTGGGGGTGTAGCGGGAGAAGAATGAGGATAAGTAGTGAGGAGAGAACTGATTGAATGCCTCAAACCCCACGGTCAGTGTAGAAGTGTAGAAGAATGGACAACCCTTGGAGGTTTTTGAGGAGTGGGGTGGTGTTCACAGGAAGATGTTTTTGAAAAATGATTTGTGCAGCACAGGGAACTATGACTGGAAAAGGGAGATACGGGAGGCAAGAAAATTAGCCAGGAGGCTGATGCAGTAGTCATTTAATCAGTTAATCATATTTATTGATCGCTTACTATGTGTACAGCACTTTACTAAGTGCTTGGGAGAGTACACATCAACAGAATTAACAGATACGTTCCCTGCCCATAACGATCTTACAGTCTAGAGGGGGAAACAGAAATTCATATGAATAAATAAGTAATGTAGATAATTTAAAGATATGTACATAAGTGCTGTGAGGTTGGGAGTGGAGCAAATATCAACTGACCAAAGGTCACAGATTGAAGCGTATAGATGACACAGAAGGGAGAGCAAGCTGGGGAAAAGAGGGCTTAATCAGGGAAGGCCTCTTGGAGAAGATTTGACCATAGTAATGTTTTGAAGGTAGAGGGAGTGGTGGTCTGGCATATATGGTGGGGGACGGAGTTCCAGGCGAGGGGGAGGATGAGGGAAAGAGGCTGGGGGTGAGATAGACCAAAATAGGGGCACAGAGGAGCAGAGTGTGCGGGCTGGGCTGTAGTAGGAGATTAGTGAGGTGAGGCAGGATGGGACAAGATGTAAGAGTGCTTTAAAGCCACTGATAAGGACTTTTTGTTTGCTGTGAAAGTGGATGGGCAGCCACTGGAGGTTCTTTAGGAGCGGGGAGACATAAATTGAACATTTTTATTGATAGTCAAGCGAACAAGTGCCTGGACCAGTGTGGTGGCAATTTGAATGGAGAGGTAGGGGTGCATTCTGGAAATGTTGTAGAGGAAGATATAGCAACCAAGAACTGAATATGGGAGTTGAAGGAGAGGGAGGAATCAAAGGTAATGACCAGGTGATGAGTTTTAGAGATGGGGAAGATGGTGGTGTTGATGGAAAAGTTAGGACACCCAGTCTAACCTGCCTTGCTGCTCAATCCCAGAGAGTCGGTGCTTTTCCAGAGGATAGAGATGATAAAGACAAGCGGGGCAGTGCTGGATGGGGGCTTCTGTTGGCCCTGGTCCCCTCCACCACTTCCCGGTTGCCAGCCTGGAGGTAACAGTGAGCCATGGCCATAGCAACAGGAGCTGTACCTGGTTATTAGTTCTCTCTCTTTTCTTCTCCACGCACAGTTGCTGCTCCATTCTTCCAAGAACTTGGTTTATAGGTATGTGAGTCTCTGTGAATGGTGTCAAAGTGTGGCCATCTGAATCAGGTGTGTGTGTGATAGGGTCTGAGTGAAAGTGTGTGGCCATGGGGATGGCAGAGGTGGGTGGAAGAAGAAGGGTAACCACACTGTATTAAGCACAAGGAAATGGACAACGCAGAATAGTGATGCATTCTCTACTCCCAAGGGGGAAGCAGATACAAAAATATCTACAACTAGAGAAATAAAAATAAGTGACTGTAAAATAGGATAAATATATATGTGAGTGCTGAGGATGGGTCAAATAAAATGCATATATGCTAGAAATGGCTGGTGGGATTGTATGTTTTGGGGTTTGGAGGATTAAGTGTGGGAGGCTTGTTGGAAGAAGCAGGGTTTTAGGAGGGCTTTGAATAAAGGGAGGGCTGTGGTCTGGTCAATTTGGGAAGGGAAGGAGTTTTAGACCAGAATAATGTGAGTGAGGGGATGGAGGTGAAAGAATCGAGAATGAGGTGTTGTAAGAGGGTGATTGTGGGAGGAATGAAGAGAGCGAGGTGAGGAGTAGAGGGTGAAGAAAACAGATATGTAAGATGGGGAAGTTTTTGCTTAATGCAGAAGGAGATGAGAAACCAATGAAGGGTTTTGAGGAGAGAAAAGATGTATGATCATCAGTAAGACGATCTTGGCAGCAGCTTGAAGTATAGATCGGAGGTGGGGCGGGGGGAGTTAGAATTAGGGAGATCAGCAAGGAGATTGAAACAGTACTCTAGCCTTGAGATGAGGAGGGCTTCTACTAGGATGTTGACTCTAGATAAGAGGGATGGGGTGGGTCTAGAAGATGAATAGGCACAATGCTCTTGTTCCTTTTGTTTCAGTGATCCCATTACAAAGTGGAGAATTACCATGAGCAATTCCTTATGAATGGGATGAGACTTTATCCAAGGTAATGTCATTAGCACTAATGTGGCTATTACTGAATCAGGGCAGCAGGTCCAGACAAAGGGACCCGCAGTTCTCTGTGATAAACTGCCATTTGAGAGTTGTTAAAACTCATATCGGGCTTATCAGGGACTGCCAGAAGAGTTCGTGATACAGGCGTACCTGGCAGCCACGGGTGCCATTGGTACACATGACATGGGCAAATACACAGATGTTTACAAGGTGATTAGATCATTACCGGAACTGTGTAAATGACCTTGGAGATCTTTGTATGGATTAACTCATTTATGAAACACAATATGAAGAATAATGATAACAGTACAGCCCATTGTTGCACATTGCCAACTTGAAAACTTAGAATCAGTGAGGAAGGAGGTGGGACAGACTGGGGTCATCCATTCCTGCCGCATTACTTTCTAATACAGTAGGGTTCCCTATGAATTAGACACCCCCTCCAGAGCTATTACTAGATCCAGATGGGCGTCTAGGTGTGTCGCTTACTTGTTCCTTCTTCTCTGGCCCCTAAAGAGAAGCAGCGTGGCTTAGTGGCAAGAGCCTGGGCTTGGGAGTCAGAGGTCATGGGTTCTAATCACGGCTCTGCCACTTATCAGCTGTGTGACTCTGGGCAAGTCATTTGCTTCTCTGGGCCTCAGAGATCTCATCTGTCAAATGGGCATGAAGACTGTGAGCCCCCACGTGGGGTAAGCTGATGACTTTGATGTGATGGCACATAGTAAGCGCTTAACGAATACCACTATAATTACTATTGTTATTATTATTATTAATAAAGGGAATGGCATTCGGGTGGAGATGAGACTGATTCCAGTGACACTGCCGGGAAGGCTCCCGAGGTGGAGGTGAGTAAAGCCCTGCGCAGGCCCCCGCTCACCCCCCACTCCCCGGGTCCTCTGTAGTAGATGCCGTGGGCTCGGGGCCGGGAAGCGAAGTGGCTCAGTGGAAAAAGCATGGACTTGGGAGTCAGCGGTCATGGGTTCAAATCCCGACTCTGCCACTTGTCAGCTGTGTGACTTTGGGCAAGTCACTTCACTTCTCTGGGCCTCAGTTACCTCATCTGTAAAATGGGGATAAATAATAATAATAATGATGGTATTTGTTAAGTGCTTACCATGTGCAAAGCACTGTTCTAAACGCTGGGGAGGATACACGGTAATCAGGTTGTCCCACGTGGGGCTCACAGTCTTAATCCCCATTTTCCAGATGAGGTAACTGAGGCCCAGATAAGTTAAGTGACTTGCCCAGAGTCTCACACTTGACAGGTGGCGGGGTCGGAATTTGAACCCACGACCTCTGACTCCAAAGCCCGGGCTCTTTCCATTGAGCCACGCTGTGAGCCCCACGTGGGCCAACCCGATCACCTAGTAACCTCCCCATCGCTTACAACAGTGTGTGGCACCTAGTAACTGCTTAATCAATGCCGTCATTATTTTATTATTATTATTATTATGGCAGGGGGTCCATGGCGAGAGGAGGGTGGGAGGAGGAAGAGGAGGGATGCCAGGGCGGGGGTGGGGGGAGTGGGGTTTGTATATACATATATATATACACATACATATATGTATATATATGCATACATGAATATCATCATCAATCGTATTTATTGAGCGCTTACTGTGTGCAGAGCACTGTACTAAGCGCTTGGGAAGTACAAGTTGGCAACATATAGAGACAGTCCCTACCCATATATATGTTCATATATACATATATACATATATGTATATATGTATACATACAAATATATGCATATACATATATACACCTGTATATATGTATATATATGCATGTATGCATATCATCATCAATCGCATTTATTGAGCGCTTACTGTGTGCAGAGCACCGTACTAAGCGCTTGGGAAGTACAAGTTGGCAACATATAGAGACAGTCCCTATCCATATATATGTTCATATACATATATACATATATGTATATATGTATACATACAAATATATGCATATATATAGACACCTGTATATATGTATATATGTTTGTATGTATACACATATACATATATGTATATATGTATACATACAAATATATGCATATACATATATACACCTGTATATATGTATATATGTTTGTACATATTTATTACTCTATTTATTTATTTATTTTACTTGTACATATCTATTCTATTTATTTTATTCGTATGTTTGGTTTTGTTCTCTGCCTCCCCCTTTTCGACCGTGAGCCCACACTGTTGGGTAGGGACCGTCTCTCTAGGTTGCCCACTTGGACTTCCCGAGCGCTTAGTCCAGCGCTCTGCACACAGTAAGCGCTCAATAAATACGATTGATTGAGGGCAGTGGGAGAGAGGTGAGGGTTGGTGACAGAGGGCAGGGGGTGGGTTGTGCCTGGGGGCGGGCGGCCCGGGCAGGGGCCACCGGCTGGCAGGGGAGCCCGGCGCCGCTCTCTGCCCGCCCTCTGTCCGCATCCCCGCCTCTTTCCCAGCGGCATCCTCCTCCCCTTCCTCCTCCTCCTCCTCCCTCCTCCTCCTCCATCATCCCGGGCCTTGCTGACGTGTCTGCCTCGCAGTGCTGCTGCAGAGCCGGCCGCCCCCCTCCCCTCGTCCCCCAGTCCTGCTCCTCCTCCTCCTCCTCCCCCCCACCATCCAACCCTGCCAACATGGCTGCAGCGCGGCACCGGGCCCAGCGGCACCGGGCCGGCTCCCCCTTGGTGGCCCCGGTGGCCCTGGTGGCCCTGGTGGCCCTGGCCGGGGCGCAGCGGCCTCCGGACCGGCGCTTCGCCGCCCTGAAACGCTGCTCGGACGAGGAGTGCAGCAGTGAGTGGGCGCCCCGGGCCCCGCGCCCGAGGGAGAAGGGATTGGGGGGAGGGAGGGAACGGCTCCGGCCTTGGAGAAGGTCCCCCTCGCCCCCCAGGTCAGGGCGGCTGCCTGGCACCGGGCACCGGCCTCAGATCCACCGGCGCCAAGCTAGCTCTCTTCCTCCCTTCAAGGCCCTACTGAGAGCTCACCTCCTCCAGGAGGCCTTCCCACACTCAGCCCCTTCCTTCCTCTCCCCCTCGTCCCCCTCTCCATCCCCCTCATCTTACCTCCTTCCCTTCCCCACAACACCTGTATATATGGTTGTACATATTTATTACTCTATTTATTTTTTACTTGTACATGTCTATTCTATTTTATTTTGTTAGTATGTTTGGTTTTGGTCTCTGTCTCCCCCTTTTAGACTGTGAGCCCGCTGTTGGGTAGGGACTGTCTCTCTATGTTGCCAACTTGGACTTCCCAAGCACATAGTACAGTTTCTGCACACAGTAAGCGCGCAATAAATACGATTGATTGATCCTCCTCCAGGAGGCCTTCCCAGACTGAGCCCCTTCCTTCCTCTCCCCCTCGTCCCCCTCTCCATCCCCCCTCATCTTACCTCCTTCCCTTCCTCACAGCACCTGTGTATATGTATATATGATTGTACATATTTATTACTCTATTTTACTTGTACATATCTATTCTATTTATTTTATTTTGTTAGTATGTTTGGTTTTGTTCTCTGTCTCCCCCTCTTAGACTGTGAGCCCACTGTTGGGTAGGGACTGTCTCTATATGTTGCCAACTTGTACTTCCCAAGCACTTAGTACAGTGCTCTGCACACAGTAAGCGCTCAATAAATACGATTGATTGATTGATTGATCCCACTGCCACTGCCTCCCTCAGTGCGGCCGCTCCTGCCACTTGTGGAGGGGAGCGGTGCCCCCCCCGGGCACCAGCAGACCCTCCCCGGCCCCCCCCGGGCTGCCCACTGCCTCCCACCCACCCCCGACTTGCATCTGGAGTTGTTGATGGGTTGCTAGGCCGACCCACCGACATCCCCTCCAACCCAGGCCGACCCACCGACATCCCCTCCAACCTGCCCCCAGCCTGGAAATGCCACCCCTTGGGCATTATTCATGTGGAGCCAGGAAGGGAACCGGCCCAAATTCCCGGGCACCCACAGGGTCGCAGTCCTGCCTGGGGGCAATTATGATGGAGGCATGGTCAATCAATCAATCAATCATATTTATTGAGCACTTACTGTGTGCAGAGCACTGTACTGAGCGCTTGGGAAGTACAAGTTGGCAACATATAGAGTCAGTCCCTACCCAACAGTGGGCTCACAGTCTAAAAGGGACAGAGAACAAAACCAAACATACTAACAAAATAAAATAATTAGGTCCTCCCTCGGACTGATGAGGCCTGGAGTTTTGGCGTCCAAGCCGCCCCACACCAGGGAGGTTAGATTTGGCCCGCATTTTCTGAAATCTGATGGAGGCCTCGGGTAGGTTGGGCATGGAAACCGAAATAGTTAAGTGGTGGATAAGGGGGTAAGGCTTTTCTGTAGGATGGGTTGATTTAAAACGGAAAGAAGGTTAAGCTTTGAAGACATGGGAGATCGTAAAACCCGAAGAATCCACGGCCTGACGGTTCATTATTTGGAAACACAAAGATATTCGGGAGATCTTAAAACCCAGAGAAGCCAAGGCCCGACGGTTCATTATTTGGAAACACAAAGATATTTAGGAGATCTTAAAACCCGAAGAAGCCAAGGCCCTACGGTTCATTATTTGGAAACACACAGATATTTAGGACATCTTAAAACCTGAAGAATCCAAGGCCCGACAGTCCATTATCTGGAAAAAGATATTTAGGAGATCTTAAAACCTGAAGAATCCAAGGCCCAACAGTTTATTATTTGGAAACACAAATGTATTTAGGAGTTTTCTGTCCACTGTAGAGGAATTGGCTGCCCTTTGTCTGACGCCGATTATTGTGGTCTCTCGTGCTTATTGAAACAAATGAGGTTTTGATACACTGATATCACAGCAAATGAAGAAGTATTATTTTTCCCCTCAAAATTCAAGACCTCATTCCAGATATGGTTTCTTCTTAAAAGGCCACAAATTGTGTTGTTGTTGGTTCTTTTTAAATCATACTCTTAATGTTCCGGTCCCCTTGTAAAAACAAAATTTCAGTATGTGAAGCACCTAAATCAGTGCATCCCTCACAGGAGAAGAAAAAACAAGGAATATTCAACTGGTGTCAGCGAGATTCCCAGAGGTTGTTTTGGAATGAACATAGTGTATTCTTTCCAACCACTTTATGTATGGAGCAAGCATTTAGCTATTTAACATTTACAGGGAGAGCTCATCGTTGAGCTGTCATTTCAGTAAACGCTTCCGTAGAACTGTAATGTTTTAGAGGTTTTGTTTTTTAAAGTTGCCATAGCCTCCTCCCACATTACCAGCCAAAGACTTATTTTCTAGTGGGTTTTTTTTACACTCGGCAAAATATATGTGTTTCCATAAAAAGGGAAAGGTCTAATATCCTGCAAGAACCCATTAAATCTTGAGTTTCCATTCTGGCAGGAAATTGTGAGCTTCTGAGATTTTTCCAAATTTCTGATTGGGACTCGGCAGAGTTGGCAGTCTCTCAGTAAGAACATAAAACCTGCCATTCTTGGGTCAGAACAATGACCTACCCATCCTAGCATGCTGTGCTGGACAGTAGCAACAAGGGACCATGCGATGATTGCCTGTCTTGACATCCCTTCTAATGCTTAAGATACCATCTGCCCCTCCTATAAACTTTCCCTCTGGTGACCCTTTTTGGACCATTAGCCCATAGGTTTATCCAAACCTTTCTTGAGCCTTGTAGTGTTTTTGCTTGTATTCCTGTGATGAATTCTGTGTGGTTACCCTGCTGTGCGGGGATGTGTTTCCTTTTGTTTGTTTTGAACCTACCACCTGCAAGCTCAATACTCCCTCATCTTATCATTAGGGAATTTGGTAACAAAAGTTCCATTTTTGCCCGGCCACCTCTCCGCCATGCTGTGATTTTCTAGTGAAGCCTCCATAGCATCAGGGCCCCACCCAGTCTTCATCTTCCTATCCTGAAGTCTTAAAATCATTTCAGACTGTTCTCATATGGAAATTTCTCCATTCCCCAGTCAT
Source organism: Tachyglossus aculeatus (assembly GCF_015852505.1). NCBI lineage: Eukaryota > Metazoa > Chordata > Mammalia > Monotremata > Tachyglossidae > Tachyglossus > Tachyglossus aculeatus. The sequence goes on along the minus strand of NC_052084.1, from coordinate 7,873,667 downwards.
CAGGGGGAATCTAGCTCTTTAATTAAGTCTTTTCTAATCTGTAACAACAGAACTGCCCACTGTATTCATTCAATCGTATTTATTGAGCACTTATTGTGTGCACTTATATGTATATATATAGATAGATATAGTCCAGATATGAACATGCATGGTCAATATTCCAGTTGCAGACAAAGCTTTGTTTTACCCCATCCTTAATTTCCTATCCTTTAGCCAGTTGTTTAGTCAATGCAGAGTGTTCAATCAATGGCATTTACTGAGCTCTTATTATCCTACCTCCTTCCCCTCCCCACATCACCTGTATATATGTTTGTACAGATTTATTACTCTATTTATTTTACCTGTACATATTTACTATTCTATTTAGTTAATGATGTGCATCGAGCTTTATTTTTATTTATTCTGATGACCTGACACCTGTCCACATGTTTTGTTTTGTTGTTTGTCTCCCCCTTCTAGACTGTGAGCCCGTTGTTGTGTAGGGACCGTCTCTATTTTGCCAACTTGTACTTCCCAAGCGCTTAGTGCAGTGTTCTGCACACAGTAAGCGTTCAATAAATATGATTGAATGAATGTACTAAGCACTTTGGAAAGTACAATAAAGTAGACACAATCCTAGTCTTTCCAATTCCATGCTTATTTTTTTTAAAAAGACTTTCATAGGGAACCTTGTTTAGAAGCCTTTTGAAAGTCTAAGTATATTTTGTGCACTGTTTCCCCTCTATCCATTTTTATTGATCCCTTCAAAGAACTCAAAGAACTCCAACAGATTAATGAGAAATCATCATCATCATCAATCATATTTATGATTTCCTTTTGCAGATATCAGATTCTCTTTCCCCCAGAAATACTTCCTCTTCATTAATCCTCTCAGATCTGCAATGTCCCTGTATGCTCTCCAGAATGTAATTGAGTGGGGCCTTTTCTTTTATAGATGATTTAATTGAGAAATTCTCGTGGCTGAGCACCTTTTCTCCACTTCAGGAACTGCCCACCTTTGTGGAAAGGGACTAACCTTAAATGTCTCATTTTATAATCAGAGCTCTAAAAACACATGGCAAGTTTTTGGCATCAAAGGAACATAGTTTCTGGTTAATTAAGTCAGATTCTGGTAAGGAGCCTAGCTCTGCCTCAAGTGTAATCGTTCGTTTTTATTGCTGGGAATTGTTTGGGGGTTAGTGCAAGGGAGCTAACAAAGTCCTGAGTTCCGTTCCCAGCTCTGCTTCCATCACTTTATGTGGCTTAGGTTGAATCACTTAACTTCTTTATGTCTCAATTTACTGTCTGTGAAGTGGCCTTTTTTTATCATTAGGATGTGGAGTAGCAATTTAATTTAGTGGCTCGAGCTTTTAGATTAGGAACTAGGAATTCTGGAGTCTATTTCATCTATTTTCCAGCTCTGTCCCCTTGGCTTGCAACTTTACCTTTCTGTACCTACATGTGAAAAGGCAGTAGTGGTACCTTATTCAAGGGGAAGCAATCTCTCCTTCTGTCCCTTAGAGGAAAATATCTAGAAGAGTCTCAAAGAAACGTATCAAAGAAATTGAAGATGCTTCCAAAAATGTAATGACTTGTTAGCAAAGAGCTTTCCCATCCTTGAAGAACAAAATGGAAATGGAAGGAACTAATTACTGATTATTTTTTCTTTTATACAGTGCTAATGTATCGAGGCAAAGCGCTGCAAGATTTCACCGGCCCAGATTGTCGCTTTGTAAATTTTAAAGAAGGGGAAACAGTATATGTATATTACAGGCTAGTAGGAAGATCACCTGAGCTTTGGGCTGGAAGTGTAAGTAGTCCTTAATACATTTTTAAATATTTTTTTCCATCAGTCTGTAGATTGTTACCTCTTAATACTATGTGTCTCATGCATTTTTGCAAGTTTTAAAATGGGTGGCTTGGGGTTGATTCCTTTAGCATTGTGTTCAGGGTATTGCATGCTGTGGGTGAGGAATAAATGTTCTTTTGTAGTGATGATGAAAACCACCTAAAACACTTCCTTTTTATTGTCTCCAAGAAGTTCTGTAAATTTCATGTACTCAAGGCAAGAGTATATGAGTTACCACAAGGAAGAAAGTAGGATGGGTAATGCTTCAGCATGCAAAAGCTTAATTAAACCACATGGTCCAAATATATATATATTTTTCATCCCATGTAATACATTGTTAATATTTGTTTGTGAAAGTTCTCGAAGCCCTTGGAACCGGCGATACCTAATTATCTGTGCTATTTGTAGTCTGTTCCCCGGAGAGCTTCTAGCACTCTCACTGTGTGCTGCAGGACTCTGCTTTTTTGTAAGTGCTTTTAATTGGATTAGGCTGCCATTAACCCTTCCAACACTACCCATTACTTCCTCATCCGACTCCCTGCTGCAGAAAGACAAGCACAGGCTTTTGCTTCTAGTCCTGGTTTTAGAAGTCTTGGTTAGCCATCAAATGGAAGTGCAGTCTTGCTGTCATTAATGGGGGATAGTTTGGCAGGAAACAAAGCAAGGGCTGGGTGCCGCTTCTTTAAGAGTTATGGGTCCGTTGTTTTTAAGCATCTTCTCAGACTGACAGTGTCTTTAGCACTGTTCCAGTCGCAAGGAAAGAAATGATCTCTGACTCCAAGGATTATACTGTAACCAGACTGAAGAACCTGAGGGGAGAAGGTTGATACTTTTTGTTTTTAACAGAATTAGAAAATCAATCAATCAATCAATCGTATTTATTGAGCGCTTACTGTGTGCAGAGCACTGTACTAAGCGCTTGGGAAGTACAAGATGGCAACATATAGAGACAGTCCCTACCCAACAGTGGGCTCACAGTCTAGAAGGGGGAGACAGAGAACAAAACCAAACATATTAACAAAATAAAATAAATAGAATAGATATGTACAAGTAAAATAAATAAATAAATAAATAGAGTAATAAATATGTACAAACATATATACATATATACAGGTGCTGTGGGGAAGGGAAGGAGGTAAAATGGAGGTAAGAGGTAAGAAAAGAACATAGAGCAGACATCTACGTGTCCCCATGCGTTTAGGGAGTGCCACGCTGTCATTTTCTCGGACAACTGAAATCTACCATGTTAATACATAAGGATTTCCAGAAAAGAATCTTCCATTCTAAGGAATTATTTCCTTAATTGAACGTAGATCCTTCATGTTCAATCCCATTTCCTCTCAAGAATATTTTCCTTCATCTTCTCATTGTTATCCTCCATTAATTTGGGGTCTAGTAATGATAACTGTGGTATTTGTTAAGCGTTTACTATGTGTCAGGCACTCTACTAAGCGCTGGGGTAGATACAACAAATCGGGTTGGATAACAGTCCCTGTCCTACAAGGGGCTCATCGTAATCGTAATCTCCATTTACAGCCGGAATTAGAACCCGTGACCTTATGATTCCCAGGTCCGTGCTCTAACCACTACACCAATGCTGCTTCAGTTGAGGGCTCTTGAGTTGCATGGCTAGGAGATTGTAAAGTACAGGTTGGATAGAATTCCTTCTGTTGAGGAGCTCTTAATTTTCCTTCCTCTTAAATATCTAGGGAAGCAACTTTTGATAGTAAACTGCAACTAGAAAGGCATATCTGATGAATAAGGGGAACGTGTGGGCTGAGGAGAAAGTGACGTGACGTAAGTCCATGGTCAGGCTTGGAGTTGAAGCCCAGCTTTTCCTGACTCACAAGCACTACTTTCTGTTTGCCATCTTGGTACCCAGTTTATACCGCAGTGCTGGTCAAGGATTCTTTGCCAGCTTGCCGGCTGGGAGTGCTGCAAGTGCAGCCAGAGTACATCATCAGTAATAATAATAATAGTATTTAAGCACTTACAAGTAGCTAAGCACCATGCTAAGCATTGAGCTGGATAATGAGGCTTTTTCTTCACCTTCCCTCCACTTATACAGGCCCCCAAAAGAAGTGGGTACGGCCCAGATCACTGTTTTCTTTGTGTTTTTTTTTAAATGGAAAATGAGCATGGTGGAAATGAGAGGAGTCCATCCTTTGACCATCTATCCCCAATGAACTTTGGCCCCAAGTTTAAACTAGTTCTCATGGACTGAATTTCAGGAGTGCAGAGCATTTCTAGCAGTAATAATGGTAATAATAATAATAATAATGATAGTGTATATTAGGTATATTATATTAAGGAGGTACAAAGTCCAGCTCCCTTGTCTCGGGCCTATTCTAAGTCAAACCAATGGCATCCTGCCTCCCTGACTCTAAATTGTCTGGAATTGATGAGACTGAGGCTCATTTGTCAGGTTGGTTGGGGAAATTCATCATTACCACCATCAGATTTTCTTGCATAAAAGGAAGGGCTTGTTTTGATTATATCTCGCCCTGCAATAGCCTTCTTCATCTCTCAAAGAGTTTGGATGTTATGAGTGATGGGTGTTTTAGACAAACTTGAATAGAAATTTTTTTCACTTCTTGTTAGAGGGTAAGCTCCTTGTGGGCAGAGAACATGTCACTTCTCTGTGTTATACTTTCCCAAGCCCATTGCATTGTACAGTGCATTGTGCCCAGTGGCCCTCAAATAATATTACTTCTGTTTCATAATGTTCAGGAATGATTAGATCCAATTCTGTGTTTAGACTTTGGGAATTATTCAATAATCAATCAGTCGTATTCCCTTCTAGACTGTGAGCCCGTTGTTGGATAGGGACCATCTCTATATGTTGCCGATTTGTACTTCCCAAGCACAGTAAGTGCTCAATAAATACGATTCAATTGAATAGTATTAATCCAACAGCCACCTATGTGCAGAGCATTGAACTCAGCCCTTGAGAGAGTATGATAGAGTCTTTAGGCATGATCCCAGGTTTCAAGGAGTTTATAATCTAATGGGTTTTCATGCCTTTGATGGGGATATTTAAGAAGTAAATGCTAAACAATGACTGTGCTTTTTCAGCCCTTGTATTCCCTTTACATCTGCAAATGAATAGGTCCAGGCTAATCTTTGATGCAATTCACTCCCACTGTTTTGTATTTCTTTTGTGTCCAAGAACCTCTGAGTAGCGTTCATATTTTCCATTTTGCATTTTTAACAATACAAAGAGCTAGTGATTCAACATTGAACTGCATCAAGTTGTATATTGGTCGGGAGAGATAATGTGTTTATTTGGCAGGTAGCCTGAAAATAGGATGCTCAATGGACATGTCAGTCATAAACGTTAATACTGTGTCATTCTTCGCACTAAGAGTTAAGCTTCTTGTAGGGAGGGGATTGGGTCTGATTGGATTATTTGGTGTCTTCCCCATCCTGAAGCACAGTGTTTGGCACCTAGTAACCACTTAATAAACACCGTCATTACTGTTATGTTCATTTGTGTGTTTTGAACTTCCCAAGTGCTTAGCCCAGTGCATTGCACCCGGTGGCCACATATTAAATGTTATTGCAGCTACTATAAGTTCCCTGAGGTTTTGGCCTTTGGTGTTAGAAGCAATTCGCATTTCGAAATGGAGTTTGGCCTGAGGAACAAGAAGCTTTGAAGAGAAAAAATAATAGTAGGTGACAGAAATTCATTGGGTTTCCCAGTAGGCCAGCTGTTTTTTCCTTTCCCTTTTAGGTAGCTCTCTAAATAGATCAAGCCAATCAGTTTTATTGTAGCAGTTATTTCTCCCTCAGACTCCATTGGAGCTAAGGGGAAATGGGACTCCACCCTGTATATCAACATAGGGTGTAAGACTTCTGAATTCTGGGCTTCAATGGTAAATATTAAACAGTAGAAAATTTCATTTCCTTCCTGAAACAATCAATCAATAATGTTTAACTTGTGACTGTTGTATAAAGAACACTATACTAAGTGTTTGAGAAAGTATAGTAGTGATAAAAGATGCAATCTTTTTATTTCCCTCTTTTTTTAGAAAAGCCTAAATTACTGTGACAAGGAAAACACATTTCCCTGCCATTTTCTCTCATGATTGCACCTATCCAGGTCTTTTGGAAAACTCAGTCTTCTTTTGTGGCTTGATTCCTTCATTATTTTTTCTTCCAGGGGATCCTTTTTGTTTCTGAGGAACTGCAACTTTTACTGCCTGTTTTCCAGTTTCTACTTGATTTATCTCATCTTCATAGCTGTATAACACTATTAATACTGAGTTTCTTAGGGTTGTTAATAAGGATTATAAATGAGATCTTTATTGAGGATCTTTACTTTCAGTAGGAAGTGTTGAGAGCATTTTTTTCTTTGTCTTTTTGCACTTGATCTTTGCAGGACCTTATTTGTTCAACGAATGTTAAGAAAATAGGTACTCAATAAAAAAAAATAGGCAGAGAAGATGTTTTAAATACCCCTCATGTGAGAGGAGATAATTACAGTGTTTAGGTTCAAGGGTTTTCTCCTTAGCAATTTTAATTGGTTTTGAGCTGATATTTTGTTAATAATGAATTTCAAAGAAATTATATTTTTTAACCCCGCTCATTCAGACCAAAAATCCAGTAGTTAACAACATGAAATGTTTTAAGTAAAGAACAGTTGACCTTTGAAGTTTTGCATTATGCCTGTTCTCCTCTCTGCTTTGACTGTGAGCCCCATGTGTGACAGGGACTTTGACCTGATTAACCTGAGCAGTGCACTTAAATTTACCTGGCCTTTGATGGAAAAATTCTGTGATTCACTGGGATGCAAGCTCATTGTGGGCAGGGAATGTATCTTTTATATTGTTGTGTTATACTCTCCCAAGCGCTTAGTACAGTGCTCTGCACACAGTAAGCTCTCAATAAATACGATTGGTTATTGTGCAAGATCTCAGATGTTTTAAATGCAATTTAACATGAGTATTAGTACTAGTAATAGTCTTTTTTAAGCACTTACTGTGGGCTGTAGTCAGTGCTGGGAAAGCGTATATAAGTGGACATTAAAAATTGAATTAAATCTACATCTTGTGGAAGTTTTATTCCTATTTTTCTCTCTTCTTTTTTCTTTACTGACAGGTTGGCAATATGTTTGGGTATTTTCCAAAGGATTTCATTGAAGTAAATCATGAATATTCTGACAAAGAGCTAGAGCTACCAACAGACGTGAGTTTTGGTTTGTGATTTTAAAATTTTGGATGGAGATTTTTATTATTTGTTAGCTAATATTTAAAAGTCTTTAAAAATTATTTTTCAACCAGTAAATCAATCTATCGTATTTATTGAGCGCTTACTGTGTGCAGAGCACTGTACTAAGCGCTTGGGAAGTACAAGTTGGCAACATGTAGACACAGTCCCTACCCAACAGCGGGAGTTTGTGTTTCAATTTTGGGGGTTTTTTTTCCTCCTTTTGAATGCCAGCACATTTTCCTTTGAGAAGGGGAAGCTTGAAGTGGGATTTCAAAAATCACTATGTGATCTGAAAGAAATTGGAGAAATGTATGGCCGTTTAATCCAGAGATTTTTTTCAATCATTAAAGAAAGCTGTATTCCTGCATTCTCAAAGTTTCACCATCATGAACCTTGATGCGATAATTTGGGCTGGAAGACTTGTTACATCTACCACACACTAATTTGTGGCTATGGAGTTCAAGAAGAGAGAGATAGAGGTGGCTATACTGCCTGCTCTGACTCCTGAACCAGTTCTGAGCCTATTTCAAGTGCAGTCAGAAACTCCTGCCTAATATGGTCCCAGGAGTTCCTGGGCATTGTAGGGGCCACAGCACAAATAAGTTAGGTAGCCCATATTCAGCTCGGTTAGAGGGAACTAGTCTGTAGCCCACAGGCCATATTTTGTGCAGGTCTGCCCTAAAGGAATTCCTCTTTGAGTCTGAATTGGACAGAACTAGTGAGCTCAGGTCCTATTGGCTCCTATTCCTCTGTAGACTGTCCTCTTTGACGTTTCTTTAAATAATCACCTACCATCCCTAACATTTCCCCTCTGCATCCCTAGATTTGTTTCTCATTACCTATTATGGACTTCAGCTATGAATTTATCCAAACCCTTCTTGATTTGATTTTATATTTTTGGCATCTGTGACAGACTAGTTTTGTTTTGCCTTTTCAGGAGACAGATTTCGTTTGTTTTGATGGAGGAACAGATGATTTTGATAACTATAATGTGGAAGAGATTTTAAAACTCCCCAAAGAAACAGTAAGTAGCTTAGGAGAATCAGAATTGGACAGTTCCAAAATGGGAGCTTCAGAGAAAACCCTTGAAGAAAATGAGGAAGAGGATGTTGAGGGGATAGATCCCGGAGAGCCTCTTGAAGTGTTTAAAGATAAGAACTTGGAGCCTACTCCAGCCGAAGACAGCAATGTTCTTGCCAAAGCAGAAGGAAAAGGCAGTTTACCTTCTGGAAACACTAAGAATGTAGAGGAAGACCCAGTGACCCAGAGAGATCGCTTCCTTGTAAATAGTCACACTGACTATCTTCAGGAAAACCAAGCTTCACTGGACCCCTCCGAAGAAATGCTGCAAGATAAATTTAAGGTGCCAGAAAATGAAAATGCCAAAAATAGCAATGTTTCTCAGACCTCTCAAGAGAGGGAGGAGACTGAGACCAATAAACTTTTGAAGCAGGAAATGTCTGTGGATATCAAAACAAAATTTGGCTCAACTGCAGATGCGCTTGTTTCTGACGATGAGACAACCAGACTTGTTACTTCATTAGAAGATGATTTTGAGGAGGAATCAGATGTCGATTATCATAAAGCCGAAGAGGAGGAAGATCTGGAACCCTTTGAGGAGCTGCCATTGCTCACTTTTGCAAATAGAGAAAAGAAAAAGTTGGAGTCTGAGAAATATGCAACAAGCGAAAAGCTTTCTGATTTGGAATCAGATGAAGATGCTGCTAAAGAGTTAACCCAGCCTGGAGCAGGTGAAAGGAAGAATGATAAAAATATATTGACATCTTTGGGAGACACCATCTTTTCTATTGTCAGGGGAGGTGAAGAAATAAGAGATGACTCAGATCTGGATGGAACTGATTCAGAGGAAGAAAAGGATGAAGATGAAGAAATAGTACCAACCGGTAAAGAAAAGGCAGCAGCACTAAAAGGCCACATTGGAGAACTAAATGGAGAGGACACTCTTCTGAACATAGAAGTGTCTGCAACAAATAATAACCAGGACCCAGAGGACATTCTTGAAGAGGGCCCAGAAGAATTGGAAAAAATTCAGGGATTTGAAGAGGAGCTGTCAGAAGATGGAATACGATTCCCAAATGAGGAACTAAAAGAGAATCTTGTAAATGACCCCTCTCATGGAAATTTTCCTAAATCTACCTCAACAGTTGAGAAAAAGGGAACAAGTTTAAAAGCACGCATTGAAGATAATCCAAAAGATGCGCCCCTTGAAATCGCCAGAGAAGGAGTGCTCCAAAGGGAAGAGTTCAGAGGACCGGATTTGAAAAATAGCTTAGGGAGTGAATCACAACACAAAGCTCTGTGGAAGGCAATAAAAGGGAAAAAATTAGCCAATGAGCAGCAATCTCTAAAAGTCTCAACACTTTTAGGGGATAACCTCCAAAGTGCGTCCAAAAGAGATATGGAAGGGGTAATAGCACCTGAAAGTGAACTAGACCAGGGAGCAGTGGCAGTGGAGACCCAAAGAAAGGAACTTAGGCAGGCAGCTGTGCCCAAAACCCCAAATCAAACGAACTTTTCTCCTATGGGTCAAACCACTTTGCCAGGAGAGCAGGGAGAAAAAGAGGCCTCCAACCTGGCAAAAGATCTTTCCCGACCTCCCAAAAGAGAAGTGACAGTAGAGTTCTATGAGCAATTAGATGAAGAGGTTGAACACTCGGAGGAAAAATTCAGCCAACATGGGTTCAAAAATGGAGGTGACAAAATTCAAGGGAATGCAGTGGATGAAAGTCTCATGAGTCACAAATCACCAGAGAGCATGCTCCATGAGGACAAAGAGATCTCTCAGGAAGAAGGAAGAACCAGGGATCCTAAAGAGGAAGGTAGAGATCAACCTCTTTACAGAGAAGAAGCAGATATCCAGGTAGAAGAGCCACAATCTGAAGGTGATGACTTTCACCTGTCTGAAGAACTATTGGAGGATGAAAATGCTGCCAGCGCTAAATTCTCTAAAGAGCCCCTTGCTGGGGACCAAGGTGGCAAGTTAAATGTTGATGTGCAAATGCCCGAGGGAGCTATTCTCGGTACTCTTAATCCTGTTTTTAAAGAAGAAGCCAAAGAGGAGGTGAATGTGACTTCAGAGCCTGAGAAAAAAGCTAGCTTGCAAGGTTCAAGTGAGGCTGGGCTCGAAGGACAGAATGTTAAAATGAGCAAGCCAGCTGGCATGAATATGGCGAAAGAAGAGGGGAGTTATCTTGAAATCAGAGAATCAGCTGGCCCCCCAGCTGCAGGTGATACTCTAGCCAAGGATAAAATTCAGGTTCAGGGTGTTGATGAAGGGACGTGGCCTCCTGGTGCTGATTACCTCCAAACTGAGGATTTGGAATTGAAAAACAAAAGAGGCCTCAACCTCACAGAAGAATCTGAGCCACGGGATCCCTTCCAAGAAGAGACGGAAGTCTTGCAGAACTTCGCTGATCAAGGAAGTGAAGAAGAGCAACACTCAGACTCTGCCGAGCTTGATGATACCCTGATCCGGAAAAGAGCCAGGGATCCAGAATATAGTGACACCGTGAAACAGCTGCCTCTAATCAGGGGCTTCCTGGATGAAAAGCGGATAGATAGGTTGAAAAAGTATCTCAAGCCTCAGCAACTTTTCCAGCTGGAGTCCATGTTTCATGACATGGAATGGGAGCTGGAGCTGGTTCAGAGAGACAGCCTGGCCCAGGATATGGAAAAGGCACTGGATGCAGTCTTTCACTCTTCTGAATCAAACATCCTGGATGTTGTGGAGAAAATGTTAGACTCAAGGGTAGTGGAAAACAAAGAACTGGGAATGAAAAACCTACAGATGTTTGATGAAGAGACCGCCCTGCTCGATGATGTTCAGGACTTGATCTATTTCATCAGATACAAACACTCTTCAGGGAGTGAAAGTACCCCATTGGCATCTCCAGAGTCCCCAGAGGAAAGTCCTAAAATACTTGTCACAGGTAAAATTCTAACTTGTTTTCTTCTGGGGTTAGGTCAGGAGAAATCAACAAGAAGGGAGTTCTGTTAAGTTAGTGGCATGAGCCTTTCTTGCGTTTAGTCTGCAGAGTAAAGAGTGTTTCATATTGTGAAAATAGATAAGCACTGTAGTGTCCCAGGCAACAGTCCCTCCCCGCTTCTCCTGTCCCCCCCCCGGTTTTGCAGAGAGCTAGGAGACCATCCCTTTCACCCCCAGGGTAGCTGGTTTCTCTGGTGCAATACATATCAAGTTCAGTGAAATGCTCAGAACTGCAAGTTTTCCTTTGCATTTCAATAAGCCATCTAGTCAGGTCTTAACTCTGCTGAAATGGAGATGAATAATAATGATTATTAAACTAAGCCCTGACACCTTCTGAAAATACTTCTTTCATACAGAATAAAAAAGCACATTTTTATATATGTTCTTAATAGAGAAAGGAAGAAAAACCTTAAATTCAGAAGAGCAGCCCCTTTTAGCCAAAATCAATTAATTTTTATTCCTTAAGATTCAGCTTCCTCAAATCTTGGTTGATATTAACACAACTAGGCCCTTTCACTTTGTAAAAACATCTGGGCATCTTTCCAAAGTCCCTTTCTATATGTCACCTTAATCTGCTAAAACAGATGATCAGAGATAACTTTACTGGGGTTCTATGTGGCCACGCCAACATTTGGGTGACTTCCCCTCTTTAAAAACAGGTTTCTCTCCCTCCAGAATAGCTTCACCCCCACAGGATTCCCATGATTTTTTTCCTTTCTCAGGCCCCACCTCCACTCTGCCCTCTCACTCCCACTCATACTTCACTTTTTCCACTCGTGGCTAGGCCTTTTTGGACTCCCTAAGGATCAAGGGAGTCAGCACCTCCACTAGTGGCCCCATACATAATTGCCAGGTGTCTCCCTGTGGCCTTATCAAAAGTGAAGGCTCTGCACTCCCCTCCACCCCCTCACCCCTCCACCTTTTTTCTACCCACCCTCCCCACAACATCCCCCCCCGCCCCCAAACCAGGTAGTGGTTGGGGTGGGGAAAGGGAGGACTCTCCAGAGAGCGCTTGCTCTTTGAGTCCATTTCCACCTATCATCCTGAAACAGCTGGGTTCATTCTGTTTTGGGACTTGAACCTAGTGTTAAGAGCACAATTTTGCCTGGTATAATTCCCAGTGAAATCACCTCACTTGTTTCCTCCCTTTCTCCCTTCTGAGCCTGATTTTAGGCCCCAGTGGCTGTATTTGAGAACCACTAGACTAAAATTATTTAAGGAGAAAAGAACAATTTACCTACATGTAGTGAATTGTTGAGAACCTGCAAGTTACTGATAGTTTTAACCCATGGCCTATCCCATGTAACCCATGTAAATTCTGTCATCTCCTGTAAACCAAGAAACAGAACACAACAGGCAGCGGGACTGGAGCCCAGCAGTAGCCGAAGAGAATGAAGAGAAGTCCCCACCCCAGGAAGACAAGAGTCCAAAACAGGAAGACAAGAAGCCACCTCAAAATGCAGGAGTTAGAATTCCTGAATTGAAAATGCCTGAGGAGGATCTAGGCATCTTGGATGAGACCGGCCATTTAGATGCAAGAGAAATTGGAGATTCCAGTGACTCAGAAGATGGACTCTCAGACCAAACTTCCTCAGTGAAAAGTATTGATGATTTATCAGAAGGTAAGGCTGTCCAGTTTTCTCTAGGCTTTGCAGGTAATTGAGATTATGTAGGCCCTTCCTACATAAGGTGGCGATTTACCTTGTGCCATGTGAGAAGCAGCGTGGCTCAGTGGAGAGAGCCCGGGCTTTGGAGTCAGAGGTCATGGGTTCGAATCCCGGCTCCACCGCGTGTCTGCTGTGTGACCTTGGGCAAGTCACTCAACTTCTCTGAGCCTCAGTTACCTCATCTGTAAAATGGGGATTAAGACTGTGAACCCCACATGGGACAACCTGATCACTTTGTATCCCCCCCAGCACTTAGAACAGTGCTTTGCACATAGTAAGCGCTTAACAAATGCCAACATTATTATTATATTATTATTATTATGTGTGCCGCTGTCCCGAGGCATACGTCATGACCACCCCGCTGCTGCTGAAAGCCATATGCAAGTGCAGTCAGATGGAGTGCTCTTTCCCCCAGCTCTGTGCCAGCTACTATATACTTAACCACCAACCTAGCTGTGACCACGCCTCTCACATAGGCTCCCCATAGGTTCCCCTTGGAGTCCTTCCTCTCCTCCTCAGCTGTGAGAATGGACACAGGGACAGAGAGGGGCAGTTTGGGCCCATGAGACATTGCCAGTACTGCCACAACACACCTCTTCTCCCTCTTTTCCTGCCCTATTGCTGGCTGGGTTGGGGAGGAGAAGAGGGTCAGGGTGATGTGACAGAGCCAGCTGTGCTGGTAATATCAGCTGTGGCCATGACTGAATTAAAAAAATAATAATACTGGAGCTGGGGAAGTGAGGGGGAATCTGATTCTGAGGACCAGAGGTCAGGAAAGCCCCTAAGAACAAGGGAGGATAATAAATGAGAGATGGAGGCATGTGCAGTATAATTTTTAGTTAACAGTAGGGCCTGATCATTATGATGGGGCCAGTTGGGGGCAAAATGTAACACACTGCATGTAAACCTATGAAAAAATGAACCTCAGAGTGGCTCCGTGTTTTTGAGGCGCACACCAAAAGTGTGTTGTGGGATATGCTTGTATTTTGTTGGCATGATGTATTATGATTTAATCGTTTGTTTAAGGTAGTTCTTTGGCAATTCTGCTCAGCAGATAGGAATGGTGTTGGGGAATGAGCAGTCTAGAAAAGAGGGATGTGATTGTAGCTTCAGGTAATCTTGTACTTAGGACTCTAAATATTTTACTAGTGTTTATTCTTATTCTAAGGTTGAGCAAGGGGGCTCTGTTTCCCTTCTGTTTGATGGTTGCAGTGGAGACCAGTAAGAGTGAGATGGAGACTGCTACTAATTAGTGGACCAGCAGTTGGGAGCCAGTCTTGCTGGGAGTGGGGGGACAACTGTCCCAAACCACAGTGTTTGCTGTTGATATATATATCATTTTTGTTTCTCTTTATTGTTCACTGTGGAACACGAACATTAGGTAATTTCACTTATTGATGCATACATTTTTAATTTTCAGGGAACTTCTTTTTAACTTTAGACCCGTTACATGCCATAGGAATGCAATGAAAAAAAAATCGCGAATAATGTTTAGCATTGCTCTGAGTGATGACACACCATTCTTCAAAAATCCCAGGACATTCACTACCACATTTATATAGGAAATGGTATTTCCATCTGTTGTTAGACCTGAGAAAGTAACAAATTAACCCTGACTATAAAGTCAAGATGCTGTCTAATTTGGGGGTTTCATTCTGAATTCCCCTATCAGAAGAGCTGCTGCCTGTATTGCGTTGGCTACTGTATTCATTCATTGAATTGTATTTATTGAGTGCTTACTGTGTGTAGAGCACTGTACTAAGTGCTTGGGAAGTACAAGGTAAGGAAGTGATAATGTTATTCTTTTCAATTCTCCCACATAATACTGTTCTCTAGGAAAGTCACTCATAAGGCTAGTTGTGTTTTAAATTGTTGCAAAGGAGTGGATGAGAGAAAATCGAATTCTAAAATGCAATCACAGACCATGCTGACTTCTCTTTTGTTCCTAGGGATAATTACCACTGAAAAAGATACTGCAGACTTGGAAGGGCAACTAGAAACACCTCCTGAAGTGTCACAGGTTTTTGCAGCTTTGGAGAGTGCAGTACTTGCAACTAAAGAAAATATGAAACCATTTGCTGAAATTGTAAGTAAGACCGTTAAGGTCATTTTAAATGGTCCATAAATTTGGATGAATTTGCTTCAATGTGTGTTAAACTTAAGCATTTTGGGGTTTCAAAAATTTGTGTTGCATGATATTAAAAATGCAGGTAATTGAAGCTTTGTCTCTGCACAAAAAAAAAATCCCAAGTTCAGAGCCTTATGAATGGAAATTCAGTTTGCTCATTATGAATTTGCATAGCATTGGCAGGTTATTTTTAATGGATTTTGCTCCCTCTGCTGGTATTTGTTAGTCATTTTAAATAGCTTTTTTTGTAAACAAATGAGGTTGCCATGAAGTTTACAGGATTTATGAAGAATGTGCTTTAATGAGATCAAAAATTTTTGTTAGGAGGTTCAGATCAGTAAAATAACACAATGTGCCTTTCTAAGAAATATGAAGGTCAAGGGAACAGTGCTTGGCATATAGTAAAACTGCATTAATAATTATTACTATTCATCAGTTTAGAAGGCCCTCCCAAGAGAGCTCCTCTCTCCTGCCTTAATAATAATAATAATAATATTTAAGTGCTTACTACGGGTCAGGCACCGTACAAAGGGGAAGCAGCGTGGTTCAGTGGAAAGAGCATGGCTTGGGAGTCAGAGGTCGTGGGTCCTAATCCCGGCTCCGTCACTTGTCAGCTGTGTGACTTTAGGCAAGTCACTTCACTTCTCGGTGCCTCAGTTACCCCATCTGTAAAATGGGGATGAAGACCGTGAGCCCCATGTGGGACAACCTGATTACCTTGTATCTCCCCCAGCACTTAGAACAGTGCTTGGCACATAGTAAATGCTTAATGAATACCATTATTATTATTGTTACTAGGCACTGGGGTACTGGGGTGAATACAAGCAGAACAGATTGGACACAGTCCCTATCCCATGTGGGGCTCACTTTCTCAGTCCCCATTTGGCAGATGAGGTACAGAGAAGTGACTTGCCCAAAGTCACACAGCTGACAACTGGCAGAGCTGGGATTTGAACCCATGATCTCTGACTCCAAAGCCCGTGCTCTTTTCCACTGAGCCACGCTGCTTCTCTGCACAAATGCCATTATTATTAGTAAATAATACTGTGAGCCCAGTGTTGGGTAGGGACCGTCTCTATATGTTGCCAACTTGTACTTCCCAAGCGCTTAGTCCAGTGCTCTGCACACAGTAAGCGCTCAATCATCATCATCATCATCATCAATCGCATTGAGTGCTTACTATGTGCAGAGCACTGGACTAAGCACTTGGGAAGTACAAATTGGCAACATATAGGGACAGTCCCTACCCAACATTGGGCTCACAGTCTAAAAGGGGGAGACAGAGAACAAAACCAAACATACTAACAAAATAGTTAGTAAATCAATCAGTAAATACAATTGTTGTGGCAAATGCCATTATTAGTAGTAAATAATACTGTGAGCCCAGTGTTGGGTAGGGACCGTCTCTATATGTTGCCAACTTGTACTTCCCAAGCGCTTAGTCCAGTGCTCTGCACACAGTAAGCGCTCAATAAATACGATTGATTGATGTGGCGAATGCCATTATTATTAGTAAATAATACTGTGAGCCCACTGTTGGGTAGGGACCGTCTCTCTATGTTGCCAACTTGGACTTCCCAAGCGCTTAGTCCAGTGCTCTGCACACAGTAAGCGCTCAATAAATACGATCGATGCGGCGAATGCCATTATTATTAGTAAATAATACTGTGAGCCCAGTGTTGGGTAGGGACCGTCACTCTGTGTTGCCAACTTGGACTTCCCAAGCGCTTAGTCCAGTGCTCTGCACACAGAAATCCGTTTCTCCACGGAGATAGCTGGCTGCCGGGTTTTCCAACACAGGTTTCGGTGGAGTCCTGGCAGCCCTGGGCCCCAGGCGGCCATTTGTGAAAAACAGAAAAGACACATGGGGGCAGGGGAGGGAGGTGCTTTTGGGGGAGCAGGGGCCAACGTGGAGAACCAAAGCCCGTCGGGCAAGATGGTGCTCCTGGCCCGAGCCTTGACCTCTGGGGAGACCCTTTAACCTTCAGGGCCTCGTGGGGGCTGACCTTGCTCCCCGACCGGTGCCCGGGTTTGGGATCCACGGTGGGGGCAGAGGGCGGTGCGGGGATCCATTGCCCTCCTTAATTCGGGTTATGAGAATAAACCTCCTCCCCATCTTAGAGAGATTTAGTCAAGTGTGTTGGTGGGGCACTTTGGGTCAACTGAGGCTTGGGGAGGGGACAGCCTGTCCTATAAAAGAATAACAATTGTGGTATTTAAGTGTTTACTATGTGTCAGGCACTGTTCTAATAATAATATTGCCATTTGTTAAGCGCTTACTATATGTGCCAACCACCGTTCTAAGCGCTGGGGGGATACAAGGTGATCAGCTTGTCCCACGTGGGGCTCACCGTCTTCACCCCCATTTTACAGATGAGGGAACTGAGGCTCAGAGAAGGGAGGTGACTTGCCCAAGGTCACACCGCTGACAAGTGGCAGAGCTGGGATTCGAACCCATGACCTCTAAGCGTTGGGGTATATGCGAGCTATTAGGTTGTATTTTACTTGTCCATACCTATTCTATTTATTTTATTTTGTTAGTCTGTTTGGTTTTGTTCTCCGTCTCCCCCTTCTAGACTGTGAGCCCACTGGTGGGTAGGGGCTGTCTCTAGATGTTGCCGACTTGAACTTCCCAAACGCTTAGTCCAGTGCTCAGCACACAGTAAGCGCTCAATCAATACGATTGATTGATTGCTGACAGGAAGGCGGGAGTCTTGGTTCCCCCCGCCGCTCCCGAGTTGGTTTGTTCCGCTTGGAATGGTTTGGCCCGGCGGGCCCCCCCCCCCCCCCGGCGCGCGCGGCCCTCCTCGGACGGCGGCGCGCGGTGATGACGTCAGGGGGCGGCGGTGAGGGCAGTGAGGTCGGCTGCCCGGCCTCGGGCCTAGTTGACGTGTTAGTGCGGGAGGGGCGGGCTCAGGCGGCGATCACCCGCCGCGGCTCCTGAGGAGAAAGACGACGACGAGGAGGAGGAGGAAGAAGAAGAAGAAGCCGTCCGCCCCCCTCGGCCCGACGCGGGCCGTCATGGACCCGTCCGGCCCCACAGGCCCCGACCTCCTGGACCCCCTGGCCCTGCTCTACGCCGCCCTCACGGCCGGGCTGCTGGAGGTCAGCCAACTTGTGTGTGTGTGTGTGTGTGTATATATATATATATACACGTATATATACACATACATATATATGTACATATATACATACATATATGTACATATACATGCATATATACATATATGTGTATATATGTACATATGTACATATATGTGTACATACAACTTGTACTTACACATATATATGTATGTATATATGTACATATGTACATATATGTGTACATATGTACACATATATACATATACATATGTATATATGTACACATATATATGTATATATGTACATATATATACATGTATATGTATATATATGTACATATATATACATATACATGTATATGTATATATATACATATACATGTATATATGTATATATACATGTATATGTATATATACATATATGCATGTATATGTATATATATACATATATACATGTATATGTATATATATGTACATATATATACATATACATGTATATATATGTACATATGTACACATATATGTACGTATGTACATATATACATACATATATATATGTAAGTACAAGTTGGCAACATATATATGTTGCCAACTTGTACTTCCCAAGCGCTTAGTCCAGTGCTCTGCACACAGTAGGCGCTCAATAAATACGATTGATGAGGAGGAGGAGGAGGTCAGCGCGACCCCCGACCCCTGGGGACCCACCCACTCCCGCCCGGGCCGGGACGGACGGACGGACGGACGGAGGGAGGGGCCGGGGACCCGGGCAAAGGTAAAGGGCGTGAACCGGCGCACCTCGGACAACAAAAGGCCCTTCCACCGGACCCCGCTGCCCGCCTTAGTGGAAAGAACCCGGGCTTGGGAGTCAATCAGTCGTATTTATTGAGCGCTTACTCTGTGCAGAGCACTGTACTAAGCGCTTGTACTCCTCACCCTGGGCTTCAAGGCTGTCCATCGCCTCGCCCCCTCCTACCTCCCCTCCCTTCTGTCCTTCTCCAGCCCAGCCCGCCCCCTCCGCTCCTCTGCCACCGCTAATCTCCTCACCGTTAGGCCTCGTTCTCGCCTGTCCCGCCGTCCATTCCCCGGGCCTGGAATGCCCTCCCTCTGCCCATCCGCCCAGCTCGCTCTCTTCCTCCCTTCAAGGCCCTACTGAGAGCTCACCTCCTCCAGGAGGCCTTCCCAGACTGAGCCCCTTCCTTCCTCTCCCCCTCGCCCCCCCTCTCCATCCCCCCCCGTCTTACCTCCTTCCCTTCCCCACAGCACCTGTATATATATATATGTCTGTACATATTTATTACTCTATTTTACTTGTACATGTCTATTCTATTTTATTTTGTTAGTATGTTTGGTTTTGGTCTCCGTCTCCCCCTTTTAGACTGTGAGCCCACTGTTGGGTAGGGACTGTCTCTCTATGTTGCCACCTTGTACTTCCCAAGCGCTTAGTACAGTGCTCTGCACACAGTAAGCGCTCAATAAATACGATTGATTGGGAAGTACAAGTTGGCAACATATAGAGACGGTCCCTACCCAACAGGGGGCTCACAGTCTAGAGGCAGAGGTCGTGGGTTCTAATCCCGCCTCCGCCCCTTGTCAGCCGTGGGACTTCGGTCCGGTCACTTTGCTTCCCTGGGCCTCAGGTAAAACGGGGGTGAAGACCGTGAGCCCCACGTGAGACAACCTGATCACCTTCTACCCCCGCCCCCAATGCTGAGAACAGTGTTTGGCACATAGTAAACGCCTAACAAATGCCGTCATTATTATTAAGAAAAGGGCCTTCCGCCGGACCTCTCTGCTTGGCTTAGTGGAAAGAGCCTAGGCTTGGGAGTCAGAGGTCGTGGGTTCTAATCCCACCTCCGCCCCTTGGCTGCTGTGTGACCGTGGGAAATTCACTTCACTTCTTTGCCTCAGTGCCCTCATCTGTCAAATGGGGATTACGATTGTGAGCCCCTTATGGGGACAACCTGATTACCTTGTATCTACCCCGGCACTTAGAACAGTACTTGGGCACATAGTAAGCACTTAATAATGATGGTATTTGTTAAGCGCTTACTATGTGCCCAGCACTGGGTAACAAATACCATCAGTATTATTATCTTTCCGCATTTCACTTTGCACTTCAAGGGTCTCCTTTGGGGCCACGGGAAGGAATGTGGAGGGAGAAACTCTGACCCGATATTAAGATTCTTACCCCCGTTTCTCACTTTCTCCAGTCACTGGAGAGAGAGAAGTGAAGACTGATGAGGAGAAGGGACTGTGTCTGCTAATTGTGTTGTATTGTACTCCCTTAAGCGCATAGTACAGTGCTAACTAAATATGATTGATTAGAGGGCCGGTTGAGGTGAGAGATCAAGGGGATGATGTATCCGAGGGTCCTGGAAGCCGGTTTTATGATCTTAATGAGCACCCCTATGCTATAACTGTTCAGAAGTAATAAAGCAGAAAACCTGCATCAAGTCAATAGCTTTGTAAAGATTTTAGTCATCCAAGTAAAAGTCAGTGATTTGTATGGAAAATCTTGGCGACATTGAAAGTGAGTAATATAAGATGGTTTTATCCTCTTTTTGTAGGGGCTGGTAATATTTTGCCTTATCAAGAATGGTTATGTAAAATCTTAAAAGGAATTCGTAGCAAAAAAGAACTACGCTTATTATTTTATTGTGCTAGCTTAAACTGATGCATAGTAAGTCAGAACCAAAGTTTATTCATTGCTGCTTCTGTGTTTTGTATTCTTGTCACTGGTACTATATCCAAGAACATTTTTTTTTTATGCTTGTTAGGATTTATAAGTGAGCTAGACAATTTCCTGAATAAGCTGATCAGCAAGGGAGTCCCCAAATTTTTAAACATCATTTATCAGAAAAATGTCATGGACTAGCTAAACTACTTAGAGTCTTTGTCACCCATTTTGGACCCTGTGGACTTAAAACTCCCTGACTCTAAACTCTGTCATTTCCATTCCCACCACCTTCATTTTTTGGCATTTCATAGCATGGATGCTTGTTCAGTCATGTTTACTGTATGTACCTTAAGGTGTTTTATTATTCTCAGTTCAAGTCTAACAGCATGGCCTAGTGGAAAGAGCATGGGTTGGGGGTCAGGAGTACCTGGGTTCTGATCCTGGCTCCACCATCTGCACCTCAGTTTCCTCAACTGCAGAATTGGAATTCAGTAGTTATTCTCCCTTCTACTGAAGACACGAGGTCCGTGTGTTTAACCTGATTAACTAGTATCTGTCCCGTTAGTGCAATGCTAAGCACGTTAAAAGGACTTAACAAATACCACAAATTACTATTTTTCTTCTTGATATTAACACAGTGTATGTGTGTTTAAGAAGCCGGCATTAAGAAAGCTTGCATTTTAGTTTTCATGCCATGGCCAAAGCTGGTTGTATCATCAAATGGTATTTATTGAGCGCGAATTAAGTTTTGGCAAGGGGGAAAGACATGAGCAAAAGTTGGCTGGGAAAGGGATGCAAATAAGGCACAGTGAACATTTAAATGTGGGAGGAACACCAAAGATGAGTGGGAAAAGGGATAAATAGGAGGGAGAATGCTGTAAAGCCAGTGGTCAGGAACTTCTAACTGCTACAAGGAAGAATGGGCAACTGTTGGAAGCTTTTCAGTTGTGGAGAGATATTTGCAGAACAGTGTTTTTAAAAAAAAAACGTTCCAGGCATCAGACTGAAGTATAGATTGGAGATAGGGAGATGAGTGAGGAGGCTGGTGCAGAGGTTTAGTCAGGATCTACACTATAAGCTCCTTGTGCACAGGGAATGTGCCTGCCAATCCTTTTTTATCGTACTCTCCAAATCAGTACAGTGCTGTGCCCTCAGTAAGTGCTCAGTGAATATGATTGATCTGACAAGTGCCTAGACCAGCATGATGGCTGTTTGGAGAGGAAGGGGTGGAACCTGGAAAAGTTGTGGCAACAGAGTGAGAGTAGTGGTTGGCAGAGAGGGGTCAAGGATCATGCCAAGTGCCTACTCATCTAATCTCACTCCTGTGAATACTTTATTGTTTAGATACAGACAATCAGTGATCCGCTTGGGTTTAATTGGAATTCACACTCACCTTAACTATTCCTACTTGCTAGCTAGCTAAAAATAGGGATATGTACTTCTATTTTTTGTTGCAATTCAGCATGGAAGAATTGAGATGCACTTGCCATGTTACGTAGGCAGGTTTTGTTTTTCTCTTTCTCTAAGAGTATGTCCCTATGCATGTGTCTTACTTTGGCCCTGGTACATCTCTGCATTTAATAGCTTGTGACCAAGGATACTGACAACTGTGCTTCCCCTCTTCCTCCACCCCTCCCTCCCTCCACCAGCCTGAGTGAGTGCAGCAGGTTGACCTTCTCGGATCATGTCACACCAACAGCCACTCTCCCACTTACAAATTTTGTATCAACTACCCTATTTGCTTTGTACTAAGTACTAAGCGCTTAGTACAGTGCTCTGCACACAGTAAGCGCTCAATAAATACGATTGATGATGATTTATGAAGCTCTTTTCTTTTCTCCATACTTCAGATGTTAGCTACAATTTTCCTCCTGCTCCCCCCCCACCATATTAGATTGTAGCTCCGCAAGAGCCAGACTCATATCTCTTACTTCTATAATGTTCTCCCAAGCACCTATTATGATGCCAGGCAATAAATTTTGGGGAATGAATAGAAGAGAGCTATATTGGAAAGTCTGAAATGCAGTCTGTTACTTGGGTGTGAAATTATTATGGTTCCATAAGTGGATTTGGAGACAGAACTGGCAAATATTATTATTATTATTGTTATAAGCAGTTTTTCTAGCAGAGTTAGAGACCAGCAACATTCAGAGCAGGTGATAAAAGATAAAGGCTCTTATAGGTCTCAGGGCCCCAAGACTCTGAGTCTTTGGCTTTCTCATTGTTTGCTATGATGGTTGTACTCCCCTGCAGTGCCCAGTGTCACCAGAGTTTCTACACTTAACCACTTCTACTCTTAACAGGTTTGATGTCTGGTGATGCTACCAGAAGTCTGTAACTTTTGTGTGCACCAATCTCATGTTAGAAATTAAACATATGAAATTCTCTGACGGTTACTGCTTCGAGGAGCTTCCATTTTTAGGGTTGAAAACACTGACATGATCACATAACTTGTTCTGCACAGCCAAGGAGGATGGTCGAGGTAGATCTCAGGATAATTGTTAAAATATGCCATGTTTGTGATACCCATATAATTTGTGAAAAAGCCTTTTTGGGTCTGAGATCTGTAAAATGGCATAATTTCTTCACACTTTGGTTGTGAAGAACTGATTCCAGTGGTGTGTCCAAGTCTAAAAATAAACAGCAAGTACAGTTTTTTAAACAAAATGCTCCCCAAATTCTGAATTATTATTATAACTACCAATAATAATCATGGTACTTAAGTGCTTACTATATGCTGTACTCCTTCAGCAACGGTGTTTGCTTGCATAACAGCAGGAGGCCTTTTGAGGTTAATGTATCTAATTTTGACCATGTACTGTGACTGTCTGGAATGCTGTGTTTCTAATCATTGTTTAGTGGTCTCAGTCCGATTCCTGAATTCTGGAACACCATCAATGAGCAAAGCCATATGGTAACCTTCAGCAGAAAGGCTAGGCCTCTTTCAAGGTGGATCCTCGAGATTAGTTATGAACTAGGCTGACAAACCACTGTGGGAAGCTCCTCCATTGATAACTTTGTCACATTTATTCCATGATCCCAGAGTACCTTGGAGTTTGTAGCAAGGGAGTAACTTTTTCTTTTTGAGCATGAAGTAAACACAGTGAGGAAAAATAATTTTGAGAAACTTAGTAAATGCTTTGTAAAGGCATCCTTTGAATGATTTAAAAGAGATCTTTAGAAAGAAGGCCTGTTTAAGCATTAAAATAAATATAATTTCTTTCATTTGGGATGTTTTGACATTGCTAAATAAGTGCTAAGCCCCTTCAACCATCATCACTTGCTCTGTAGCCGCAACCTTTTGATTTCAAGTTTAAAATTGATTTGAGTATACAGCATACTCAATACTAAATTTGAAACTGATGAAATACCGTTGATAAGGAAGCCAAGTTATGTTGTCCTGCTTTCAGTGGGATCCTGATACTTTGTAAACTACTACATCCTTGATACAGAGTAGGCCTCTAGGTTCTAGGCAACTATTCCAGGATGTGTCTTTTTACGTTCTCAGGTGTATTTCATAGATTCTGTTGAAGTATGAAGGTGTCTAAATTCCTGAATTTTTGTGCTGTTTTATGTTTGGATCAGTTACACCTTCTGTCTCAGTGGATAGAATTCTGAATTCTTTCCTCTCCCTACTTAGAAGTCTCGATTTAGTCACATGAGATGGGGCAAAGGTGACCTGGTATTTAATGTAAATACAATTTTTCCTCGATTGTCTCACAAATTTCATTATTCACTTTTCAGCTGGTTGCCAAATTGCCTGATGATATTAGACCCGGACCCGATTTCTTTGGAGTCCCCTGGGAGCCTGTAATTATTACAGTCTTAATGGGGATTGGTTCTTTTGTCATTTTCTTCTGGAGAACTGCCCTTTCAGTAAGTATATTTAAAATTAAACAACCCTTTCTAAAACTAATGCTATATATAATTTAACATGAAGCATAAGAGCATTATTTTTTCCAACCCACTCGCTTCCCTCCAGAAGATTGATACCAGACAACATTTTCCTTGAGTACAAATTATGCTTTAAAAACTGTACCAGTAGTTAAGTTGTAGTCTTTCTGTTATTAAGGTGAAAATATCCTTCATTTTAACAATCATAAGGGGAAGATGCTTCTCTGATTTATAAACATATAGAATAAAAAACTTTCACAGTAATGTAGAGGTTTATGCCAGGAGTTTTAAAATGTAGGGATGAATTAAAATGTCCAAAGATTTAGTTTGACACCTTTTATTGAAGCTTGCCTTTGACAAGAAAAAAAATCTCTAGAGCAAGTTTACTAATCCAGATAGTTTCTTCCTTTGATTTGTATAACCTGGAGGATGGATTATATGCTCCCTGAAATCTGAACTGGGAAAATAATTTTGTGTTAGCTCATTCTTCTCCATATGTTTTCTTTGCCTTGGTGAAAGGTATCTCAATTTCATGTGGTATCTCTCTGGATGTCAGAGGAATAAAAAATCAAGTCCTGACTTTACAGAAAGCAAATATTTGTGGTATTCAACTTTATAAAACATATGGAATTAAAATAGAAGGAAACATTTTATAAAAGAGTTAGGATGACATCAGTGATTACGTAAACCTGTGTCCCCTACTCACACTTGTTTGAGAAACTGGATTCATTTAGTTCATGGCCTTGGGTTATGTGAAGAAGTGAGCTTTCAAAATATGTGCTGTATGTCCTTTGAAAATGGTCATAATTTAGACTGATGTAGCACATGATGGATTTGTGAAATGTTTCTAAACTGAGCTAGAAGGCGAGGGCCAAAATTATGCTGATCCCTGTGCTGATGGTGGATCCAGGGAAAGCAGCTATCCCTTGGAATTGGGGATGGTTGTGCAACAGCCCAGGATTTGGTTTTTGCACCAGGCTCCCCAGGGCCACCTGAAGCCTTGTCAGGGTGATTAAAGCCACCTTGGGGATTCCAGGCCCTAAGCACCCTCATAGGGTGTGTAGCTGGGTGTTACTTGGGTTTGGGCCGGGTGGGTGGGCAGAATAGCTGTCCTGTTACCAAGTAACTCCGTGCTCATTCAGGGATGCCCACCCACAGGGATAGTGCATATGTTCTCCCACCCGATTTAGCGCTTAAAACTGAAGCGGCAACTTCCAAGGGTGGAAGTTGCCCTATCCACCTCCTCCGCACTAAGTCAAACCCCTTCTCGGTTGTTTAAAAACTCAGTGGGTTTTTGGTGTCCATTGAATAGGTGAGTAAACTTTTATCCTGGCTCCAAAATAGGGCTGTAACCCAGAAGCTTTTATTAGAAATCCTCTAGACTTGTTTATGCAGTATTGTTTGACAGTTTTTAATTGGCAGCTCTTGGCATGCAGGGTTTTCACCCCTTCAGTTGGTACACGTGTAAACACGTAGTTAATTTGAAATGAATTTGACTCTTGTCCATTAATAATGATAATAATAATAATAATAATGGCTTTTATTAAGTGCTTACTATGTGCAAAGCACTGTTCTAAGTGCCGGGGAGGTTACAAGGTGATCAGGTTGTCCCACATGGGGCTCACAGTCTTAATCCCCATTTTACAGATGAGTTAACTGGAGCCCAGTGAAGTGACTTGCCCAAAGTCACACGGCTGACAGTTGGCAGAGCTGGGATTTGAACCCATGACCTCTGACTCCAAACTCAGCCATATTGCTTCTCTAGAAACCATTCAATTGGGTATCTGTAGGATTCTATTAATAAGTTGCCCAAGCCACCATATCATAGATCCTTTTCTCTCTTCTAGGTAAAGAGTAGAGTTTATCAAGGTAAGAGGTTTTTTTTTTTGTTTTCAACATTCCTATTCCCTTCCTCTCGAGTAATATTTGGAGTATGTTTCTTTTCTTCTTAGAAGAAATCTATATAAAACCAAACTCCAGAGTTCACTTTAAATGTCTTTTATCTCAAATTTTAATCTTAAACCTCCATTTAGTGCAAAGGGTACTTTTAGATGACTCGGTAACTGCACTTAAATGCTGTCTGCTTCTAAACATGCTATACTAGGATAATTTTTCAAATGGAAGTTCTTATGGAGTGAGGCCCTCAATTTAATGGTAATAAGCAAATATTCATGTCTTTGCAAGTGTGGGCTTAGTTTCGTATATTTGGGTTCTCTACTTTAATTGTTTACGATGTTGTAAAATTATGTAGTGAAGCAAGATCAATTAAACAGATCTGTCATAATTGACTTTTATAGTGGTTTCTTGACCACTACCAGTTTGAAATAACTGTACTGTGGTTTGGGCAGAGATACCTGCTGTACACGCACAAAAACCCAGGTTTGATTTATTTAAGTTTCCGGTCTCTACTTCACTCAAGAGTACTTGTTCTCCTCTGCCCGTCAATTCATGAAATTTTTCAGAAAATGTAATCCTTATCGTAGAACTTTTAATTTAGCTTCCTAACCAAGGTTGAGTATTTTTAGCTGGTTTTGTTGTACTTGTTTTGCAGAGCTTTCTGAGCAGTTCTGTCACCCAAAATACCTATCACAGGGCAGAAGAGAGGTTTAATACAAATTACTTTCTCTGCCCTTTTGGTTTCTCCCTGACACTCTGTCTCTCCATGAAGTGCCTTTGCAGCAGAATTACCACCTTTCCCATGAGATGTGTCAGAATTATAGTCTCCTGCATTGGGTAGACAGCACATGCCACTCAATAGCAAATTATTAGTACAAACCCCAAAACCAGATTAACTGAGTTTAATGGAAATCAGCGGTGTGCTTCCTAGTTGGAAAAAAAAAAATGGGTAGAGTTCAAGAGAAAAACTCCAGTGATGCTGAGTGTCAGGGTTAAAGAAAGCCTTCAATGATGCCCTGAAGACTAAAATCTGAAAGCCACATAAGTGGTTAAAATGACATAGCTTTTCTGGTTCTCTTTTACCTTAAAGCTCTAGAGTGAAATGGAAGATTAAGTTGAAGCTGTGGTTTTTGTATTTCAACCAGTAGAGAGCTGGACTATAAGTCAAGGAATTAGAATCAGACTTTACTCTGTGACCTTGAGCCAGTCATCCAACATCTAATTTCCTGTGCTTCAGTTTGATGCTGTCCATCTCATACTCCTTTAAACTCAAGGAAAAATGAGATTTATGCATATAAATTGTTCTACCCTCTTCAAAAGAAGCAGTATTTCTAAATCACTTCTAGAAGCCATGGAGTTTAATCATCTCTGGGACTCTTCCTCATGTCAGGAGGATAATTGTTTCCTGATGTGTTGTTTGTAATGGGTGATGTATAATTCAGTTTTTATTCATTTTGAATGTTTACAGGATTCCCAGAACTAGGAACTATAAAAATGTAGTAATTACACTGAAATAATGTATCTAGGTGGTTTGAATTTTTCTTTAACCGTAGGGTGTCTCAGGATTAATCTGTGTCTTTGTCATCTTAAAGAGTGTTCTCGCCCTTCTTCCCTAGTGACTGAAAAACAACTTGCTGAAAAGATTAGAAATCTCTTGCAAGAAAAGTCTGAAATTTTAGGAAAGATATCTGAATATGAACAGAAGGTATGTTTGGCTCTGAAAATAACTGAATACAGTATACCCAACTTTAGTCTCTCTTTCAACCCATTTTCCATTCTCGTTAGCAAACACTTTAGTTCATTCATTCAGTCGTATTTATTGAGCGCTTACTGTGTGCAGCACTGTACTAAGCACTTGGGAAGTACAAGTTGGCAACATATAGAGACGGTCCCTACCCAACAGCGGGCTCACAGTCTAGAAGGGGGAGACAGGCAACAAAACATATTAACAAAATAAAATAGAGTGGTAAATATGTACAATATTTATCGAGTGTTTACTGTGTGCAGAGCACTGTGTTAAGTGTTTGGGGAAGAACAATACAGCAATAAAGAGACATTTCCTGCCCACAAGAAGCTCACAGTCTTGGTGGGAGGTGTGGAGACATCAACACAAGTAAATAAACACTGACTGCTGTGTGACCTTAGACAAGTCTCTCACCTTCTCTGTTGCCTCAGTTACTTCATTGGAAAAATGGGGATTACGACTGTGAGCCCCATGGGAGGCAGGGTCCGTGCCCGCCTGATTACCTTGGTTACCCCAGTCCTTACTACAGTGCCTGACATGTTAAGTTGTATTTTTGGGTGCTTAAAGAGAAGCAGCGTGGCTTAGTGGAAAGAGCCCGACCCCGGGAGTCAGAGATCATGGGTTCTAATCCTGACTCCGCCACTTGTCAGGGAGATACAAGGCTATTAGGCTGCCACAGGTGGGGCTGACAGTCTTAATTCCCATTTTCTAGATGAGGTCACTGAGGCCCAGTGAAGTGATGTCCTCAAAGTCACACAGCTGACAATAGTAGTAATAATAATGGTATTTGTTAAGCGCTCACCAAGTGCCAAGTGCTGTTCTATGCTCTGGGAGAGATACAGGATTATCAGGCTGTCCCACGTGGGGCTCACAGTCACAATCCCCATTTTACAGATGAGGTAACTGAGGCACAGAGAAGTGTAGTGACTTGCCCAAGTTCACACAGCAGACAAGTGGACTTAAGTAGTAAGTGCTTAACAACTACCATCATTATTATCATTATTAGTGTGTGCGGTGCGCTGTATTAGGCGTTTGGAAAGTACTATCCAGCAACGAATAGAGGCCATCCCGGCCCGCATTCATTCATTCATTCAGTTGTATTTATTGAGTGCTTCCTGTGTGCAGAGCACTGGACTAAGCGCTTGGGAAGTACAAGTCGGCAACGTGTCGACGGTCCCGACCCAACAATGGACTCACAGTCTAAAAGGGGGAGACAGACAGCAACACAAAACACATCATCAGAATGATGGTATTTGTTAAGCGATTACTTATTCATTCATTCAGTCATCTTATTGAGAGCTTCCTGTGTGCAGAGCACTGTACTAATGATGATGGTATTTGTTAAGCACTTACTATGTACCGAGTACTGTTCTAAGCGCTGGCGGGGGACAGGGTGATCAGGTTGTCCCACGTGGAGCTCACGGTCTTCATCCGCATTTTAAAGATGAGGGAACTGAAGCCCGGGGAAGTAAAGTGACTTTAGTTCCTTTGACTTAATTATTCAAAGCCATCATTTATTTTCTATAAGCCATCTATCCGCACCCTGAATGGGCAAATGAAATGTAAATGCACACTGCCTTCTGTTGACCCATTTTATTGTGTAATACCCAACCCCTTAGAGAGAGATGATGATTACTGTCACATTCTTTGTAATCTATAGCCCTTGATTTTCATATCTGTAGATCAAAGAAGCAAAGAAATCTGTTAAGGAGACTAAGAAGCAAAATGTGAATCTCTCTGATGAAGCTGCTGGTCTTAAGGTATGATTCCATCTATTTTCAGCTGTATGGCATTGTAAACAGAAGCAAAGTACTTTCTTACTAATCTTAAATGCTTTTAGGATTCAAATAAAGAGCTTGAAGAAACAAATCAGAAGCTAAACGATAAAATGAATAATCTGCTTGCCATGCTGGAAACAGAGAGAGAACAGAACCTGAAGAAGCAGGACATAGTAAGATTTTGCCATTCAAGATTTTTCTAATTTGGGTCTGGGTTTTGTGGTACTCTGTCACTATAGCAGTGGAAATGGAAGGAAGTGGGAGTCAGGGGGGTTTGTCATCTTGAATCTCTTCCAAAGTTTGAGCCCAGCCCAGGCTTCTATTTTAGACCCAGTAGAGTTTAGTTCACGTCACATTTTTATGCTCCTCTTCACTTGCTCTCAGAGAAAAACCAGTGCTCCTGCCTCCCCTGACCACCTTGCAGTCTTCCTGTCCAAGCTCGTTGGGGGCAGGGAAATGTCTACCAGTGCTCTTGTATTGTACTCTCCCAAGCACTTAGTACAGTGCTCTGCACACAATAAGCACTCAGTAAGTGCCTTTGATTGACAAAACTGGAACCAGCCAGCATGAACTCCCCACAATTTTCGCCTTACTCCCCAGGTCCCTCCTAACCTCCCATCCACTCTCCCAGCCTTCCTGGCCATCTCTCAAGAGTGGATCTTCTGCCTGCTTTCGAGATCTACCCCCTCCACCTGTGCCTCAGTCCTTATAAAAACACTTGGGTCCCCTCTTCTTCCCCTTCTCCACCCCCACCGAACCCTGACTGCCACCTTCAATTATTCACTCTCTGATGGTTCCTTCCCCTCTGTTTCAAACACGTGTCCATGTGTCTCCTTTTCTAAAATACCCTCTTTGGACTCCAGTGTCCCATCCAGCTATCACCCTATCGCCCTCCTACCATTCCTGGTCAAACTCCTTTTCTGGGTTGTTTGCACCTGCTACCTCCACTTCCTCACTTCCAACTTCCTTGACCCTAGACAGGCTGACTTTTGTTCCCTCTGCCTCATTGAAACACTTCTGTCTGAGGTCACTGGCGCCTTTCTCCTTGCTGAATCAAATGGTCTCTACTTTGACTTACTTCTCCATGTTCTCTCAGCAACCTTTGACATTGGACCACCCCCCCTCTTCTGGAAATACTACCTAACCACGGTTTCGCCTGGTCCTTCTCCTGTCTCTGGCGGTTCCATCTCTGTCTCTTTTCCTTCTCTGGCATCTCTTCCTCTGGCTCCTGTCCAGTAATTATGCGGGTTCCTCAAGGCTCAGGTCTACATCCCCTTCTATTCCCAGCCTGCCCCTACTCCCAAGTGGAGCTCATCCACTCTCACTAGCCTCCCTCTCTTTTTCTGCAGTTTGCATTTCCTCTTGCCTCCACAGAGTCCCTTTGTGAATGTCCTGCAGGCACCTCAAGCTCAAAACAACCAAAACTGGACTTCCTCACCTTCTCTTCCAAACCCTCTCCTCTTCTTAACTTCATTGTCATGGTTGACACCAACATCCTTCTTACCTCCCAAGCCCAAAAACTTGGCATTGTCCTTGAATCTACTTTCTCTTTCAAACAGATCCTGGGAAATGTTACTTATTCCCAAAGTTTTCTTTTAGTGGCTACTCCAAGAGTTAAAATTAATTGACATTTTACATGTGGAGTGAATGGGGTTTTTTGTTTTTGTTTTTGTTTTTTTTTCCATTTTTGTTTTCCTTGTGTAGATTTTGGAAAACCAGAAGACTTTAGAAAAATTGCAAGAAGTTGTTACCATGGATTCTATTGAACTTTCAGAGGTAAAGTATTAGCTATTTCTGCAACTGTGCCACAGTGCCTTCTGGTCCAGAGTTGGGAGCTCATAATATGTAGATTAATGTTGACTTTTTGCTTTAATGAAGTAAAACTCAGCACCATTTATTGAACAGAGATTTTTCTAATGGCAGTGTTGTCTTTAGGTGCAAGTAGCTCTCAATGAAGCCAAAATGAGCGAAGAGAAGGTGAAATCTGACCTTCGTCGTACGCAGGAAGAAAATGCTAAACTCAAAGAAGCAAAGGAGAAGGTTTGTTAATGCTTCTTGAAAATGTGCCAGCCAGGTGTTGAACAGATACCCAGATCTGCTGGAAAACAGAATTATAACCTTCTGGGCCCACCTTTTCTTTTAAGCAATCCTTGTATTTTTCTCATTTTACAACAAAAAATGGAATCTTACAAGGAAGTAGAGCTAAAAGTTTGGTTTTCGTAGTATTCTGAATTCCAACATCCCTAAACCTTCCAGATTTTGCGTCTTTCCACACAGTTTTGTTGGGCTGCTTAAAGTAACCCTTTTTCTTTCACTCAGAGTGGGATGAGAGACATACTATGTAATATCATGTTAACCCTGATGGAGTACATGGTACCATCTTAAGTTAAGTAGATATCCACTTTTTACAAAGAGATGCAACACCAAAGATGCTGTGTGTGCTGAATTGATCTGGGGGAATTTCTTGTTATAGTGGCATTGGTATTAGTGCCTATTGCTCAGTCAGACCCAAGCTGCTGCTCAGAAGTGGTGAGGACAAGTGAAAGCAGCCAGTGGATAGTTGTCATTTGTCAGGAAAACTACCCTGAAGTTCAGTTGAATTTGGCTAACTGGTTTGGTTGGCTGTTTCTTGGGCTCCTGGACCCCCTTTTCTGCTGTCCCAGAGCAGACTCTGAGACCACCTAGAGTGCTGAACGTCCTCACTCCTTAGAATATATCCCAGGATCCCTTTCAGACCAGGGGATGACCAGGGAGGGTTAGGAGGCCCTGCCCTCTTATTCCCATAGCCCCCGCCTGCAGTCAGGAACTGGGGAAACTGATGAATTTCTACAGACCAACCATTCCTGCAGTTAGCTATCAGAACTGTACTTCCCAAGTGCTTAGTACAGTGCTCTGCACACAGTAAGCACTCAACAAATACGATTGAATGAATGAATTAAAATCTAATATCATTAAATTGATACTGAGATTTTTTTCACTGATACGAAAATGACAAGACGATTGTATCCACAAGTTGCTGAATCTGATGTACCCTTGCACGTACTGTCCATGAAAATACAGATGGGCTTATCTTTTGACCCCTCTGTAGGCATAAATGGTGTTTCCACTGAACTGCTCATGGAAGCCTTATCTGAAGTGAAATGACAAGAGTTCTGACTCTTAATTCTCCACTCTATGGGAATCAAGTTCCCTACTAGAGGCACAAATGGCAACTTTGTTTTGTGTGAAGAAATGAATAAGCTTTGCCCACGCTCTGCCACCTAAACCTGTTGGCATGATGCTGAAAGGAAATGTGTCTGGAGTGCAACAGAATCAAACTGCCCATCACAGTCCTCAGAAAACCCCTAGTTGGATGGGGCTCAACCAGTCACCGCCCTAGTAGCTGTAGGTAGCTGCTGTAGCTGACCTTGGGACAGTCTGGGTCAGGGTGTCATCACCAGATAGCTTCTTCCTTTGATTTGTACAACCTGGAGGATGGATTATATGCTCCCTGAAATCTGAATTGGGAAAATAATTTTGTGTTAGCTAATTCTTCTTCTCCATGTGTTTTCTTTGCCTTGGTGAAAGGTATCTCAATTTCATGTGGTATCTCTCTGGATGTCTTTTAGACTGTGAGCCCACTGTTGGGTAGGGACTGTCTCTACGTGTTGCCAATTTGTACTTCCCAAGTGCTTAGTACAGTGCTTTGCACGTAGTAAGCGCTCAATAAATACAATTGATGATGATGATGATGATGATCACCATGGTGTGCGCTCAGGTGTGGAGTCTGACTCGCTCAACATTGAGTTGGCCGCAGGTTCAGTATTGTGAGGGGAACCCACCATTTTCTCTTCTTCTGTCACTTTGACTTGAGTAATTTTAAGTTACAGTGTTAGTACTTGGCTACCCGTGGTAATAATTGACGTACTTGATTTTAGTACCTGGTCTGTTCTCTTATCAAGCCTCTGCTTGCCCCAATTTATGGACCTAGAAATTTGCTAGGCTGTTTGGTTGTCTCTTCTGTGTTTTGCTAGACCAGCCTACCTATTGCTAAACATTGCAGCAACTGTGGATAGAAGGTAAAGTGATTTAGATTCCTTTCCTCCATACTGCTAGTTAGAGGGAATTTTGTCCTTTGAAGAGCCTAACCCCTTCATAATAGAGTGAGAGTGGGACATTAACCCAAACCCCATGGACACGTGGGGACCAGCATGGCACCCTTTGAAACATCCTGACGAGGACTTCCTTCCTCCCCCACCTCGCCAACCCCTTCCCTCCAAATGGTTGCGGTGTAAAATTTCTTTCATAATATGGACTTGTTGCTCTTCCAGCTGCTCAAGGAGGCCGAAAGCTGGAGCGAGCAACACAGCGAACTCAGTGAACAACTCAAATTATATCAGAAATCTCAGAAGGATATAGAAGAATCACTTGCCTTTAAGGAGAATGAAATTGAAGTGAGTTTTCATTGAACAGCAATGCTCTATAGGTTCAGCTCAGCCGGTGAAATGGAAGGTTTTCTCTCTCTCATGCCCTTTTTGTTTCTTCACTAGGTTTTGAAGAATTGCATTATGCACTTAAAGCAGCTTGATCTTGGTCCCGAATCAGAGGGTAAAACTGATGACGAAGGAAGTGGATGGGGTCAAGGGGAAGACTTGGCCAATGGCGAGCTGCCAGGTAAAGTCAATGTCTAAGAGCTGTTAGCCATACCGTTCCCCTGATTAGCCCCCGATGCTCTAGCAGAACTCTCTCTAAGAGGCATCGCCCTGTGTTTGTTTCTTTCTCTCTCCCTTTGGACAAACAGAAATGGAAGTGACCAAGAATTGTCTTTGCATCCCATTAAGAACTGATTATGTGTCAGGTACTAGATCAGTAATGCCTTCCCTCTGTCAAGC
The DNA here is from genome assembly GCF_015852505.1 of Tachyglossus aculeatus. NCBI lineage: Eukaryota > Metazoa > Chordata > Mammalia > Monotremata > Tachyglossidae > Tachyglossus > Tachyglossus aculeatus. The sequence continues at coordinate 7,838,884 of NC_052084.1, read as the reverse complement.
CAGTTTGAAGTAGTAATACCCCCATTCTTGTTTCTGGTAGGCGATGGAAAAACAGCAAGGTTCCCCCCACCAAATGTGGCCTGGACACCACTACAGAATCAATAAATAGCTTTTATTGAGCACTTACTGTGTGCACAGCACTGTACTAAGCTCTTGGGAGAGTACGGTACAACAGAGTAGGTAGTCACTATCTCTGCCCACAGTGAGCTGGTAGTCTAGAGGATTGAGCAGAAAACCATTTGTTCTCTGAGACTTGAATGCCTTCAGGGTGATTGGGAGTTCAGTCCCTGTCGTTAAATAGTGTTCACTGTGATTCATGCCAATTTCTCGGGCAAAATAGCCAGAGAATGAATCACCTGGATATGCCACCAGTGCTCCTATTGGAGGCCAACATTTCTTGGTTTCACTGGGTTGGCAAGGAGGAGAGTTGCTCACTGCTGGAGAAGTCATCCTCCCTCACTCTAGTGGACCGCTGCATGGCTGCTGTCATCTTTGTCCACTTAGCCCAAGTGAATTGGTGGATGGGGAAATTATCCAGGATTTTTTTTTTCTGTCTGCTTGAGCTGTGCAATGGTACAGGTTGTCATTTTGGAATGAGTTCATTAATTACTCCATCCTGCCCTACCTGTGTCTTTTTAGCTTTTCTTAGGTGGGGGGAAAATATTTCTTAGAAAGAAAGGGAAAAAAACCCCACCAATCAATCATATTCAAGTGCTCACTAAGTGCACTACTATGCACTCGGGAGAGTACACTGTAACAGTTGGTGCAGTGCCTGGCACAGAGTAAGTGCTTAACAAATACCATCATCATTAATCACTTTCCCTGACCGTGGTCTAGAGGGGAAGACAGACATTAATCTAAATAAATTACAGATATGTACATAAGTGCTGTCTTTCGCTTTTTAGATACACGGAGTGAGAAGATGAAGAGTCAGATTAGACAGATGATGGATGTCTCACGGGTATTGCTCCATTTTCCTATGGCACAGCAAATGTTGCCCCTTGCACTTCCCTTTCTGCCTTGGTTTTGAGCATTTTTCTCTCTTCTGCCTCAAAGGTAAAAATGACTTTAACCGTCGTCAAAGAAGATAGAGACCATTTGCAATCCAGACTGACTGACGAGGTGTCAGCTAGACACAAGCTGGAAGGTAAGTTCATCTGAAGTTTTCACACTGAGTGGGACCAAATTGGCCTGGACCAGGGAACTTAGGAAGCCTCCCCCATCCCTTAGCTCAACACCCCCCCGCCCCCATTGTTTATACTTTCAAATGCAAAGGTTATTTTGGTGTGTTGTTTTACTCTCTTAAAGAGCAAATAAAGAAGCTAGAATGTGACTTCAATGCTCTTCAGTCAGCCAAAGCTCAAAAGGAAAATGAATGCCAAACTTGGCAACAAAAAGTGGAAGTCCTTAATGAACTGTACCAGGAGAAGGAGAGAGCACTGCAAAAGTAAGTTTGGCATGTAGTGGAGGGGGTGAGATTGAAGAGGCTGACAACCCCTTTATCCCCTCCACCCCTTCCAGCTGGTCTCATTTCTTCTTTTGAAAACGGGGCCACCATCAGTAGTGACTGTAAAGGCTCTCCCAATCCCTCGGTCACTGCAGCTTGCCTGCTGCCTTTTCTTTCCGTTTAGCTGTTGGCCTAGTGCCCTTTGTGAGAGTCTTATAGGGGTGGCAGTGGTGGTGACAACTGCTGCTGGGGGAGGACGAGGATAAAGGGCTTTTGGGGTTTGATGGCTTCCTCTCTTAGCTCCAGGGCTCTAAGCCTTGCCCCTTTGGCTTCTCTCCCCAAATCGGGACCAGCTTCCTGGCCCGCCCGACCTGCTGCCGCCTTCTGCCCACCAGGCTTCATATCGCTGTTAAAAAATCCTGGGGCTAGTTCCACGTCACTCACGGGAATTCAGCCGAGATCATTCTTTCGAGGTTCATTCTCTAAGGCCATTGTAGAAGTGGGTGGTACAATGAAAGGCAGCATGAACTCCCAGGATGAAATTCTAATCTACATGCTTTTCTTGGAAGGTTATAATCGAGTTTTCAGACGTCTGTTTTAGTCATCATGTAGTTGCTGGGACATACTGTTGTTAATGTTAGGTTCTTTTTTTTATTTAGCTCAACAATACGGTCAGTCTGGAACACACTTCTCATAACTAGAATTATGTAGTCTGTAGCCATTACAATCAGATTGTTCATTTCTAATATCTAAAGGAGGATTTGCATGCTAAGCAAATACATTCTCTTGAGACTTTTTCAGCTTTTTCTTAGCCCATAATATGCCAAAAGCAATTCCTTCTTATTTGTGTGTTCATATCTGGTATGCACAGCACTCAGGTGCAGGAGAGCTTTCTTTCAGAGTAAATCACACTGCCACACGCCATGCCCTTCCTTGAAGAGTTTAACCTCTAATGAAGCCCATCAGTGGGGGAATCCTATACCATCCAACCCTGTGACCGCCTGCCTACCTGCCACCTCCAGCACTCAATTATTTGACTAGTCCTATAAAGGATCTGCTTGATTGGTCACAGCCTGAGTAAAGAAGTGAGACAGTGGTGGAGTAAGTATTGGGCAGAGTCAAGCTTTTCTGTACATTGGAGTCCCGGTCTTCCCTGGGTGATGTCACCATCCCTGGGTGACATGATAGCCGGGCAACTCAACACTTATCATTGTGGTCAGCATTTTGGGGTCCAGTTAAGATATCTGCCTGTGTGGAGTAGGTTGGGCAGTTAACTGTGGCATAAGTGAAGAAGGCAGGCTTCTGAGAGCTGAATAAAACCTTGCTTCTATGGGCAGTGCCTAAATCTCATTTCTTGTTCATCTCAGGAGGCTGACTCAGGAAGAATACGAGCGGCAAGAGAAGGAGCAGAAGCTGTCAGCTGCAGGAGATAAAGCTGTCTCGGCCACGGAAGAGGTGAAAATTTACAAGTGAGTATCATTCCTCAAATCTGACGGCGAATGGAATCGCTTCTCGCAGTTCTAGCTTCAGTTTCATCATTTTAATAGGCAGAGAATTCAAGAAATGGAAGAGGAATTTCAGAAAACAGAAAGATCATATAAAAATCAGGTAAGTGCCACTCCACACTGAAATCCTACTGCTCTTGGGGAGTCAGTGAAGTCTGTTGCAGGTCATTGTGCAATTAAATGACAGTCAGCATATCAAATGCCATTTTTTTTCTTTCTCCCTTTTAGATTGCCAACCATGAGAAGAAAGCCCATGACAACTGGGTGAGAGATTTATCCTTCTCGTGTGCACTTAGCGGTGGTTTGTAGCAATTGAAAACTTCTGCCATCTTGAGATTGGTTTTGGGATTTGATAAATTTTTTTTTTACCCTGTTAAACTGGGTTGATATGTGCCTACTCCTGTCCTGACAGCTAACTGCCCGGGCGGCAGAGAGGGCTCTGGCGGAGGAGAAGCGGGAAGCAGCCAACCTGCGGCAGAAGTAAGTGTGGGATGAACGTTATTCCCCAACCTCCCCGGTTCTTGGGTGCATTCGCGTGGTCTACGTTGCGTAGTCCTGTGTTAATGTTAGCAAAAGATTCTTGTTAGGGCGAGTTTATAATCCCTGATCAAGTCTCATTCTCTTTTTAAATTAAAGGTTAGTCGAAGTCAACCAAAAGATTGCACTGCTTCAGAGGCCGGTGATTGTCAAGCCGACCCCAGGACGACCTGATCACCAGATGGCTCCCCAGAGACGTAGGACAATGTTTTGCAGAGCAGAAGACAACTCCCTTTTGGCTGCAGAGTCCCGGGGCTGGGCCACCGGTGGGGTGGGGCGGGGGTCCAGCACTCTGGTGACTAGGCCGTGTCTCCTGCAGGTCCCCTGAGTCGCGATGGCTCTTTTGGCCCATCTCCTGTGAGCAGCGGAGCTCCTTCGCCACCTCTGATGATGGATCCGCCTGGGAGACCTCATTCGGCCACTCATAACCCAAGGGATGCCCCAAGAGGTGAACTAGGCAAGCATCTCCTCTTCCACCCCACCCTCAACCACACGGCAGGGCTGAAACCGTATACATTAACTGTTGGAGTCAGTTGGTCTAACCTAGCACGTGGTAGTTGAGCACTTACCGTCTGCAGGCCACTGTACTAAGTGCTTGGGAGAGTACAGTATAAGAGTTGGTAGACATTTTCCTCACCCACAACGAGCTTACAGACTAGAGGGAGACAGACATTAGTTTAAATAAATGGTGAATGTGTACCTAAATAGCTGTGGGACTGAGGGGGTGGTGAATAAAGGGAGCAAATCAGGGTAAGGCAGAAGGGAATGGGAAAAAAGGAAATGAGGGCTTAGTTAGGGAAGGCCTCTTGGGGATGTGTCTTCAGTAAGCTTTGAAGGTGAGGAGAGTAATTGTCTGTTGGATATGAAGAGGGAGGGCGTTCCAGGCCTGAGCGAGATGTGGGCAAGATGTCGGCAGCAAGATAAATGAGATCAAGGTACAAAGAGTAAGTTGGCATTAGAGGAGCAAAGAATGCCTTCTGGGTTGTTAGTAGGAGAGTAGGAGGTGAGGTAGGAGGGGGCAAGGTGATTAAGAGCTTTATAGTGAGGAGTGAGTTTGATGTGGAGGTGGTTGGGAACCACTGGAGGTTCTTGAGGAAGGGGGAAACGTAGCCCAAATGGTTTTTATAGAAAAATGATCCAGGCAGCAGAGCGAAGTGTGGACTGGAGTTGGGAGAGACAGGAGGCAGGGAGGTCAGCAAGGAGACTAATACACTAATCAAGGCATGCTGTCCACAAAGATGGGAAAAACAGTAAGGGGGCAGGATGTGTGTGTGTGTGTGGTAAGAAGCGCTTAGTACAGTGCTCTGCACACAGCACTCAATAAATATGACAATGAATAAGGAGTTCTGTTTTAGGCACATTTAGTGTGAGGTGTCAGTGGGACATCCAAATAGAGATGTCTTGAAGGAAAGAGGAAATGCGAGGCTATAGAGAGGGGGAAGAGATCAGGACTGGAGATGTAGATTTGGGAATTATCCGCTTCTAGGTGGTAGTTGAGTCACGGGAGCAAAATGTTTCATCGTTGAACATTTGTGTACAGTACACAGAAGCGCTGCGTGTTGCCTAGCAAATGGTTAGTAACTTAAGGTGGACTAATTGGTTGCCAGGAGGCCTAGTGCAGGTCCAGCCAGGGCAGGGGAAGGGGAGCTAAGCAAAGGGCCTGACTCACAGTGATTCTAGAGCAGAACCTGCTGCTGTGATGGCTAAAGTAAAATCCACATGTTTAATGCCCCTGGACGAAAACTCTGTGCTTCTGTTTTTACAGTTTTGTGCAGGCTGCCAACTTCTATTCCCACATTTGTCCTCACATGACGACTTGAAAAACACCACAAACCTGAAAGCCTCGTTGTCGGGGGGGGATCTCCATTGGGTGTATCGGATGGCCGGGAGGCTTGGCCCCCGAGCCGTGTGCGATGCCAGAGCTCTGCATTTTACAAAAATTCCCACCAACTCTCAGCATCACTTCTCGGCTCTGCATGTGGGAACCCCTGCTTTATCCTGGGGGGGTTGGGAAAAGTGGCATATTTTCTGTTTTTGTTAGACCGGTCTAAATTGGGAGTCCCCCCATTGTTTGCGGATGGGTGCTCAGGAAGCCCTAACAGAACCGATTATCCCAAGACCAAGTGGAGCTTCATTGTCGGGGCAACTTAACCCGTGACCTGTCTCGCTGTCTTCCTCCTCAAGGTCCTGGGGATGGCCCTCCGGGGCCTGGCTCTAGGAGACCACCGGAACCTTCTGGACGGACTTCTGCGCCTGGTAAGGAGCTGGGGGTTACAAAAAGTCTGGCCCTAGTTCCACAAATGACTCACTTTCTCTTTCAAGCAGCCAGAATTTCATTACCAGACTTTGCTTTTCTGGTCTCTCACCAGACCTGGCTCACGGGCCCCGGACCTCTTCCCCGTCGGCAGCGGTGGACGGCACGGTAAGCCCTCAGGCCTTTTCCTTTGCAGCTGGGTGTCTCAGCAAGCATTCGTCTGTCAGTCACCCCCTGTGTACTTGCCACGTATCCCCATCCTGAGCCCTGCCCTCACGTGTCTCACTGTCTATTTAAAACCCCCAAAAGAAAGTCCTCCCTAGCGAGTCCGAAGGCCCTCGCGTACCGGCTGCACCACCTTCTGCTGACCAGCCAGTGAGTATTCAGAGGCCTGGGCTGGATTCTCACTCGTTGCTTTTGGGGAGTCAATCAGAGGAGCATGACACTACTCCAGTTGCATGGCAAACGACTTCCCTTTGCCAGCGTTAATTTGATGTCCGACCTACCTGGGTGCTGGAAGCCTGCTGTGGGATGGAAAACTTGTTCTTCTCTTAGCTTTTTTGGGTTTGACTAATCTGTTTGTGGGAGGGCTAAAAAAAAGCAGCCTTTGGTGCAGACTGCGAGGAGACTTTCCCTGCGGCTGTTCTTTGCTCTTGAAACTGGTGTGCTCCTGGTGTGAGAATGCTTTTTTGCTCCTCGTAAAGTAGCAGCATGTCATGTTTTATTGCATCTGAAGTTCTTTTATTAGGAATCAACTACTTCTATTATTCCCCCCAAGTCCCAGCTGCACTTAATATGAAAAATTCTGCTCCACTTGGTCCTGGGAGGGATGATAAAATCCATTAGCCAGGGGTTGTTCTTTAGTCTGGGATCCTGCAACAGTGGTGGTGTTTTTCTGTGCTTCACAACCCTGGATTTTCCTGCACCTCACTTGTACTGAGGGCATTTCTTAACTTCTCTGTGCCTCAATTACCTCATATGGAAAATGGGGATTAAGATTGTGAGCCCCTCGTGGGACAACCTGATCACCTTGTATCCCCCCCAGTACTTAGAACAGTGCTTTGCACATAGTAAGCGCTTAATACCATTCTTATTTCTTGTTTAGTTCCAAAACCTGGGTTCTTTCTTTCGCTTACAGATTCTTGCAGTAACACTTGTGAACTTGAAAATTAGCTTCCCCTCCAATAGTGGGACCAGCTAGCGTGGAGCTGGCTCAAATGGTGGTTGGGGTTGGGATCTGTGTGCCGTGGCTCTACTTTTCTAAAGGCCTGGGAATGGGAGAAGGTGCCCAGGTGGTACTTGCTCCTTAACTGCATCACTAGGCAATAGGCCCAAGTTCTTACCGACAGCAAGAGCTTTTTAGTAGTAGGAAGTCAAAGTCATTGAAACATTCCCATCTACTTGTGCCAAACAGGTAAACCCAGGCCCAAAAGGCCCATCTTTCTCAGGAATGCCGCGCATGATCTCACCTGGAGGACCACCACCACCCTTGCCTGTTCGATTTGGACCTCCGCCTCCGCTCCGGGGCCATTACGGGCCCTTGCCTCTTCACCCGCCTCTGCCTCTTCATCCACCTCTGGGTATGGTGTAGTAAACATAATCCCAGTTGACCGGCCCAACTCAAGCTGTCTACCCCGTCTCCTGTTAAGTCCCTGCTGAACCACTATTTTTTTTTAACCACAGTTGCAAGGACCAACTGCTAAAATAGATACATAGCCCAAAGAGCTAATCCTGGTTCCCAGTAATTTCGTGGCTGGAGCCGGGCTTAACATCAGGAAAGGGGCTGTTGTCTGTCATTGCCATAATCCACCGGGCTTCAGGCTCTTTCTACCCCCATGCTAGCTGCATCATTTTTGTGTCCAGTTCTTTGAGACGGCACAAGTGTGGGCCATTAAGTGTCGATGGGCCAGCTTTGTCCCAGTCTGTCTGCCTTACCTTTAAGTCCTCATCACCAACTGCGTTGACCTTGCAAGACAAAGATGTGCCCTTCTGACTTCTTGCACTTGTTTCTCTCTCTGCCAGGACCTGGCGGACCACCGCCCCCGGGCCTGAGAGAGTATTTACCCGGCCTGCCGCCAGGAATGAGGGACCGGCCTCCTGATCCCAGAGAGTACAGACGTGGACCCCCTCCTTTCGGACCTGTAGGCCCACCTGGGCCCAGAGGATACTTTCCACCCAGCTCCCGCTTACCACCTCCACCCCACAGCCCAAGGGACTATCCCCCTCCACCCTTTGTGAGAGACTCACAGGCTTCGAGTTCGAGAGACAACCCGCCACCTCCCGCGAGTCCCGACGGGGCCCGGGACTCCGTGCAGGCCCCAGAACAGAGCCCATAACTTCAACCTCTGGCCTTCAGCTCAGCGGAACGGACTCTAGGATTATTTCATCTCCTGAAGGATTTCAGTGACTTTGGAATTTCAGAAAATTATTTTAAATCTGTTTTCCTCTAACTCTACCATTTTTTGCAGGATCCCCTCCCTCCCCCAAGCCACCCTAGCAGTGTGAATTGGTGAGCTGAACACCTTTTTGTCCTCTTAATAATTTGGGATGGAAGAAAGTTTTTTTTGGGGGGGGGGGGGGTAACAGTGCACCAGGGCTGAAGACCGCTTCTACAAGCTGTAGTCTACTGCAGCTCTTTAAATGTGCAATACAAACGTACCTGTGTTTTCAGTTTTTAGTTAATGTAGCTTATGTAATGGGTGACTGATTTAAAGTGTCATCAGAACATTTCCTGTGGAAATATTTTTTTGTTAAGGAAACAGCTCTCCCCATTGCCCCCCATCACATTTTAATTAGCGTGCAGCTAGAGTAAACCATTGGTTTACAGGACTGTGAGGATACACTTAATTTTTAAAAAAATAAACCTGGTCCCAAAGACCAGAAGCACAAATTATACTGTAACTCTGGAAAATTTTACTAATAAAGACCGTAAAACTCTTTACCTCCTGTTGAAGATGGCCTGTTCATAGATAACACCTTGGCAACTATCTGTTAAAGAAAATATAAAAGGAGCTAGAAATATAAATGCTAGGTCAGGCTCTTTCCTTTTCAGGAACTTGTGGGGCCTAATCTTGAGAGATGGGGTAGAAGTAGAGGGTAAATGCACTTCCCAGACTGGTAGGAAAAGTAAAAAGTGTCAACACGCTTTCCATGGGAGATTATCCCTATTTCTCTGAAGACATTGAACACATTTTAGGGTTCATCTCTTGACCTTTTATAATGGAACAAATGAGCAGAGTAATGTATGAAATAACATTCAAAACCGTTCTCCATGAAAGCTGTTGCTCTAGGCCACAAAACCAAGGTAAGTTTAGGGATTTTAAACCTTAAAGTCTTTTAGGCTTGTAGCAGCTGTTGAATGCCTTTTATAATTTGAAAACCAAGGTATGTCTAACCTTATCCTTGGGAGAAGGGGCTATTTCTGAACTGAATAGGCCTTGAGCTAGCAGCTAGCTTCGTGTAGCTGTCTAGTCAACTGGCCTAACTGCAGGGTTTTAACAGGGGGTTTCCATCTAAATCCTTTAATTCTTTGGCCATAAAACTCACTCAGTTTTCAAGTCCTATACCATGCTCACCAAGTAGCACTGTAGCCAGTTGTCTGCTGTGTGACCTCAGGCAAGTCATTTCACTTCTCTGTAGCTCAGTTCCCTAACGGGGATTAAGACTGTGAGCCCCAGGTGGGATAAGGACCGTCCAACCCAATTTCCTTGTATCCACCCCAGCGCTTAGTACAGTGCTTGACACGCAGTAAGCACTTAACTATAATTGTTATCATTAAGTAGGAGAGTGGCCCAAGAACTTACATCCTGTTACGTCCAACTTGAGTTTTTCATCAGAAAGTGAATTGGGCCCATACCCCATATGGGAGGAATGATGGAGTAGTGGCATCACTACACTACTTTTATTCACAGGGTGGGCATGCTTAAGACTGAAAAATTAAAATGCCATGAGAGAACACACATCTAGGCTTAAAGTAACCCATCTTAAGAAAGTTATTCCATCCCACATGGTTAAGAGAACAAAAGTTCTGCTTTCAGCAAATGCACTGAGAATTCCAGGGATTAAAAATGTCCCCCACCCAAATTTTTCTAGAGACTAGAGTACCTCTCTTTTAGGCCTAGTCCTTGATCATCATCATCAATCGTATTTATTGAGCGCTTACTGTGTGCAGAGCACTGTACTAAGCGCTTGGGAAGTACAAATTGGCAACATATAGAGACAGTCCCTGCCCAACAGTGGGCTCACAGTCTAAAAGAGATTCTCTTGATTCAAGAGAACCAGAAATTCTGAAAGCCTGAAAGTGGACTGGCCTTCTAAGGAGTTAGACATTTGAGAACCTACTGCAAGTATGGCTTAACCGATAGCCACAGTATTAGCTACCCGGAAAATAACCCAACAAACCACGGAAGATAGCAGGAGTTTTGTTGAAACATATATAATTTTTCATTGAAACATGTCACTCAAATGCCATCCTACACAATCAGCTAATCCAGTCCCAGTTAACCCACCACACTGAGCTTCATCTTTGACTTTCAAATGCCATACATGCAGACTTACAAATTGGGTGAACTTCAAATTTAAAAACTAACAAAAGAAACATCTCAGGGATACGTATTGCTATTTCATCACTAAAACAATGTTTCCAAAAAAAAATTTGCCATTCTTGTACCCGACTGCATTGATTTTTACAGCACCTTTGGTAACTTATTTAGATATAAATTGTGTTCAGCATAATAATGCTACACAAACATAAGGTGGAAAAGGTTGGGACCCAATTTACATTTTGGACCCAAAGGAAGGAAACTAGTTCTATATTCCTTTGGCAGCAGGGGCCACTGCAAAATTGCAGGAGACAGTTGTGGCCTGCAAAAAAGGGCAACTTTTTAAATGTCTACAAGAAAATAGAATAAAGGAATAAAGTTGACTCTTCAACTGTCTCCTTTAAGCTGCTTAAAGTCAAGAGTGGGAGAAACATAACCTTGGAAGAATATTCCATTTCACAGCATGGCCTGCAAAAAAGGGCAACTTTTTAAATGTCTACAAGAAAACAGTATAAAGGAATAAAGTTGACTCTTCAACTGTCTCCTTTAAGCTGCTTAAAGTCAAGAGTGGGAGAAACATAACCTTGGAAGAATATTCCATTTCACAGCATGGAATAGGGATTTAACATGAGTAAAATAACTAATTTTATCATTCATGCTTCCAAATACAAGTTTTCTACACCTGGACTAGCCCCACCATACAAAAACAGTTTCTAAAAGTAGTAAACACCGGATGGGTACAAATTCCAGTTAGAAATCACAGTATCAGAGCTAAATGAACCTGATCATCTGCACAAAACCAGGACTTTCTTTTCTAGGGTTTCATTTGACCAAAAAAGTAACTTTGTGGCATACGTGGATCTCACGTTTTAATAAATTTAGAGATGTTGACTAATACGAGCAGGTTCAAACTAAATCCCAAACCCTCAAACACACAACCCTGCTATTACACCACTTCTCAGAAATAAATTAGAGCACCCTTAGCTTGTACTGCTCCACAGCAAACCATTGAATTACACCCTCAGAAATGGGTGTATTGTGCTACCTCCCTGCTCAGTCTCTTTTGTTCATTTGCACTGTCATCTTGTTTGTGCATCAGTACAGTTCTGTCCTGGAAAGACAAACAAAAGGTAGTTTCTGCTCAGTGCTCCAGGCCTATCTACAGAAAAGATTAGTTAAATGAGTTAGCATACAGAACTCACAGCCTTAACAGGAGAGGAGACAACTGGGAGACAATCACCTATTTGGAAACACATTTTTAGATCAGAAAATTGAAGCCAAGCTGTTGAGGCTGACATCTCTCACACCTCTTCAAACTGCATTAGTTTGTCGGAACCACACTTACAAAATAACGTGAAAAACCTTAGGGTAAACTCCCATTTTGCTTCAAGCAACGGTGACATTTGTCAAGCACTTGTTCCTAAGCGCTGGGGTAGGTACAAGATAATTAGGTTGGACGTCGTCCCTGTCCCTCATTGGGCTCACAAGTTACTGAATCCCCATTTTCCAGATGAGGGAACAGGCACAGGGAAGTAACTCGCCCACAATCCCACAGCAGGAAAGGGGGGGAGCTGGGATTAGAACCGACTCCCAAGCCCGAGCTCCTTCTGCCAGGCCACAGTAATATTTCTTCCCTTGAGGTATACGGACCAGAGAGAATAAACCAAGTTACAGGTTGTTACATTTTAATTGAGGAGGTATTTTTGTGATGATGTAGTGTACTTATAAAAATGCATCATCATTAATATTTTACTGAGCACCCCCCAGGGTGAATGGTTCTGTACAAAGTGCTCTAGGGAGACTACATAATTTGCAGAAGATTCGATCTCTGCCCTCAAGGAGTTTGCAATCTGTGAGTCCAACAACTGCTCTCAAAGCCAATCAATCATTCATATTTATCAAGCCACCAGGTAGCAGGAGATTATAGGAAGACGACCCTAAGTTTTGTGTGGCAAATTCTTCATCCGCTACTAGCGAGGCTGGATTTTGGCAGCTCGGCTTTGTAACTGTGCATATGAGGAGTTTTTTCACCACCTCCTTCAAGAGATGGGAAAAGAGACACTTGATCAAATTTAGTGGCAAACTACTGGGAGACTTGCCCACTTTGATCATATTATCATCCAACACTTCGTAGAAATGATCTAAACAGACTGGTGTAAATACAAAATACATCTCCCAAATGAGGCCAGAATGAATAGTTTTGATTGGGCTCACCTATAAAAATTATGTCATTGGTTAGTGTTACATGATACACGAAGCAAACGAATGGTAGGTCTATTTGGGTACAAAAGAAGCTGACATCGCAATCCCCCGCTGCTGGATTTTCTTACTAGTATATAAAAACGTATATGAAAGTACGTGGGTACTATATATAATCCACATAAAGCTCACCACAGACCTTAAAGTACTGTATTAAATATCCCATCTAATGAGTATAATGGAAGGTCTGTCTGGGTTCTATTTATGTCCCTTTATTATTAATCAAAAGTAATGTAATTATTCAAATTATAATAAGCTAATGACCTGCATCTTTTCATATGGGTGAATCTCAACACATCGGAATAAAAAATAACTACTAGTCCTAGCTATATCACAAAAGAAATTATCTGAACATTTAAAGTTTAAATTTAAAGTTTCCAGCCTTGCATACACATAATTGTAAGAAGAGCTATGCAAGTTTTCAAAGACTCACAATCAGTTTTCAGTAAAACAGCAGACCCCCTCGCAGGGGGTATCTTTAGGCGACTGAGTTGGATTGTTTTTAGGCCGGGCATCTTAGAAGCCACCTAGGCCACTTCTTGATCAAACATTTTCACAGAAATGGAAATGATTTTGCAACAATTCCAGGCTCTTCTCCTATCGGCCATTCACACGTGCCCAGGAAGAACAGTGGCACGATGACTGGGAATACTAATCTAGGTGACGTCTCTCTCAGTTTTATTAGAGTACTGTACTACGTGTTTGGGGGGTTCAAAATGTGAAGAACTGGTTGATGCAATTCGGAAAACCCCCATCGGGACTCGTGTACACAGAAAAGTTCTGGGCTCCACTGTGGTCTCCCTTTCTTTAGCCTGCCCGTGATGGACAAACTCTTGGGGGGGGGGACAGGTGGAGAGCCACTTCTGACCAGCAGCCTCTGTCAGTTGTGGATGCCTCGACTTGAAAAATCTCTCCCCTACCAAGCTCCTCCCACTGCTAATTAATAAGGTGATGGTTAATCCATGTCCAAGAAAATGCACTCATGCCAAAAAACAAGCAGATGGCACATTCGGATTACTGATTCAAGTCAGAAAAAGGGCATTTCCCACCCAGGTTCTAGTTTCGGTTTTTTCGATGGGGGAATGGAAGGATAGAAACTGCGGTACGTTACAAAATTTAGACAACAAATCACGTAACTCTCATAAGAGATTTCAAGAATTATGTGGCAAAATCTGCGTCCAAAGGAACCCTAGGCATCTCATATTTGCGTGACAGGCAAGATATCTACCGGTGAGGTCCAGATCTGCATCACTGTGACCAAGGGCCATGAGGGTGGCTACTTTCCTGCCTGTTGAAGGAAGAATGTGCTACACAGAGCTACCGTGATTTATAGGGAGTGGTTCAGTTCACAGAAATTGCAGGAGAATCACGTCAGCATCATTCCTTGTGCAACGTTTGATGGAGGTGAAGATAAAGTGGTTTCTTGGTCAACAACTGCAGTTTCTTTCGTTTAAAATCAGTGGGTTTCTTGTACCTGCCGGAACAACAAAAACAAATTTCAAAGGCCAACCTACTCCAGACCAATATATTTAAAATTCAGCAAAGGAAATTACCACCCACTCCCCTCTAATTCCCCATCCCACCCCCACCCTGGACCCTAGGCAGGCTCTGCAGTAACACAAGCGGATAACTTTGTGTTTCAGCAGGAAACACTAGGCCAGTCTGGATCACAGGACCAACCGGTAGTACAGAGGTACTAATTTTAGGTACCCAACACTTACAGTTCTATTACAATTGGCCCTGGTTTAATTTCATCCATCTCCATGAAAGCAAAACACTTGGTGCTGGTAAACCTTTTCTTGGGCTTATAGTGTTTGAATTCAAAGAAAATAGCTGCACCTAGAAAAAAAAAAACTGAAATGAGCAACCAACAGACACCACCTTTTTCTAGTGGCTCTTAATTCATGTGCTTGAGGGCAGCACATTAGCACGAAGCAATCAGAGTTATTTAGCTAGGTGACCTTCAAGTACGGACCCTGGGCTATTGCACTTGAAATGTACCATCTCCCACTAAAAACTAACTTATCTGAAGTAGAGTGATAATTTCTCCATTTTTTTCTTGGCTGAACTAGACTGACTCCCCAAAACTTCCACTCCTCTATCACTCAAGGTTGAGTTGTGAAATGACATTTTAGAGCTCACAAAATGTTATTAGGTGTAAATGCAGTGAGACCCTCACTCTGCCAGACCGTATGACTGAGTGTGAGATCACGACTAGGTAACTGAGAATGTTAAAATAAGTCCTCCTGAAAATACTTCCCTGATCACAAAAACAAATATTGGGTGTTTTTCAGTTAGCGACGTGAATCGGAATGCCGATATAGGAAGTCCTAAAACAGAAAAAGAAAAAAAAAAGGGTGTAGACACTATGAGGACACACCAGAGTGCAGAAGAGAAGGGTGGCTTATTCCACAACTAACAAATTGTGATCAGCTGCTTTTCCCTTTTTTAAATTCCCACTCAGCTATCGGGTGAACGTTTTTGGTTTTTGGTTTGTTTTCTTGCTTGTTTTCAGAAACCAGCATGTAAAAATTACAAAGGGGAAGAGAAAGAAAAACACCCCACCAATCTATGCAAGAGCAATTCATTTCAAAAGTAAGTATGAAAATTGGGGGAATTTATTTTAACTGGTTACCTATAAATGCTGCCTTAACCGGAGCTGTGCTGAATCTTGGATTTTAAAGACCACCAACACACATCTATTATTTTCACTGATGACACAACTCACAAGTTACTAGAAGTTTAACAATGTTCAGAAACGTGTGCACAGCCTTGGAACTTGGGTCCAAATGGACTGCCTCACCTGTCGGGGGGAAAAGAGAAACCAATCGCTCAGGAGACAACAGGATCAGGGTGGGGGAGAGGTGGGCACACACGGCCAGCCGTCTCCCTCCACACACAATAGGATTACAATAGTTAGGCAGCTAGTCACCTCCCTTCCCCAAAGCACCTCTCTCCCTCTCGAATCCATCAAATGACTCCCCTCTCATCTTGCTAATGCAGAACTTTCCCGTATCAAATAAGGGAGCAGATCTCTTGACTTAGGCTCCTCTAGGTCTCTCTGAGATCTGACACGAGAGTGATGTACGAAAATCCTACAAGAGATTTCAGTTGTTTTTACCAAAGGAGCAATTTTTCGCAGTGGGGATTTCTCTTCAATCACTAGCAATTCGGATCTCCGGAAATGCCCAGGTGTGCGTGGTTTGGTGCTATTATACATAAGCTTAAGCCTCAAGGGCAATCTCTCAGAGAAGGCTGGTAAACACCAAAACAGCCACCAGATCCTTGCAAATATACGTCAAGTGTGCGCCTCAGAACCAAAGCCAGTTTGGACAGCTGTCGTCTTTCAAAAATGAAGTCGGTTACCCCAGGGGTGCAATGGAAATTTAAAACTCTGAATAGAGTTCTACTTTTAGCATCTTGTGAGTCAAGTCATCAAGGTCACAGAGGTGTGTGAAAACGGAAAGGTTAACACATGGACGCTCTCCCACTTCCATCACCATCTCTGTCCCTATGTGTCTATAAAGGGGAGGCAGGACACAGGAAATCCCTAAACATTTTGTGAATAAGAATTGGCATTTTTATGGCCCATTTCAACCCGAAATGCTCTTCACCCAGCAGTCCTCAGACAGTCACTTTTTTGGTGTTGTCGCAGGCAGTATCGGCAGCGGTTTCCTCACGGTACAAGTGATGAAGGAAAAGGTCAAACACCTTGGAGGCTGGTTTAAATTTGCCAGTAAGAGCTCCTGGCAGGTTTTTTTTATGGTATTTGTTAAGTGTTTACCACATGCCAGGTACTGTACTAAGCACTGGGATACAGACAAGCTACTCAGTTTGGACACCGTCCATGTCCCATGTGGGGCTCACAGTTTTAATCCCCATTTTACAGATGAGGCACAGAGAAGTTAAAGGACTTGCCCAGCGTCACACAGCAGACAAGAGGCAGAGGCAGGATTAGAACCCAGGTCCTTTGTACTCCCTGGCCTGTGTTCTATCTACTAGACCATGCTGCTTCTCATGTTAAGTTTAATTACGCTCTTAAGTGTTTCTAAAGTCGTCTTCCTACTGATGATTACCCTGCACTTCTATCAATTTCCCCTTCAAAGAAAAAATGTTTGAGACTCCGAAAATAGATCTGAATCTGAGAGTCAGAAGCAAGTTGGGGTTAAGTTCCTTGTGGGCAGGGAATGTGTCTATCAACTCTACTGTATTTTATTCTACCAAGTGCTTAGTACAATGCTCTTCATATAGTAAGTGGTCAATAAATACCATTGAGTGATTTAAAAAAAAGGCTATCTTCCTTCCAAAACAGCCAAGATCACATAAGGTAAAAATCAGTCACAAAAAAAAAAAGAGCCACTTCCAAACATCATGTAACGGAGTAAGAAAATTTCCCAATACTCTGTCCAGTCTACCACAGACAAGGGAAAATGGAATCTGTCCCTCCCCTCCTCCACCCAACTCCACTACAAGACGTTTGGTTATCATGGGAGCACCACAGGCCCACTAAGGCCCTGGAACAAACACGCTCATCCTTTTTCACTACGGACTTTTGCCACATTTCCCTCTAAGGCAGCTTGAGTAGAATTCCTTCCATTACAGAACCGTATTTCGAAAGAGCTTCTTGGAAATGGTTTCATTCCTTGAATACTACAAACCTTTTGTCAATTTTTCAACATGCTTCTGGAGTTCAATGTCAACATTAAAATGCACATATGTATCCTCCTTCCTTGATGCCAGAGGAGTATCTTGCACAGGAGTTAAATCTATGCCATTCATGTCTGCAGAAAAAGAAAGGGGTTTCAACTCTTGGGGACCTTCACAATCACAACCCAAAGCACCTAAATTAGGCTCTAAGCAAGAATTCATTTCCAGAAGGTACACGGACCATCATTCAATATATTTTCACAATCTGAACACCAATATTCAATTTTACAAGCTTTTCTTGGAAGCATCTACTCTGATTCGATTTCTCGAAGGCTTCAGGGGATAGGGACCTCAGTGTTGTGGTCAAAGTGAAAATCAAGGATGGAAAATAGATGGTCCAATGGGTTATTTATTGCCCGTAGCTCCTGCTCTCTAGAGACAAGGGGGCTTTCAGCAGCAAAGGGATGAACTGGCTCTAAAATGATTCCAAGGGAAGCAGGGAGAAGTTTGAGGAATAGGTGTTTCTCTACTTGGGCCCACCGCTCTTAACCAGCTCCAAGGATGCCTTGCTTATTCCAAGGGACCATGTACCTAAGGAGCCACTTAAAACTAGATTTAACTTGCAGCAGCGCAGACGGGCCCTGGACCACCAAGATTCTCCTGACATCCCTGTAGGCCAGTCCCAACCCTGACAGCATAGCCTCACACTGACCCTTTCCAAAAAATTAGCACATTTGGCAATTTGGGCCCCTCGAGGGCTCAGGGCCAGAACACTGCCGATCAAGACAGAAAGAAAGGTGTTCAGAGCGGCTTTGTGCTCTAAGCAATCTGCTTGCCACCACCCAGTTCTAAGGCTCACTTTCATGAAAAGCATTTTAATGAGAATTTGAGTGAGACACAGAAAAGAGTAATACGATATCCGAATTCTGTAGTAGTATATATTTTCAAAAGCAGATGCAACACTTTTGCAGGCAGCTGGTTCTGTACAAGTATGATTCCAATTACATGAGTGACATATTCTATTTCTAGTCTATTCTGGCCTCTAGTCTGACTTCTTTTAGGAACAACCTTATTTCCATTAAGACCATGAACTATGTGACTTCGGGATCATTTGCCTGGCTGAGAAAGAGTACTGTATCGCCACAATTCAGTAGCCGGTTAAATTTGATTCTCTAACAATCAAAAGTAGGGAACATTAAAAATTAGGTGACTCCATTGTTAGCTGCTGTTGTTTAATAATTAAAGACACCCGAAAACTTCACCCAAATGTTCAAAAAGCAGCTTTTACAGAAAAGCTCAAATAAAGTCCTAAAACCTGGAGAGGGTGGGATCCAGGACTTCTAGATCAAGATAAAAAAAAAAATAAAGTTGTTTACAAAGAATAACTGAGAAGTGTGAGAAAAAAATCCTAAAAATAATCGTGCTTAAAAACCATGGCAACCTAGTCAAGGATAACAAACATTTCACTTTTTTAGGGCCCCACAGGATTACATTCAGGATATGGATGTTTGTGGGTGTGTCTATGTTTTTCCGTCTCCACTGGTGATTCAAGAGCCTGGTTCTCATCCACCTCTGCAGATCTTTCCTCTTAAATTGGCAGGAGAAGTCAGGGGAGATGTGGGATGGAACTGGATTTTATACAGGTAGGATTAATAGAAAGGACTGGCCAGGTTAATTTTATGAAACCATTTCCTTGAGGACAGACGTTTCAAGTGATAAGAAGATGTCCATCAGCTGTAAAAAGACCAAAGGAAAGGAAACCCCCAAAGCACTATCATTCATCACAAGACAAACAGGAAAGGGCTCTCGGTCTGTTCTTCAAAATTACTTGGAGATGGGAGAAGAGCTATTCCTCGGGATCCTGCTCCCTGCAGGGTGGACGGCAAATGAATTTGCTGCATAGATGTTACAAAAACTTCAATGTCTTAACCACAAGAAGCAGGAGCAGTATATATATAATTCGCCAAAGGCAGAACAGAAAAAGAGAACTATTTACCCTTTACACTAACTGTAATATAGGGATCGATGCATTGCCCAGCATCTTTCAGACCAATTTTCTCAATTTTGATAGTGAGTAACGTCATTCCTGGTTCAGATGGCAACCTTGGTAATAAAGTACCTGGTAACAGAGAAACAGCAAACATTATAACATTGATAATTTCACTTTAGGTACTTTATAGACCATAGAGGGAATGGGAATCCTCCGCTCTCAAAGGGATTTCCTATTAACTGATCAACGGATCAGGCACCACTTCCCATTCCCAAATTGTTACTCCCCTGGTATGGACCTTTATGGCCAATTACATTAAAAAGTGTGGATCCAGTTGTCTGGTGTCATTTGCCCAGAACGGATTCACATTTTCAAGACCACTAAACAATGCTACGCTTACCAAAAATGGAACTCACACTAGAAAACGTTTCCTAATCCACTAACTCCTATTCAAGAGTGGAGAAGCAGAGAAAGCTCAGTAACAAGGCTTTAATATCCTGCTTGGAAAGTATCAACTAAATGTCCTGATGGTGCCTAACAAAAAAATCTCTTGGTTGGAAGGTATCAATTCTGGTTAACTATTCATTATTTTGAGACACATTGTCTTGTATAATAAAATGGACTTAAAATTGGCATCCCAAGTTTTAGTTTTATCTCTGCCTTCTACCATCAACTTTGCTCCCACAGGATTAGTGAAAGGTCAGAGTGAAGAAGCAACGAGGAGAATCAGATTCGCTGAAATCTTCCAATTGGAAATCTGAGACCACATTTCAACCCACTAATTAGCCACAAGAGAACATTTTCTCCATTCTAATCAGCAGTTTTAAAGAGTTCAGAAGGCAGAACTTTACCTTATCAACTGAAGGTATAATGAAGCTTCCAAGGGTATTCAACATATAGATATGTATTTACTGTCACTTATGAAGGGAGATGGTATAAGATTTGAAATGACTTTACTCAGTTATTCCATTTTATTTGGAAAATATATAATGCATTTCAATCACAGTATCATTTGCATTATTCAAAATATTTAACCTTTATTAAATATTCCCTTCAAAACATTAAGGTACCTTCGAAAGACGTTTAGGTACTTCTACAACACAGTGTTGATTTCCCCATTCTACTGACAAGAATCTTTTTTTCTTTAATGATATTTGTTAAACATTTACTATGTACCAGGCACTGCACTAAGCGCTGGGTAGATACAAACTAATCACATTGGACACAGTCCATGTTCCGCATGGGGCTCACAGTCTTAATCTCCACTTTACAGATGAGGTAACTGAGGCACAGAGAAGTGAAGTGATTTACTCAAGGCCACACAGTAGGCAAGCGGTAGAGCCAGAATTAGAATCCAGGTCCTTCTAACTCCCAGGCCCGAGCTCTAGCCACTAGGCCACACTGTTTCACCAATTTAAGGTAGATGAGTTAATCCACTTGCTCAAAATAATCCAATATGCCAGTGGTCTTGCTAAGACCAAGCCTATAACCTAAGACTCTTTTTAAAAGATGACTTCACACTTCAATGATAACAGTGTACATCTGGGGAGTGAGGGGGAAGAGCGATTATAATTATTAGAACAATGTGCCCTGCTGTACAAACAAATTTAAAAAAACCCAAAACCCCCAAAGAACTCTTCTCTCGAAATCCAGAAAATACAGGGATGTTCTTGACACGCTGGCACCATCATTTGTAATAACGTACAACCCTGTCCCGGTTATTTAGAAGCGGTTATCCAGTTTGGGAATGATCCAGGACTTCTGTTTCTTCTCCTTCCTGCTGCCTGCTTATTGGCTGTTTCACTACAGATGCAGATGCTGGGTGGTGGCATGGAGAAGCTCTAATATTCAGTATTGCCACAAAGGGGAAAACTATTCATAATAATTCTGACTCACAACGGTTCCCTCAGTAGTTTAGTGAATAATAGTAGGAAACTGTGTTTTTGTAATGTCTTTGGGCTTAAATTATCCAGTCCCTGTTCCTGCAGCTAACCAAGAATCAGCTGCATTTGGTAATATCAGCGTGTAGCTGTCAGGGCGTATTTAAACCAAATGAAGACTAGAGAAATGAAAGTTGAGACCCCAAATACGGGACTAAAGAGAATTGCTTTACAAGTTACAAGTTCAGTAACTTTTCATCCTGAGAAGAGCTTTACTACCTCACATCCATCCCCCAAGCTACTTTGATTTTTCCCACGACTACATTGCTGTGTTTAAACTCATCTTTAGTAAACAAAGGGCTAGGCTATCCCTCCACCCTTTCCTGAAGGAGCCCGCCTATCCGTTCTTTAATTGATTTCAGAGGCACACAAAGTCCCAGAAGGAGTGAAGGCAATTCACAGGCAGGTGTGTATGACGATGATGGTATTTGTTAAGCACTTACTAAGTGCCAAGCACTGTTCGAAGCACTGGAACACTGTTCGTTTACGTTAGCCCCACAGAGCTAAACCACCAGACAGGAGACCGAGTGGTTCTCCTCGCTGCCGTTTTGGGAGGTGTTTGACTTTCCCATCTGTAAGTGGGACAAACTTGAAAATCAAAAAGGGGTATTTTAGGAGCGTCATCTGTCTTGCCTGCCACTCTCCCAGATCTCTTTATGGAAACACACTGAAAAACTTTCCCCTTGTCAGCACAATTCATTATCTCCACACTCTCCAGTGAGGCAGCAGGTTTCCTCCGCTAACATCAAGATAATTTCCCTTTAGGAAAGGACACATTGCTATTTTGGCACTTCCATTAATGGAAAAGGTGATAAGCATAAGCACAGCAAGTAATCAATACTACTCAACAATGGGGAGAGGCCCCAGGAGAGCAAAGATGTAGGCAAGAAAAAGAAATTGGATGGAAGGTGATTTTGTTTTTACAGTTTTTAAAGAGCCTTCTTGCCAGGAAAATCTTTTTTTTTTTTCAAATGGAATTTGTTAAGTGCTTACACTGTGCCAGGCACTGTACTAAGCACTGAGGTAGATACAAGGTAATTGGGTTGGACACAGGCCTTGTCCCACATAGGGCTCACAGTCTGAATCCCCATTTTACAGATGAGGTAACAGACACAGAGAAGAAGAGTGATTTGCCCAAGGTTGCACAGGAGACAAGTGGCAGAGTCAGAATTAGAACCCAGGACCTCTGACTCCCAGGGTCCATGCTCTATCCACTCAGTCACGTGCAGATTTTGTTCAGAATCCATTTCCTGCCAGTTTTGGGACCCAACATTATGGAAGATTCTCCCTTCCTAAATTCACATTCAGATTTACATCTGGAGCTCAAAAATTCTAGGACTTTATTAAGGAGTCATTTATTTTCTCAGGTGATTCATCAAAAGCACTGCTTCTATTTCCAAAGAGGCAGTAACAGGAAGAAGACAATTAAATTGACTAGGTTTCTCTTTAATCCAAACAGGGCTACAATTGAAAGTGAAAGTCCAGTTTGTGTGTAAATCCACTAATTGAAGATAAATACAACTGACAATGTGATTAAGACCACAGACCAGAAGAAGACCCAAAATTTAGCTTGAAGAAGGTTTTAAATTAGCTACAAATAAGTCCGTTCATACATTTGGAACTAAGATACAATATGCCACCTCCACCTGATGATGGAAAATGAAGGGGAAAATACTTGAATGATAATTTCATACCTTCAGTGACTCCTGGGTTAGATGAGAAGGGCAGTATATGGTAAAGCAATGCGATGAAGCCATGCAAGAAGAAGACAAAGATCATATGACAACTGGGAAACAGGGCAAGACAATGGGCACTGAAGCAAGGTTTCTAAATGGTGAATTTTAATGCACATCTCAACATAAAAAAACCTTCAAGGATAATTGACTATTTGAATAACTGATTTTACAAAGTGGTTCAGCTATAATTGCTTTTAACTGAAAGTTACAAAAAGGATCTAGAAAAAAAGAAATGTGTCCCACTGATCCAATGAATAGATCAAGGGACAATGGACAGAGAGAGATACCCTTTCCAAAGTAAATAAATGGAATTATACGAAAATGTTCATAAACGTAGGAATAGAATACTGTCACATGTCTCCACACGATTTTTGTAAACATGAATCTCAAGTCCCTAAACCATTCAATAGTATTGTTTTTAAATGAGGCAAGCACTAGTACTAAAATGGTATTTCTAGTTGTTTTATCTATTTTAGAGCTTTTAGTCAGTGTAAAAAGAAATGTATTAACAATAATGGAGACAGAAGTTCATTTACTATCATGCAATATGCCGATTTACCTCCTCACACTTTTTCCTAGAAGAATCACAGCTGGGCCTGAGGCTTAGGCCTAATGACTCATTTAATCAATGCCCTTCATGTTTAAAGGGCCAACTAAAGAAATCTTTCTTTAAGCATGATGAAGGCAACTAACTCACAGAGAAAATGAATCATTACTGACCACTTATTTTGAAACAGTCACAGAGTAACTTTTCAATTCCTCCGACTGGGGCCGGGAGAATTCTGTTCCATAGCATTAAATCCCTGAACCCTCCAGAGCCTCACTTTAGCTACAAAATGAGTACCTCTCAATAATCAGAAATCCAGTCACTCCACAGGATGTACAGTGGTACAAAAGACACTTGGTTCCTGCTCTCAGGAATGTTACAATCCTATATATCAGACTATTGTGTCACAGGTGCATTTCTTCTTTTCCAATATCATTAACAAGTTAATAGCAGCTTAAAGTATCATTCGCTACACATTTGGAAAAAAGCACCTGGTAGCAAGTGAAATAAAGGAAAAGAAATGAATTTGAAATTAATTGACGGAAGGTCTCTTGGCAGAGATGTAATTTCAGAAGGACTCCGAAGATGGGGAAAGTTGTGATCCGTAGGATATGAAGCGGGAGGGCACTCCCAACAGGGAGAAGGGTGAGAGCAGGATTTTGGCAGCTGGAGACTTAATAAGGTGGAGTGAAAGGTAGGTCAGTTAGATAGGAAGGAAGAATGTGAGCTGGGGTGGAATGGGAGAGGAGAGGATAAAAAGAAAGGAGAGAGAGAGATGAGGGAGCAGTTTAAAGCTAATGGTCAGGAGTTTCTCTACTCCAGCTTTCCCTGATATTGGCCACAGGCAATTTCACAGTGAAATGCAGTTTATCATAAATCACATTAATTGGGTTAATACAGTGCTCTGCACACAGTAAGAAGTGTTTGGGAGAGTACAACATAACAGTTGGTAGACATGTTCCCAGCCTATAAGGTTAAAGCTTAATGTTATATTGATATTAATCACTGAAAGAATGTGACTTTAAAAATAATATTCAGGCAGAAAAGAGCTTAATAAAACTGCCAAAGATTATAGTACTATAGCATAATACAAAAATCTGCATAGCCTCTCTTTAATCTCAAATGTCCACTTAGTCTGAATGTTCTGTGGTATGCCACTAATGCAGGATTGTGAAGTGCAGAGGAGAGATATCTAATTCCCTGAATTAAGGATGATATCATATTCTCTAAGTTTCAATGCTGTTCATTTTTTTTGCAGCAGGCAAACACAAAAATAAAATCAGGATGGCAATTCTAGAACTTATTATAACAATTATAACAGTTTAAGAAGAGACTGAAAATGATCTAGCCAACAAAACTAAGAAAAGATTCCCTCCTTCCACAAAAACTTGATAGTTCTTAAAAATACAGTACATAAAAGCAAGACAGACTACATAAGAATCCACTCTCCCCTCCACAAAATTAGCCTGCAGTCCTTAGTGAAAGCATTAGGTAAACTTTAGAAGGCAGCAGTGCCAAGTGGAAAGTGCATGAAACAGAGTAGTGGAGTCAGGATTAGAACCCAGGTCCTTCTGACTCCCAAGGCCAGTGCTCTATCCTCTAGGCCATGCTGCTTCTCAGTGTCAGCAAGGATAAGGAGGCAGGACAGGCAAGAGTGAGGTTTAGTTAAAAGTTGAGTTTAAGGAGAGCCAAGAGTGCAAGGTGAAGCGCAGTGGGTGAAGAAGGATGATATGTAAGAAGGGGAGGGCTTGTGGGAAGTCCTGAGGCTGATGGAGAGGAGTTTTCACTCGATCCCAGAAGAAACCAGTGGAGGTCTTTAAGGGGTAGAGAAATGTGTGTCAAGAAATGCTTCTGGAAGATACACCGAGTAGTAAAATGTAGTTTAGACTTGAAGGAAGGACAGGCTGGAATTTGGGAGGTTAGGGAAGAGGCTGACATAGTAGTCTAATTGTGCTATGACAAGAGGTTGAAACAGGATGGTAGTTGTGCGTGGACAGGAAAGGATGGATCAATCAATCAATCATATTTATTGAGCACTTACTGTGTGCAGAGCACCGTACTAAGCACTTGGGAAGTCCAAGTTGGCAACATATAGAGACAGTCCCTACTCAACAGTGGGCTCACAGTCTAAAACGGGGAGACAGAGAA